>NC_138771.1:443656842-444159342 GCF_965119305.1 Pelophylax lessonae
GCAAGCCTTTTGCGGTACCGAGTAAATTCAAGCTGCGTTATCCTTTTTCGCCTGCCACTGATGAAAGGTGGTGTGTGCCTCCACCAGTGGATCATGCAATTGCGGTTTTGAACAAAGCCACTGCGATTCCTGCAGAGGGTTCCCCTGTTTTCCATGATGCCACGGATAGGAGATTGGAGTCTCTTGCCTGTCATACTTATTCTGTTACGGGTTCTATGCTTAAGGCTCTGTTTGCTTCTCTCATGGCGGCCCAGGCGATCGCAAGTTGGACGCAGATGCTTAGGCGCGTCCTAGTGGCCGACTCGGCCTCGCCGGCGACCCTGGATATGGTGGATCAGATCCACCAGGGTGTCATGTATCTGTGTGATGCGGACCTGGACCTGATTCCGTTGGCTGCACGTGTGCACAGCGTGGCGGTGTTGTCTCGCCGCCTGGTTTGGTTGAAATGTTGGTCGGTGGACCAATCTTCACGTAAGACCTTAGCCAATCTGCCTTATGGGTCTCGCCTTTTTGGGGAGTCCTTGGATGTGTTGATTAAGGGGATCACCGGGGGTAAGAGCACTCTCTTGCCCCATTTCCCCAAGGCTAAGGGGGCTTCTGGGAAGAAGCATGCTAATTTTCGGCCCCCTCAGGGGTCCTTTCGTGCCTTTCGGCCGCACTACAAGGGCAAACCGTTCAAAGGTCAAGGCTCTCAGAAGAAGCCCTGGTCTGGTAAACAGAAGTCCGGCCAATCCGGACCTGCAGCCCATAACAGTTCGGCCTGAAGGGGCGCCCTCATCCAGTTTTGGGGTGGGGGGACGCTTGCTCGGTTTTCTTCAGCCCTGGTTGGCCCGTGTGCGGGACAGATGGGTTCTGGAAATCGTTCGATCTGGTTACAAGATCGAGTTTCTCTCTCGGCCGGAGAGCAGATTTTTTCCCTCAAATCTTCAACTGTCTCCAGAGCGCTTGCGGGACCTGCACCTGGCGGTGCGGGACCTGAGGGCTCAGGGAGTGGTGGTTCCGGTGCCTCATCGGGACAGGTTTCGGGGGTTTTATTCCAATCTGTTCACCGTGCCCAGAAAGGAGGGCAAGGTTCGTCCGATTCTGGACTTGAAGGCTCTGAACCGCTCTGTGCGGGTTCGCAAGTTCCGCATGGAATCCCTGCGGTCGGTGGTGGCTGCCCTGGCTCCGGGGGAATTCATGGCCTCCATCGATTTGAAGGATGCGTACCTTCACATCCCCATATTCGAGGGTCATCAGAGGTACCTTCGATTTGCCATTGCGGAGGATCACTACCAGTTCGTGGCGTTGCCCTTTGGTCTCGCCTCGGCTCCGCGGGTCTTCACCAAGGTGCTTGCACCGGTTCTGGCATTATTGAGGGCCCAGGGCGTTTCTGTCCTGGGGTATCTGGACGACATTCTGGTTCGGTCTGCGACCAGCCAGGGTCTGGAGGAGGACCTGTCTGTCACGATGCAAACTCTACAGGAGTTTGGTTGGACGATAAATTTTCCAAAGTCGACACTGAGTCCGTCGTTTCGTCTCCCCTATCTGGGAATGATACTGGACTCGGTGCAGGCGAAGGTCTTCCTGCCGGAAGACAAACTCAGGACTCTCCGGGAGGAAGTCAGGTCCCTCAGGGACGTTCCGAACTCGTCTCTGCGGACGTGTATGAGATGTCTGGGATTGATGGTCTCGGCCTTCGAGGCGATTCCTTTCGCACAGTTTCACACGCGGGGTCTCCAAGCGGAGATCCTGTCCAGGTGGGACGGGCGACCTCAATCTCTGGATCTTCAGATCTCGTTGAGTCTTCGCACCAGGGAAAACCTTCTGTGGTGGCTCCAGTCCCCGTTGGTGTCCGGGGGCAAGTAGTTTCGTCCGATCTCATGGACGGTAATCACCACGGATGCCAGCCTGTCGGGCTGGGGTGGAGTTCTGGGCGTTCTGTCCGCTCAGGGGACTTGGTCGGAGGGGGAGTCTTCCCTTCCGATCAACATTCTGGAATTGCGTGCGATAAGTCTCTGTCTTCATCGCTGGACGGACCGGCTGCAGGGTTGCCCGGTTCGGGTGCAGACGGACAATGCCACGGCGGTGGCCTACATCAACCACCAAGGGGGCACCAGGAGTGCCCGAGCGGCTCGAGAAGTGGCCGACATTCTGTCTTGGGCCGAGACTCATGTCCCGGCGATAACGGCGGTTCACATTCCGGGAGTGGAGAACTGGCAGGCGGACTATCTGAGTCGCCAGACCCTGGATCAGGGGGAGTGGTCTCTCCACCCGGCTGTCTTCCAGACGTTGTGCGCGAAGTGGGGTCTTCCAGATGTGGACCTGTTCGCGTCTCGCCTCAACAACAAGGTGAAGAGGTTCGTGGCAAGGACGCGCGACCCTCGGGCAGACGCGTCGGACGCGTTAGTGGCCCCGTGGCATCAGTACAGGCTGATGTACGCGTTTCCACCGATTCAGTTGCTGTCCAGGTTCCTTCGCAGGTTACACTCGGAACGCAGCACGGTGATTCTTGTGGCACCGGACTGGCCTCGCCGGTCCTGGTACGCAGACCTCGTGAATCTGGCGGTCGACGCCCCGTGGCGTCTGCCTCTTCGAGACGATCTACTGTCTCAAGGACCGATATACCATCCTGCTTTATAGTCGCTGGCTTTGACGGCCTGGCTGTTGAGACCGAGGTCCTGAAGGAGAGGGGTCTCTCTCCGGAGGTCGTCCATACTTTAATCAATGCGAGGAAATCTTCCTCGGGGAAGGTTTATTACCGTACTTGGAAGGCCTATTTTGCCTGGTGTGAGTCCAGGGGGTTTTCACCCCGCACGTACTCGGTGTCCCGTGTGCTGTCTTTCCTTCAAACGGGTGTTGATCAGCGTTTGGCGCTGGCTACGATAAAGGGTCAGGTGTCTGCTCTGGCCGTTCTGTTTCAACGTCCCGTGGCTTCCAACCCATTGGTTGGCACCTTTATTCAGGGGGTGCGGCATCTGGTTCCCCCGAGGCGGGATCCTCTGCCCCCTTGGGACTTGAATCTCGTTCTATCTGTGTTACAACGTGCTCCTTTTGAACAGATCAGGGAGATCTCGTTGTCTATGTTGTCCAAAAAGGTCGCCTTTTTGGTGGCGATCACTTCGGCTCGCAGAGTGTCGGAGCTGGCGGCTTTGTCCTGCAAGTCTCCGTACCTGGTTATTCATTTGGATAAGGTGGTCTTGCGACCTAATCCTTCTTTTCTTCCGAAACGAGTTTCGGACTTCCATCTTAATGAGGATATTGTCTTGCCTTCGTTGTGCACGAAGCCTAAACATCCGAAGGAGGTGAGATTGCACTCTCTGGATGTTGTTCGTGCGATAAGGGTTTACCTTAAGTCGACTGAGTCTTTTCGAAAGACGGACTCCTTGTTTGTTCTTCCAGAGGGTCCTCGGAAGGGCATGGCGGCTTCGGCCTCTACCATCGCCAAATGGATCAGGCAGACCATTGAACAGGCCTATGCCTTGCAGGGGAAGGTTCCCCCTGTGCCTGTGAAGGCGCACTCGACTAGATCTCTGAGTACGTCTTGGGCCTGTCGTCATGGGGCTTCTGTAGCCCAGGTGTGTAAGGCGGCGACTTGGTCGACCGTGCACACTTTCACAAAATTCTACAAAGTAGATGTTCAGGCATCGGCGGATGCTTCCTTTGGCCGCAAGGTTCTTAGTGCGGCTGTTCCCTAGGGTCCCTTGTTGGGGACTCCTGGCTGTTGGGATAAGTTTTGTATCCCCTGGTTTTTTGTCTTTTCCTGGGTTGTTGCTCCTGTTGAGCACTTGTTTTTTGCTGTTGCCCAGCTGGTTCCTTCCTTTGGTAAGGTTCCTTTCTTTGATGCGGAGACTGCGTTGCCTTTCGGCGCGAATGTGTTTCCCACCCCTCATGTTTGCACTGCTTTGGGACGTCCCCATATGTGACGAATATGAAGAGGCGGCGACTGTCGGAGGACGTAAGAGAAAACTGAATTTTTGTAAAATCTTACCTGTAAAATTCCTTTCTCTGAGTCCTCCGACAGTCGCCGCCCCCGCCCCTCTTTTGGGGTTTGATTGTGTACTCTACTGCTATTCCACTAAAACTGAGATATGGTTGCAGGAAGTAGGAGGGTATTGACTGAGGGGACCACCCCTTGAGGGTGGGATATGTTAAAGCTTTATTGTTAACATATTCTGTTGCCTAGCTACTCCTTCGGAGCAAAGTCTAATACCCCATATGTGACGAATATGAAGAGGCGGCGACTGTCGGAGGACTCAGAGAAAGGAATTTTACAGGTAAGATTTTACAAAAATTCCGTTTTTTTTGCTATTTTCGGCCGAATAATGTTCGGTTGCCGAACATTCGGTGCATCCCTACTTTCTGGTGGCGATCACATCTACCCGCAGAGTGTCGGAGTTGGCGGCCGTCTTGCCGCTCCCCTTACCTGGTGGTTCATAGGGATAAGGTGGTCTTGCGACCTAACCAATCTTTCCTTCCTGAGGTGGTTTCCGATTTTCATCTTAACGAGGATATTGTCTTACCTTCGCAGTGTGCGAATCCTAAGCATCTTAAGGAGTTTGCCTTACATTCCTTGGATGTTGTCCGGGCGATCAGGGTTTACCTGTCATCCACTCAATCCTTTAGGAAGTCTGATTCTCTTTTTGTCCTTCCTGAGGGCGTCTGCTGCAACCATTTCAAGATGGATCAGACAGACGATTGTACAGGCCTATTCGATTAAGGAACGGGTACCGCCCTTTCCTGTCAAGGCGCACTCTACCAGGGCGCGTCATGGGCTTTCCGGCATCAGGCTTCGGTGGCCCAGGTGTGCAAGGCTGCGACTTGGTCGTCCGTGCACACCTTCTCCAAATTTTACAAACTTGATGTTCTGGCATCAGCAGATCCCTCCTTTGGCCGCAAAGTTCTGTGTGCGGCAGTTCTCTTAAGTGGGCCCGGGCTTTGACAGTCCCTGACAGTTGGGGTTGTTTTCCCCTTGTTTATTTGCTTTCCTGGGTTGTTGCTCCAGTTGAGCTTTTTTGTTACCCAGAGGGTTTGCCTTTTCTGGTTCCTTTCTCTGACCTAGGTGCTGCGTTGCCTTTGTGACGGTTGCACTTCCCACCCCTCATGTCTACACTGCTTTGGGACATCCCATTGGTGAAGACTGTATGAGTGGGCGGCGACTGTCAGAGGACGTAAGAGAAAACTGAATTTTTGTAAAATTCCTTTCTCTGAGTCCTCTGACAGTCGCCGCCCCCGCCCCTCTTTTGTGGTTTTATGGACTTTGCTTGCTACCAAACTGAGTTGGGAAGGCTGATAGCAGGGGGGTATTGGACCAAAGGGACAGCCCCCTACAGGTGTGTCTATGTAAATTGCTTTGTTTTAACAAGTCTTATGCCTAGCTTGCTCCTGTGGATAGGAGGTCAATAACCATTGGTGAAGACTTTATGAGTGGGCGGCGACTGTCAGAGGACTCAGAGAATGGAATTTTACGGTAAGATTTTACAAAAATTCATTTTCTTTAAAGGAAAGTTTAAAAATATAATAAACAATAGAAATTTAAAGCGCCCCTGTCCTCACACGCGGAAGCGAACACATACATTTGTCATGCCCACATATGTAAACGATGTTCAAACCACACATGTGAGGTATCATCGTGAACATTGGAGCGAGAGAAAAAGTTCTAGCCCAGGACCTCCTCTGTAACTCTAAACTGGTATCCTGTAAAAAAAGTACCGAAGTTTGGCGCCATGCCATGCCATGAGTGTGTGCAATTTTAAAGCGTGACATGTTGGGTATCTATTTACTTGGTGTAACATCATCTTTCACATTCTACAATAAAATTGGGCTAACTTTTTTAGTGTTTTTTTTTTTTTTTTTTTTTCCCCAAAAAAAAGAAAATGCGTTTGAAAAATTGCTGGGCAAATACCGTTAGACGTAAAAAGTTGCAATGACCGCCATTTTATTCCCTAGGATCTCTGCTTAAAAAATAATGTTTGGGGGTTCTGAGTAATTTTCTAGCAAAAAAATGTTTTTTACATTTTTTACAAAATTAGCCTGGTATGGAAGTGGTTAACAACCAGCTAATGTTAAAGATGCCGGTGGCCGCTGGCTCAAAAATCAGCCGCTGAACAGCTTTTAAATCGCAGCTGAACAGCTGCTTTGGAAACTGCAGTGAAAACTGAGGGGAAATTTTGTACCAGACGTGTGTGAACCTAGCTTAACTGTGGACTTGTGTACCACTGCGCCGTTTAGCTTGCATGAAAGTGGGCACTGTTTAGCATGCATCCGACAAACGTTGTCTTTGTAGAAGCAGGCCACTATACGTGATTGCTGATAAATGCATTATAAGGTAGAAGGAAAGCACTGTAAGGTTGTGCAGGCCATGGCATGGAGACCTACAGGCATCTAAAGTCTGTATGTATGGGGGTGCTTTACAAGGTTTTTCCTTTCCAGAGTTTGAAATTTCATCCAGTAGGTTGAATGAAAAAAAAGACTCTCTTCCCCATCCATCCACTCCATGTGGGAAAAGGGGAATGTCTGCTCTCTCTCTCTACCCCCCCCCCCCCCTTTCACACTTGCACATCATTTGTTCTATTTTATGGTTTTGGCAGGAACCCATTCCCCCATTTCTGGTTGGATTGCCATGGTGATCCAAGTGGAATTTATGCCCCCTTCCCCCACAGCCTTCTGGGACACGTCACAGGTCCCAGAAAGTCTGGGGACCATTCAGATAGCATGGCAAGCAGCCAGCTGTGCAGCAGTCGCTGGTGCTACCCACAGTTAGGTCTCATGTACACTACTCACGTTTAGGAGCTCTTGGCTTTTTTTATTTCCTAAAGGCCCCTGAACTCAACCCAATAAAAGCCTATTGTATGTGTCCAGGCTTTTACCAGAGTTTCCCTCTCCTGAACGCAGAAGAATCTCATTGAGGGGAGAGGAACGTTTTTGCAAAAAATAACCGCAGCAAAAAAACGCAGTACTGCTTTTTTTGCAGCATTTTTCTGCTGCCGGGAGAGTTATGTTTAGGGGTGGTCAGTTTACATATAGGCTTTAGTATGCTGGCTCCGGGGACTGAAGCCTGGTGAGGATGGCACTGAATCCTGGATCAGGCAAGTCTATTTATTAAAAGTCTTACTTTTTTTTTTTAAAAGGTGAAGGAAGAACCACTTTAATGCTCAGTGTTCATGAGGTCAATTAGTAAATGTTGCACTTAATCTGTGTGCTAAGGAGTGTAGTTGTACTTTACAGTGAAACTTGTATGACAAGATTTCGTTTATGGGAGTATTCCTCTTGTGTTGAAAGACTTGGCACTTACATTCTTGAGGGCCCTAGTGCCATGTTCTAGAATGGTTTTAAAATCATGAAGTTACTATGTACAATGTATGTATTTATCAATTATTAAAGCTTGTTCCATCCATATATGTGCTGATTTTATTCAAGTGCATTGGCAGTTATTTTGTTTGACCAAGAGAATCATGCCGTCTGCTTAATTAATATCTGATTAGCTGTTACCACCTGGACGACTGTCATTTCAGGCTTCTTAAATGACTGTGATCATCTTTCACACACAGATTTTCTGTTCCAGGGACTTTCTTTTAATCTTACTAATGGGTACGTGAAGTGGTAAATGGCCTCCCTCCATTCTTTTGCCATGTATTTTCCCAATTATTCCTTATTAATCCAATGAAATTGTCTCTCTGTAAGAAGTTTTTAGTTAACTAAAGCATTGTTTGCCACTTAAAAGTTCTGTCTTGTCCACTTTAAAAACAGATTTTTTTTTTTTTTAAGAGCCATTGTACACAAGGTCAAAAAGGACATCTGAGGATTAGCATAATAGTAAATGCTGCATATGCTACTCTATAATCATCTAATGTTGCCTTGCAGAAAGGTTTTTTTGCCACCAGTGCTTAGAGGTGCTGAACCCTGGCCGTGGAGGTTGGAAACTGCTTTTGTAGTTTTTTCTTGTGAAATATTTTCAAGGATATTGTCCAGCATTTGACCAAGCTGATGGTTTATGCTTTAAGGCCCCTTTCACACGATTGGGTTCGCCTGTCAGTTTTTCAGGTGGACCTGATCGCGCCACCAATTGTCTCCTATGGGGAGGCAGATATCCGCATCCGATCCGATAAAATCTGCTGAAAACAGATGTATGGTGATACTGATACGTTCGCCATCCATCCAGCGGGTCAGGTCAAAATAAGATGGAAATGGACATACAGTCTATTTCCATCCGACTGCCCCATAGAGAGGAGCGGGCTCCATCCTTGTCCGCTCTGCAGAGCAGACAGGACCTGTCCAGCAGGGATCAGCAGAGAGATACCCTGCTGAGCAGGCAGATTCCCCTCGGACAGATCTGCCCTGTGTGTAAGGGGCTTTAAATGGCATATTCTCTGATTCAACAAGTTATACACATACAGTTGAATGATTCAGAGGTACTCCCTCCTTCCTTTAGCAGCAGATATGATCATTTATAGACTCCTTAAATCCAAATTAGCCCTCGATAAAACTGCCGTTAAATTCAGGATACACTGATGAAAATTTTACTGACTCTGGAATGAAGCCTATAGTTCTACAGACCTCAGCAGTCTCTGCTGTGTGGTTTTCATGTTGATGTATTTCCACTTTTGCATAGCTCCTACTTTGTGTTACATGTTCTATTCATGTTGTATAAATTAAAAAATTAAAAATTGCAGCTTACCTTTTTAGATGCTCTATTCCCGGAGAAATCTTTGTTGTTGAGGGTCCTCGGCAGCTGTTTGCTATAATTAACCCTGTTTGTATTGTACAGGCAGTTCTTCATTAAGGATTGTAACTAGGTTTGAACACTGTCCGTCCTAACAAAGTGTTTAGAGATGTATGGGTTTCTGTGTTTTTTTTTTTTTTTTTTAATTCATACTTCCCTCAGTGGAAGCAGGATCAGTCCGATGCTGCATCTGCCCCCGGTGCCTCTACACTGAGGACCGAGCGATCGAACACCACCTATCGCTCAGGTTTCACAGCTCCATGAGCAGAACGCTTCTGACTGTCAGTCAGCAGCTCTCTGCTCTGCCCCCTCCTCGCTCACTAGAGGGATCCGAGCAGCCAGCTCAGGCTGTCAGCGGCTCGCTGAGAGGCTGAGCTGGGTGTCGGTCCAGGGATCTGGCAGATCTAGACTCCGTGGTTGTGATGGCGCGGAGCCTTGCCAGACTTCTGTGACATCAGCAGAGAGCAGACTTCAGCCCGCTCTTTATGGAAAACGGGTCACAGGAGTGCAGAGTGAGCTGTACTCCTGTGATCCATTAGAGAAGTACAACCAAACAAACTTTTGCTGTACTTCTCCTTTAAAGATGCAGAGGAGGGGCTTCTTTCATTGTATGTTATGGTAGACGGGTCTGGGACAGACTCACTCTAAGCCGGCCGCCATGCCCTTAACAGTTGACTCATCAGCTGTTAGCAGGTGCCAGCAATTAAAAGTTCTTTTAAAAAAAAAAAAAAAAACTCTGTGGGGGTTCCCCCCAATCCATACCAGGCTCTTCAATTCTGGTATGGATTTTAAGGGAAATCCCACACCAAAATTTAAAAACTCTTGTAATCCCACTCCACCCCTTCTCCTGGCCTGCCAGGCTTTATGCTCCGATAAGGGTCTAGTATGGATCTTAGAGGGGGCCCCACACAATCAGTAATGCGATAATTACTGCATTATGGGTATTTTACCACATGAGCTATTTACTGGCAAATTCTTAGTGAATTGAACATTTGTACAACTGTTAACGCATGCGTTTATTTTATTCTTTTAACAGATCACATGTGTTATTTTAACGCATTCTTTTCAGTCAGTTTTTAACTTGAATTGACCCCGTAGTGAGGTTTTCTCAAATTTGACTTTTTCCATCTTGAAAAAGGAATGCCCCCCAGTCCCTGCTTTAGGTTGGCTCCATCTTTTTCAGAGTTTGATGGAGCCACCTCTGCAAGCAAACCTCTGGCTGGCATAACAGCTGCCTGTCCCCTGTATGCTGTATGCATCAAAAAAAAAAAAAAAATATATATATATAATCTTTATTTTATTTTTTTAAACAAGGATTGCTTTTAAATTGGACATGTATATGGTAAAATAATAGCAGGTATAAAAGTAAATCGTAGCAAATAGCACATATAAAAGAGAACAGGCAACTACCCGGCCTATAGTATCCATGAGAGGTATTTCGATGCCAAAGGATCGTAAAAACAAACCGGTAAATAAACAAAAACACTATAACCCCCAAGAACCATCACAGCGATATCCATGGCTGCCAGATCTTGTCCTACTACTTAGGGCGATTCCTACCAATTTATAGATCATTTTATACATGGGTAGAGCTGCACTTATGGTAGCTTCCCAAGAGGCTAAGGAAGAGGAGGAGGTCCACCTAAGAAGAATTTCTTGTCATAATAAAGTAAGTAGGAAACTAAGAGTTTAGTGTATCTCGGCCTTTGTTTATCATCGTGATTTCCCAATAATGCCTACTCCGGAGACATTGGGAAAGACATTTGTAGGTGGATGTTAATGAGGTCAAAAACCTCCACCCAGAACTGGGCCACCCTAGGACAGGACCAAAACATATGGAAGAAAGTGCCAGTAGAGGAGTGACTTCAAGTACAATCTGAAGATGTTTGGGTATATTTGATGCAGTCTATGAGGCGTGTAGTACACCTTATGTAAAAAGTGTAGTTTTGAATCAGTTTGTCTCTGGAAGAAATTACTAATTTAGAGTTGGCCTCAAAGCATTCAGTGTTAAAGGAGTTGTAAAGGTGAAAGTTTATCTTCATGCATTGAATGCATGATGATAAAAGCCTTCTGTGTGAAGCAGCCTCTCCAGCATCCCCTAATACTTACTATGTTGAAAGTACTTACACAGTTGACTAAAATAGGTTAAAGTAGAACTACATATCCAAAATGAATACGTTTTGCCTAGAGTAATGGAGGGTTAGAACCCCTGTCTTTTTTTTTTTTTTTTTTTTTTTTTTTTTTTTGCCATCTTGGTCCCTTTTTGGGGAGATTTCTCTTCATTGCCTGTTCCATAGCCAAAACTGGAAGTGAGAGGAAATCCCTACAAATTATGAGAATCTTTTTGAGGCCCTCCATGGTCACAAGAACTAGTGTCCCCATTGGAAGATTTGGGATTTTATTTATTTTTTTTTTTTTTAACTTTCACTTTCAAATATAAACAGGACATAATGGTAAACGGGACAAAGAGGATGAATCTCCCTAATGAGGGCACAGACAGCAATAAAAACCTTGACAGGTGTTCAAATCCCTCTCCATCAAAGCAAAAAAAAAAAAAAAGTTTCTCCTCTTCATTCATTGATGGACACAGCTCCTGATCTTCTTAACCATTGGGTTATACTGCCCCCTACAGGAGTAGGACACTAGGCAGGGAAAAAGTCTGACTACGCCTATGGACAGTCCCAGGTGATAACTCTCTCTGCTATAGGTACTCAGTTTTATTTATTTTTTCCTGCCTAGTCAGTAGTAAGGACTTAGTTCCTTGCTGGGATATCTGGTCCTGCCATTTTTTTCTTCAGTTTTTTTTATTTTATTTTTTTCTGTGAGATCTACATTCAACTGCCGGACTGGGCGACAGGCTGGATACTCTAGATCCAGTGGTCACCCCAGTCTGGCCAGCAAGCCTGTGTAAACCTCAGCTTCACACTAGGTCGGCTGCGACATAGCCGGATGCTGTGGCCCGCAATATGTACACCCTGGCTGGTTCGGCACCAAGGCCGATATTTACCATTGCACTGTTGTCGCAAACTCTGACCGAGTGGGCTTAGCTCTTACACCGTGATCTGAAGGGGTAGCAGATCCCCCCCCCCCCCTGCCTTTGCTGAGCTGGCAGACAAGTTGGTCCAGGGGCTGCAGTTTATTTATGATGCCTCTTTGGATGTGGCTCCCCTAGTCTCTAGGCTCTCTGTTTCAGCAGTGGTGCTTCGGCGTATTTTTTGGCTCAAATGCTGGTCTGCGGACCAGACTTCTAAGAAGTCCTTGACTGATCTTCAAGGGGGTCGCCTATTTGGAGCTACTCTGGATGACATCATTAAGGGTCTCACAGGGGGAAAGAGTACCTTTCTTCCGCAGGCTAATATGAGCAAGAACCCTAGTTCCAGATGTGGGCCTTCCTTCTTGGCTCATAAGTTTTTTTTTTTGTTTTTTTTTTCATCCCCCCAGGAGTGACTAACAAATGATCAAAGCCGTTCAGGACCTCCTCTGGTGGATCCAAGCGAACTTTGGTCTGGCAAGTCTAGAGCGGGCTCATCCAGACCCGCAGACAAGGCTCCTTCAGCATGAAGATGTGCCCTTATCCTTATCAGGGGTGGGGGGATGTCTTTGCTGGTTCCCGGACGCGTGGACTTCCCTGGTACAAGACAAGTGAGTCCACGAGGTCATACAGTCCGGCTACAAGATCGAGTTTCACTCTTACCCCCCAACAAGGTTCTTTCCTTCCAATTTGCGCCTATCTCCGGACCGCTTACAGGGTCTGTTTGGGGCGGTACAAGACTTGCTACTTCAAGGGGTGATCGTCCTGGTTCCCGGCGTCGGAACGTTTTCAGAGTTTTTACTCAAATCGTTTTACAGTTCCCAGGAAGGAAGGCAAGGTGCGTCCAATCCTGGACCTCAAGTCGCTGAACTTCTTTGTGCGGAAGTTCAGAATGGAGTCCATTCGCAAGGTGGTGGCATCCCTGCATCAGGGGGATTTTCTTGCCTCTATTGACATCAAGGATGCTTACCTTCACATTTCAATATGTGCTGGTCACCAGCGCTTCCCCCGCTTTGCTGTGGGGGAGGAGCATTATCAGTTTGTGGCTTTACCCTTTGTTCTTGCCTCTGCTCTGCTCCATGGGTCTTCACAAAAGTATTAGTCCTGGTGCTAGCATTGTTACACCAAAGGGGGATCGTGGTACTGGGCTACTTCTCTGAGCGGAGTCTTTACTGCTTTGGTGGAAAACCTGGAAATCGCCATACGAACTCTGAGGGAGTTCAGGTGGATTCTGAATTTTCAGAAGTCTGCTCTGGTTCTGTCCACAAAGCTGAACGATCTGGGTTTTACTCTGGACTCGGCCTTAGCCAGAGTTCTGCTTCCTCTAGACTAACTCCAGAAACTGTAGACTGCAATTCGTCGCCTGCTGTCCAACAGATGGTCATCCCTCCGGACTTGCACGTGGGTGCTGGGCCTGGTGGTGTCTACCCTCGTGGCGGTTCCATTTGCACAGTTCCATACAAG
The DNA here is from genome assembly GCF_965119305.1 of Pelophylax lessonae. Taxonomy (NCBI): domain Eukaryota; kingdom Metazoa; phylum Chordata; class Amphibia; order Anura; family Ranidae; genus Pelophylax; species Pelophylax lessonae. The sequence goes on from NC_138771.1 coordinate 443,670,039, forward strand.
GCCTCTGCAAAAGGAGATTCTGGTCAAGTGGGACAAGACTTTGCAGTCTCTGGACTATCCGATCCGGCTGAGCCGGGGAACGAAAGAGTCCCTGATATGGTGGCTTAGGATTTGTCCAGAAAAACCTGTTCTCCCCTTGCATTGCACAGTGGTCACCACGGATGCCAGCCTGTGTGGCTGGGGGGGGGGGGGGGGATGTCCTCTGCAAAAATTCTGCTTAAGGGATCTGGACACTTGAAGAGTCCAGACTACCGATCAATGATCAGTGTCTGGAACATTGGACAGATTGTCTTCACGGATGTCCAGTGCACATTCAATTGGACAGTGCCAAGGCTGTGGCTTATGTCAATCATTAGGGGGGGGGGGGCACAAGAAGTGTCCTGGCGGCTCTGGACATAGACGCCATTCTAAGGTGGGCAGAATGGTGGGCAGAATGGTTGGTTCCTTCTAGCCCTCTCTACCGTAGACATTCCTGGGGTAGAAAACTGGCAGGCAGATTACCTCAGTCGGCAGGCATTGAATCAAGGGGAGTAGTCCCTTCACCCAGAGGTGCTTCATCAGTTGAGTCTCCGGTGGGGCATTTCAGAGGTGGATCTGCTGGCGTCCCGGCTCAACAGAAAGGTGCAGAGGTTTGTGGCTCGGTCACGGGATCCTCCCTTTGCGCCTTTCCTCCTCTCAAGCTTCTGCCAAGACTTCTGCGCAGGATGGGGCAGAAGGGATTACGGTCATCTTAGTGGCTCCGGACTGGCCTCGCTGGACTTAGTACGCTGATCTGGTGCGGCTGGTTGCTGACGTTCCTTGGAAGCTTCCTCTCAGGGAGGATCTGCTGTCCCAAGGACCAATCTTCCATCCATCCTGCTTTAGAGTCGCTGGCTTTGACTGCTGGGCTGTTGAACGCTAGGAGCTAATGGATAAAGGTTTGTCTGGGTCGGTGATTCCAACTCTGTTAAAAACTAGGAAATCTACTTCTAGGAAGCTCTACCATCGTACGTGGAAGATGTACATTGTTTGGTGCAAGTCTCTTGGGGTTCATCCTCCTTTTTCAGTGGCTCGGATCTTGACCTTCCTTTACCGGGGGGGGGGGGGGGGGAAGGGGGTTGAGCAGAAACTGGTCTTGAGTACTATTAAGGGCCAGGTGTCAGCCTTAGTGGTCTTCTTTCAACGGCCTTTGGCCACACACCCCCTGGTGCATACTTTTCTTCAGGGAGTTCGGCACTTGGCTCCTCCAGTGTGGTCTCAGTTACCGCTTTGGGACCTCAATTTGGTGCTCCCAGTCTTCTATAAGCCTCCCTTTGAGAATCTTCGGGAGATTCCCCTGCTTGCGCTGTCCCAGGGGGTGGCCTTTTTGGTGGCCATCACCTCAGTGTGCAGGGTGTCGGAATTGGTGGCATTTATCCTGTCGTTCACCATACTTGGTGGTTCACAGAGATGGGGTAGTTTCGCCCATGTCCGCCGTCCCTTCAAAAGGTTGTCTCTAGTTTTTCTTTTGAATGAAGATATTGTTGCCTTCCCAGGCCAAAACATCCGAAGGAAATTGCTTTTCATGACTTGGATGTGCTCCGGGTGATTAGGGTGTACCTGGCAGCTAAGGAGTCTTTTAGGAAATCAGACTCACTATTTTCTGCTCACAGATGGGCCTCGGAAAGGGTTGCCCGCTTCCTCTGCGACCATTTACAGATGGATCAGACAGACGGTAGTTCAGGCCTATTGAAATGAGGAGAAAACCAATGCGCTACCTGAGGGGTATGACTAATGAGCACGACCAATTGTGTGTGCCAAAAAAACTTGATAAATCAAATAAAAGAAAAATAGTAATAGAATGGTATAGAACAGAAAAAGCAGCCAGTTCTATTGTGTCTCCACCGTATAACAATAAGGTATGGAAAAAATGAAAAATCGGCGCAAATTCATAAAACGATAATGTGGTGTGAAGACAATGTGATCTAATCAAACATGCACAAAAAAGATAAGGTGCATATGAAAATCAAAAGGCATAAGATGCATATAAAATATAATATATATATGTTCAATTCAATGAGGTAAATGGTGGGTGCACAAATAATATAAAGTCTGTTGATTGATGGAACCGTGCACAATGAGCCAATAATCTAAGTGTCTGAAGTGATGATTCCTCAAACAAAATAGGTGAAAGTGTGATTCCAAAAAACAATGTTGCTAGAAGATACAATGTGTCATTCCTGTAAAATGTGTGCATTGGCCGCTCACCTCAATGCATACTCAAATGAGCGTGTTTTAGAAGCTCCTTCGGGTGTACCCCGTACTTCTTATGCTGTAGAATGGATGGTGGGATACCAAGTAGAGCACCTCTTTCTCCTCTGCAAGTAGTCCACAGTGATCCTTACTAGCAATCAGCCATTAATGAGCCTCACCGATATATGGATGTATCTCATAAGGGCAATTAAATAGAAGCCATTATGGTGTTAAGAAAAGCTAAATTAGTGAACTGAAAGCAAAAAATGCCTGTATTTAAACCAGGCATGTCCAACCTGCGGCCCAAGGGCCGCATGCGGCCCGGAACTGCAGGCAATGCGTCCCACTGCCCCCTGACATTTTTTTTTTTTTTTGCTGGGGAGGAACGAAGTCTGGTCGGGGGCACGGCCACAGCAGCTTCCAACTAAAGGTAGGCAGAGGCTGCCTCAGAGGGGAGGGGAGCATGTGCAGTGTTTCTGACTCCTACCACCATGACCACTTCAAATCACTGAAGTGGCCATGTGGGTTAGAGTGTTCCTTTATTATCTCTCAGAAGAAGTAAACCTCTGTATACTGATTCCATTTCATTTGATCATCTTCTAGTTGTGTTTAATTAGTGCGGGGGGCGCAGCGGCATTTTAGTACTTGTATACCTTAACTAAAGTATGTATTTTATATGCATCCCGAGAAAATTTCTCTGCACTCAATGTGGCCCAGAGAAGCCAAAAGGTTGGACACCCATGATTTAAACCCTCAGGTGCAATGAGGGCACATTTGTCCATAAAGCCACAGGCAACGTTAATTGAATTGAACATATATATTATATGCATTTTATGCCTTTTGATTTTCATATGCACCTTATCTTTTTTGTGCATGTTTGATTATATCACATCATTGTCTTCACACCATGTTATCGTTTTTATGAATTAGCGCTGATTTTTCATACCTTATAGTTCAGGCCTATTCTGTCAAGGGTCTGGTTCCTCCTTTACCTGTCGAAGCACATTTTTCTCGGGCGCTCAGTGCCTCCTGGGCCTTCCGTCGTTGGGCGTCAGTGGCGCAGGTTTGCAAGGCGGCCACCTGGTCGTCAGTGCACACTTTCACAAAGTTCTATAAAGTGGATGTGTTGGCATCTGTGGATGCTTCCTTTGGCCACAAGGTTTTGGAGGCTGCTGTTTAGAGGACCTGGTCCTCTTTTAGGGTGTACTGTTTCAGGTGAGCTCCAGTTGTTTTGGTTGAGCTCCTGTTTACCTGGTTGGCTGTAGTTAGCCTTGAGAAATTCTTTTTTTTTTTCACTAATCCCTCCCCTCATGTTTAACACTGCTTTGGGATGACCCAATGGTTAAAGCGGTAGTATACTCATTTTAGGTACTTTTTCACAATCTAAATCATATCTGTCCGTATGACATCTCTAACCTTGTCCTTTGCCAGTCACTTCTTAATATTTCTATCGTTCTTGTCAATGACGTCACCCGCGCATGCTCTGTTTACCTTGATTTTCTGGCAAGCTAATGATGCTGCCGGAATAATGAGAAATGGATTTTACGGTAAGTCAAAAATCCCATTTTCCCCTTTGGTTACACTTTAAAACTTAAGTCCATGTTTCCTTTCTTGAAGTAGTCCAAGTTGGTTTAAACTAACTATTTCCAGAGCTAAGTTATTCTGGTGTCAGCGCAGTATCATTCTGTAGGAACATCCGCTACATACAGTATGCAGTTCTGCTGGATCACTTTTTTTAAAACGGGTTGGAAGGGAGTTATGAGGTTTCACTTGTCACAGGCTATGCTGTCGCAAGGGATGCTGTTCATCCCATGTGATAGCAATAAAGTTATTCAAAACGACGAATGTGCCCAGGGCCGGTGCTACCACTAGGAAAACTAGGCAGCTGCCTAGGGCGCACTGCCACCCCTAGGGTGCAGCTATGGCCAGTGCCACATTCCTCTCCTGTCACCTCCTCATCCCCACTTGATGTCAGCTCTAGAGAGGGGGGCACTTTGTATATGAAGGGGGGTGTAGGGTTAAAGGGGGGGCAGTGGGTGTGTATATGAGGGGGGTGTAGTGTTAAAGGGGGCAGCTTGTATATGAAGGGGGGTGTAGGGTTAAAGGGGGCAGCTTGTATATGAAGGGGGGTGTAGGGTTAAAGGGGGCAGCTTGTATATGAAGGGGGGTGTAGGGTTAAAGGGGGGCAGCTTGTATATGAAGAGGGTGTAGGGTTAAAGGGGGGCAGTGTGTATATAAAGGGGGTGTAGGGTTAAAGGGGGGCAGTGTGTATATAAAGAGGGTGTAGGGTTAAAGGGGGGCAGTGTGTATATAAAAAGGGTGTAGGGTTAAAGGGGGGGGAAGTACCTATATGAAGAGGGTGTAGGGTTAAAGGGGGCAGCGTGTATATGAAGGGGGTGTAGGGTTAAAGGGGGGCATTATGTACAGGAAGAGGGGCAATGTGTACCTTTTTTTTGGAGGGGGGTGCAAGTAGCTGGTCTTGCCTAGGGTGCAAAATAGTCTAGCACCGGCCCTGAATGCGCCTATATGCCCAGTATGCAAATGTAGACGGTGATCGCACCACACTTGTAAAATATTTTAGAGTGAGAGCAATAGTTCTAGGGCCAGACCTCCTGTGTAACTCAAATCTGGTAACCTGTAAAGGTTTTTAAAGCGCGTCGCCTATGGAGATTTTTAAGTACTGTAGGTTGTCGCCGTTCCACGAGCATGTGCATTTTTAAAGCGAGACATGTTTGGTATCTATTTACTAAGTGTAACATATAATCTTTTTATATTTTACCACAAATTGTGTATGCGCAAATAACGTGTGACCATAAACGATGCTACACCTACCATTTTATTAGTTGATACATCGTTGATAAACTCTGTTTAGATTTGAGAGAGAGGTATACAAAGTACTTTGATATCTACCATTTAACGCATTTTCAAATGGATGAATGAACTTCAAGATAAAGAGAAGCTCCAGACAGAGTGCTTTTAAAATTATCTGCTGTGTAAAATAAATTACCACTGCTGACTTTTTATCTCAGGTCCCAGAAGTAAAGTACACCTTCACTCAGCCTGAATAGCACAGATATTGTTATCCTTCCCGCCTGCTGTGTAAGCTGCGGCTCACTCTAAAAGTGAATGTAAACCCTAACTGGAATTTAAAGAGGAAATAAAGTTGTTTTTCTTTTTTTTTTAAATTGTACATAGGTACTGTGAATATCTCCTTAACTTGCACAGTTTAAGAGTTATTCAGAGTGCATGCAGCCTATGACTTCATCGGCGCATGCGCTCTTCAGATCTGACTTACTGTGCAGGACCTTCAGAGCCGTGCTGTAAATGGAAGCTCCAGCGAGCATGCGTGGGAGTGATGTCATCGCTGTTCCAGCCTCTCGCATCAATGGAGCCTGCAAACCCCGAAGACACACCGAGGAAGTTGTTAGCCTTCTGAGTAGTGTGCAGGTGCTGCTGGAGGGCTTCATTCTAAGTCAAGTATTTCATAATAAGCTAGTATGCATACTAGCTCATTATGCCTTTTTGTCTTAGTTTTTTTTTTTTTTTTTCGGGTTTACAACCTTAATTAAATTTGTGCTGAGGGAAATCTATGGGCTGAAGTTATTGATAAATGGAGGAATTCTGTAAGAAATTGTGGCCTGGTTTTAGTGTTGATTCGTTTTGTTTATGGGAACAAATGAAATGGATCTCGGGAGCTGCAGATGGTCAAAGGCAACAGCTGTGCACTTTGCTTTTATCTTCACAGCCTTTAATTTCTTTACTTGTTTAGTTCTGGGTATAGTCTTCTCTAGACGGATGAGACTGTTTAAATTGGTTTTAAATGCTCAAGGATTTTTATCTTCATGCATTCGTTGTATGAATCTAAAAAACCTGTGTACAGTGCCCCCCCCCCCCCCCTCTATCTAGCGATGTACAAAAGAGCTGAGCTTCTCCCAGGTCTCTCATTCCTCATTGGCTGAGACAGTAGTAGGAGCAATTGGCTCTTGTTGCTGTCAATCGCAGCAAGTGAGCCAATGGGAAGGGGGGCCGAGCCACAGCTGTGTGTGCATAGAGCGGGGCTCAGGAGTGAGCACACACCAGAGCAGGCAGCTTGGTATTGGGTGCACTAGAAGAAGCCAGGAGTGCTGGCGGGGGGGCCCGAGAAGAGGAGTTTTAGTGCTGCTCTGCGCAAAACCACAGAGCAAGCAAGTATAACATGTTTGTTATTTAAAAGAAACATATTTTTTTTTTTTATGTTATTTTAATAAATTCCGGGCATGGATATTTTATACATACTGAGGTTACATTGGTCCATTGTGGAGATGTATACATATACCAAACCTGGCTGATGTTCCTGAAAGCTGAAAATCACTGAAGTAGATGCCACTTCAGTGATCTGCACTTGCTTCCAGCTCTCATGCTGACTGGATGCCCTGCTGCATTCTGAACACACAACAGGCAAGCAACCAGAGAGGAAAAGAATTGACCTCTTATGAACCTGAATCTTAAAATCCTAGTAATGGGGGGAAAAAAAAGCAATGGCATTCTTTTATTTCTATCTTCAGTTAGGCTCAGTTCACATCTTGGCGTCCCGGATCCTGCTATCCGGAATCAAAGCAAATCGCGGGACGTACGTGCAATCCCCATTACTTCCAATAACATGTCGACCTAGAGTACAAGAACTTCTGTTGGGTCACAAGCGTCCCGCAATTCTGTTTGCGTGACTTTACGGCGATTCGTCAGGCAACAATAGTGGCAAAATCACTCTGCGATCAGGGGGCCATTGGAAGTGACAGGAATTGCACGGGTGTCACGCAATTTGCCGTGATTCAGAATCGCAGCAATTCTGCCCACGTTCCAGGGTGCCAAGATGTGAACGGAGCCTTAAAGGCTAAGTTTCAGATTCAAGTAAATAATAAATGCACAAATTTTTGCAGGTTAAAAAATGTGCTATTATTTATTTATTTTTACACAGAAACCTGCAAAGGATTGCACCTGCAATAAGTGGATCCCAGGCGCAATGTCGGCTTTCTGCCTGTACAAGTCCATGGAATACAACAGCTGGCAGCTGCCATTCCTCTATCCATGCTACTTGGACAGGGGGACAGGGGGATCTATGAATTTCTCTAGTTCGTTCGTGTGTTTAGCATCCTGGATGTAGCGTTTTTTTAACCTTTTAAATTTTGTGCCTGAACTGTATTTGCCACTGGCTTTTGTTTGCTAACATTATCACTATTGTTTGGTTTTGGTTCCTTTTTGATAGAGAAGTGTTGGCTTGGACATGCATAACTGCTTTAACATTTGTTTGGTATTAGTATTTGCCAGTTTTTTATTTACATAGCTGATCGCTGCATTATATCATTGTTCTTTCCCATAGACAGCAGATGTTTCCTCAAGAATGGCAATCAAGGAGACATCTGCCTGTCCTTTGGACACAGCACAGCTTGCCTTATGATTTGATAGGTTGAATTGTTGCTTGGTGTACTTTACTCAATTATTTGAGAAGAGGCCGGAATCCTAAATGCTTCTGACATTAAAGGGAATAATTTACTAGTCTGTGTCACTTATGAGATAGTGTGACCCATCTGACAACTTTCCTAGTTTCTGAATGTCCTAGGACAGTGAGCTTGACATCTGTGTAGATCCCAAAGGGCTGCAGTGTGTACCAACTGATCTAGTCAGAGATTTGTCCCTTTTTGAATTACTAAAACTTTTGTAATTAGGTGCATTATGATGTCATTTTTCTGGCTTAACCACATATGATCAAGTAAAGCACATGTTTTTACAGCCTAATTGCTGAAAGAACTCCTGGAAAAAAATGTTTTTTAAAATATCTGCTGGGTTACAAAAACACAATCTAGAAGGCTGTAACTAAGCAGATCTTTATCTAATTTATAAAAAATTATGCAGGAAACTGTACTCAAAACGCAAACATGTCGATCCTGTCAGTAAATCGTTTTTCTCTTTTTTTCATTCATTGACGGACACAGCTCCATATCTTCTTGACCCTTGGGTTTATGCTGCCCCCTACAGGATTAGGACACTAGGCAGAAAAAAGTTGACTATGCCTATAGGGCAGTCCCAGGCATCTTTCGAGGTGGTACCTTTTGCTCAGTTTCATACGAGGACCCTCCAAAAGGAGATCCTTCTCAAATGAAACAGGAATCCCGATTCTCTGGACAATCAGATCTGGCTGAACGAGCGGACCAGGGAGTCCCTGATCTGGTGGATTCGGTCTCCGATGCTCAGTCAAAGGAAAACATTTCTTCCGATCTATTGGACGATTGTCACCACTGATGCCAATCTATCCGGCTGGGGAGGGGTTCTCGGCAGGTTTTCTGCTCAGGGAATCTGGTCCCTGGAAGAATCCAGGTTGCCGATAAATGTATTGGAACTGAGAGCGATCAGGCTTTGCCTGGTTCACTGGACCGAGCATCTTTGGGGCTGTCTAGTGCGGATTCAGTCAGACAATGCCATGGCCGTGGCTTATGTCAATCACCAAGGAGGCACCAAGAGTTTCCTTGCGGCCTTGGAAGTGGCTGGCATGCTCCGTTGGGCGGAACGCTTTGTTCCAGCTCTTTCCACTGTTCACATTCTGGGTGTGGAAAATTGGCAGGTGGATTTTCTCAGCCGACAGACCTTAGATCATGGGGAATGGTCTCTTCATCCGGAGGTGTTTCACCAGTTGTGCCTTCATTGGATGTGGATCTGTTGGCGTCCCGGCTCAACAGGAAAGTGCAGAGGTTTGTCCCGGGATCCTCTGGCGGACGCCACAGACGCGCTGGTGGCCCCGTGGGGGCAGTATCAACTGCTGTATGCCTTTCCTCCTCTCAAGTTGCTACCGAGACTCCTTTGCAGGATGGAGACGGAAGGGATTCCAGTCATTCTTGTGGCTCCGGACTGGCCTTGTCGCGCCTGGTACTCCGACTTGGTCAGGCTGGTCGCAGACGCTCCATGGAGGCTTCCTCTCTGGGAGGATCTGCTGTCTCAGGGGCCGATCTTCCATCCTGCTTTACGGTCGCTGGCTTTGACAGCTTGGATGTTGAGAGCCAGGTGCTGAAGGAGAGGGGATTGTCTGCTTCAGTTATTCCTACTCTGCTTAAAGCAAGGAAAGCGGCTTCTAGAAAGGTCTATCATCGTACGTGGAAATCTTATATTGCTTGGTGTGAGTCCCTCTGGGTTCCTCCACGTTCTTACTTGGTGCCTCGGGTCTTGGCCTTTCTTTAAGGGGGAGTTGAGCAGAAGCTGGCTTTGAGTACTATCAAGGGTCAGGTCTCGGCCTTGGCGATTTTTGTTCCAGAAGCCACTGGCCACTCATTCCCTGGTACTAAATTTCATCCAGGGGTGCAGCACCTGGTTCCTCTGGTGCACTCTCCATTACCACCCTGGGACTTTAATTTGGTGCTGTCGGTTCTCCAGAAACCTCCCTTTGAACATATTAGGGAGATTCCCCTGCTTACCTTATCCCAGTAGGTGGCCTTTTTGGTGGCTATTACTTATGCGCGCAGGGTTTCAGAACTGGCTGCGTTGTCCTGGTGGTTCATAGGGATAAAGTGGTTCTTCGTCCGAATCCGTCCTTCCTAAGGTGGTCTTCGGTTTTCACTTAAATGAAGATATCGTGTTGCCTTCCTTGTGTCCTAAGCCGAGCCATCCTAAGGAATCTGCACTGCACACTTTGGATGTGGTTTGGGCTAGGGCTGCACGATATTGGGGGAAAAAAGTACATTGCGATATTATGTTTTTCAACTATGTATATCGCGATATTGAATTGGGTGGAATGCAGAAGACACGGACAGTGTGGATTAGGCAGAGTCGGGACTCACAGTGGTGGTAGGAGGTAGAAGAACACAGCCCGACATCCATCCCACACACGTTCCAGTTCTGCTACCTTCTACAACCACTGTGAGTCCTCCCAAATTCTCCCTGCCTATGCCTACTATCGTATGTTCGGTGATGTAACTATCGCCCACGCCAGCAGCACGATAGTCGATATCACATCGACTATCGTTCAGCCCTAGTTCGGGCAATCAGGGTGTACCTGGCAACTATTGACTCTTTTCGTAAGTCAGATTCGCTCTTTGTGATCACGGATGGCCCTAGAAAAGGGTTGCCTGCATCTGCTGCAACTATTTTGAGATGGATCAGGCAGACGGTGGTGCAGGCTTATTCGATTAAGGGTCAGGTTCCTTCTTTCCTTGTTAAGGCGCACTCTACTCGGGCACTTAGTGCTTCCTGGGCCCTTCGGCATCAGGCGTCTGTACTTCAGGTTTGCAAGGCGGCTACCTGGTCGTCTGTTCATACCTTTACAAACTTTTATAAGGTTGATGTGCTGGCAGCTGCGGATGCCTCTTTTGGCTGCAAGGTTTTGCAGGCTGCATTTTGAGGGGACCCTTGGTCTACCTTGGGGGTTTGGTTTGGTTTTCAGTTGGGTCTCATCTTCTTGTTCCGATGAGTGCTATGTTTTTGGCCTTGTGGAATGTTTTCTTCTGCTATCCCACCCCTCAATTATGGCACTGCTTTGGGACGTTCCCTACTAATATCAAGATATGAGTCCTGTGTGTCAAGCGACAGAACTGTATTTTTGACTTACCGTAAAATCCTTTTCGCTTAAGCTCATTTACAAACGCAGCGCCCGACCCCTCTATATTGGAATTGGGTTGGAGTGGTTTCTCTGACTCTGCTTTGTCACATAACTGACATCCTATAGCAGGAAGAGAGAGGGTATACCCCCTGGGACTGCCCATAGGTGTAGCCAGAATCTTTTTTTCTGCCTAGTGTCCTCCTGTAGGGGGCAGCAATACCCTACTGATATCAAGATATGAGTCCTGCGTCTTTTTCAATGAGCTTAAGAGAAGGATTTTACGGTAAGTCAAAAATCCAGTTTTTTGTCTTACTGTAAAATCCTTTTCTCTGATGTTCATTGGCGGAGACAGCACCCACCCCTCTTATTGAGTTGGGTTAAATGTTCTTCTGACACTGCTCGTTACAAAACTGAAGACCTATAGCAGAAAGTGGGGGTATACCCCCTGGGACTGCCCTATAGGCGTAGTCCAAACTTTTTTCAGCCAAGTGTCCTACTCCTGTAGGGGGCAGCATAAGCCCAAGGGCCTGTAGGGGGCAGCATAAGCCCAAGGGTCTAGAAGATATGTGCTGTGTCCATCAATGAACATCAGAGAAAAGGCTTTTACGGTAAGACAAAAATCCAGTTTTTCAGCAGAATACGCTTGTCCCTCAGATGTAGCAATTAGTGTATCTAACTCTCCCAGTGCATGTAACACCCCCCCCCCCCCAGACTGACAATGCTGCTGTCCAAAGGTACCCCTGTGTTCTTTCATCCAGAGTGGGTGGCCTTTAATACAGGAGGTGTGTTACTGGCCAGATCACAGGTGAAAACCGAGGGGGGAAAGAAATGCAGCCACCACATGTAATTTTGGTTGTGGGTTTAATACTGCATTTTTAAAGCTTGAAGTGGTTCCAAAGCCTATTAAGGTAAAAAATGTTCTAGTAAAAGTATTGCCCTCTTCCACATACCGGAGTCCTTAGGCTGGCCATGAACCTTCAGCAGGAACTGGCTGAGATTCGAACTGTGTGTGGGCAGGCTGAATGTAGCAAGTTGACCGATCAACTTTGGTACAACCAGCCTGCCAGATTCACTTGAGATTATCACCGTTCCTTTATGTGCAAGTGCAGGAATGCATGTAAATTGCAAGGCTTCCTACACCTGCAAGTAAACCATGCTGATGTTTAGCAGGCACGCAGGGGTACCATTCATTCTTAATGGTACTCCCACGCATCTGAAAACGGAAAATTGAATACTCACTTTTCCGTAATTTTCCTTTCCTGGTGCCTATCCATGGCAGCATACATATGGTGGTTGCTCCGCCCTCAACCAACCCACAGGACCTCCTTAACTCTACAAAAGTAAGAACTGCCCCCCCCCCCCCACACCATTCTTGTAACTAGACTCAAAAATGCAGATTACGTAAAGGGAGGGCGTATGCTGCCATGGATAGGCACCAGGAAAGGAAAATTACGGAAAGGTGAGTATTTTCCGTTTTCCTGGTGCCTCCATGGCAGCATACATATGGTAAAAAACTTGCTCATAGGGAGGGATACTGCACAGAAATATAGTTTATTAGGATTCACAAAACCGCCAATTGCAGCGCTTTCTTCCCAAAATCACAGGAAGTTAGAGCAGCTGGATCCAGGCTATAATGGACCATGAAGGTATTAAATGAGTACCAACTGGCTGCACAACAAATTGTTTCCGGAGAGACATGTGCTAGAGCTGCCCAAAAAGAGGCTATCCCCTGCGTAGAGTGAGCATTGATTGCTTTAGGCACTGGAAGACCGCTAGCCCGATAAGCCCTTTGAATCAGACGTACGATCCAGCTTGCGATAGTTTTTTGATGCTGCCAAGCTCTTTCTACCTCCGTTTGGAATGATAAATAGGCGTTGCTCCCTACGAAAAGATTGCGTTAAATCAATGTACCGACGTAGAGTTCTTGCAACATCCAGTTCATGCAACTTTGATGTAGCTTGATCTTCTTCAAAGGCTGGGAGAACCCATTCCTAAAGTGGTAGGTAGTTGGCACTTTAGGTATGAATTGATGGATTGGTCGTAGGACGACTCTATCTGGGAAGAACGTAATATACGGATCTTGAGCACCCAAGGCTTGGATTTCAGAAACCCTACGGCCTGAAGTGACAGCTACGAGGAAAACTGCTTTAAGAGTACCATCCTACAGAGAACAGTCCTCAGTAGGAGCAAATGGCGGTGCTGCTAGAGTATCCAGCACCAAGGGTAAATCCCACTTCGGGTACAATGTTTTTCTAGGTTGTCTTTACCTCAGTACTGCCTTCATAAACCACTCTATCAGAGGATGTAAGGCCCAGCTGATAAGGCTGAAACTTGTACTTTAAGGGTATTGAGCCCCAAACCTACATCCAGACCTTTCTGTAGAAACAGTAGAATGTCCTGCACAGCTGGCTTCAATGGATTAAACTTGTTGGATTCGGCAACTTCCGAAAAAACTTCTGCCATACTCTGTAGTAGGAGCTATTAGTGGATGATTTTCTGGCTTGGCGCAACGTCTGGGTTACCTCATGAGAGCAACCTAACTCCAACCTCTTCCTTTCAACTTCCAGGCCCTCAAATCCAGGATTTCTGAATGTGTTTGGATGTAGTCCCCCTGCGACAGGAGACCGGGAATCTTTCGGAAGGACTAGAGCAGTGATGGCGAACCTTGGCACCCCAGATGTTTTGGAACTACATTTCCCATGATGCTCAACTACACTGGTGCGTGCATGAGCATCATGGGAAATGTAGTTCCAAAACATCTGGGGTGCCAAGGTTCACCATCACTGGACTAGAGGGTTGATAAGAGACAGCTGGGTCAACAGCGTGAACCAAGGCCTTTTCGGCCAATAGGGAATCACCCCCAGGATGGTCACCTCCTCCCCTGTTAGGCGTTGGAAGGAATCTGAGAATCAGAGGGGTAGGAGGCAACGCATACCTGACTCGGAAGGACCACGGTTGAACTAAGGCATCTACTCCTGCTAATTTCTGGGCAGTTATCTTGTGAAGAAACGAGGGGCTTTGGCATTCTGGGGGGATGCAAATGGGTCCCACTGAGGACTGCCCCAGTGTTGGCAGATCCACCGAAACACACAGTTGTCCAGGGACCACTCGTTGATGAATTCCCTGGACAGGAGATCCGCAAAATGATTCTGGGAGGGTGGCAGATACGCTGCTTGGAGGTTTACAAGGTTCTCCTCGGCCCATGCTAAGATTGGGGCCACTTTGCATGACAATGACCTGCTGTGGGTCCCCCCTTGGTTCTGGAAGTAGGCTACCGCCGCCCTGTTGTCCATACGTAACAGGAGGGAGTTGCCCGCGAGATGAGGTGCCTAGTGTGATATAGCTTCCCAGGCTGCCCTCAGCTCCAGAATGTTTGATACTACATCCTCCGAGTCGAACTGCCATCTTCCTTGGATCAACTGGTCCCTGAAGTGTGCCCCCCAGCCCAACCGACTTGCATCGGTTGTAAGCGTGATTTGAGATGGGGCCAAGATGGCAATGATTTTGAAGGTTGGGCAGCTTCGTCCACCACCATAGACTGGACTTCATTGATACCGTGATCAACACCTCCTGGGAAAGGGACCTTCTCCACTGGGATTGAAACCCCTGTTGAAAAGCACGGAGATGCCAGCGGGCCCACTTTACCATTGGGATGCATGAGGAAAAGGTTCCGAGGAGACTCAGACATTCCAATGCCGACATGGCTTTGCTCGCCAGGGCCTTCTTCACCTTCCCTGTGATTATAGGAATCTTCTCGGGTGGCAGTGACACTGCCCTCCTCCGTGTGTCGAACAGTGCCCCTAAGTATATCCTCTTTTGGGCTGGAGTAAGCTGGCTCTTCGAGTGATTGATTAGCCATCCGTACCTCATCAGTGTGTCCAAGACTTGTTGAACATGGATCTTTAGGAGTTCTTTGTCCTGCAACAGGACGAGAATATCGTCTAGATAATGTAAGACACGGACCCCCTTCTCCCGGAGGGGTGCCAGCATTGCCACCAACACTTTGGTGAAGGTTCTGGGGGCTGTGGATATGCCGAAAGGCAAACACTGGAACTGTAGGTGAAGTTCCCCTATCTTGAACCTTAGGAACGACTGGAAGTCACGAAGTATTGGTATATGCAGATACGCATCCTGAAAGTCTATAGAGACCATCCAGTCGCCTGGTTGCACAGTTAGGATGACCGTGTTTAGGGATTCCATCTTGAACCGCTCGAGGCGGATAAACTTGTTCAACCGCTTCAGATCTAGAACTGGCACCCATCCTCCCGCCTTTTTGCGTACCAAGAAGACTGGGGAATAAAAGCCTAAGAATCTTTCCGACTCCGGCACTGGTACCACTGCCTGCTGATGAATTAGCGTCTGGACATATTGTAGCAGAATCTTGCGCTTCTCTTCGGAGTTTGGAATCCTGGTGGGTAGAAAAGAAGAACTGGGGAGGTTGGCACTTGAACCTCCAAAAATGCCCCTGAAGGATCGTGGAGGTGACCCAACGATCCAAGTAAGTTGCCACCCAAACCTGAGAGAATGCCCTGAGACGGGCACCCACTGGGCCGGTTTGGGTGGGCAAGAAGTCAAAAAGACTTCTGGCCTTCCTGTGTAGAGGTAGCAGGCTTCTGTTTCCCCATCTTCAGGAAGGTAGCCTGGGAGCCCTTCCAACCTCTTCTGTATTCTCTCCCTGGACGGTATGTTCTGGCTTCTCTGGCTTTTTGCTGGAAAACTGCTCTCGCTGCAAATTTCTTCCTTTTTATTCCTATCCTGAGGAATCAGACCGCTCTTGCCCCCTGTGACTCTGGTAATGGCTGTATCCAGCTTTTCGCCAAATAGGGCTTTCCCATCGTAGGGTATGTGGCACCACGTCTGCTTGGAGGAGGGATCAGCGGCCCATGGTTTTAGCCAAAGTGCTCTTTCTGCCGTGACTGAATATAGCATGGCCCTGGCGGAACATTTGAGTGTCAATGGCCGCTTCTGCCACAAAATCTGACACCAATTTTAACTCACCCAGAGCCTTCACAATCTGGTCTGTGTCTAACCCTTGCTTGAGGGCCAATTCTATATTGTCAATCCAAGCACGTGCTGCTCTGGATACTGAGGTTAAAGCCACTGCCGCCCCCGCCCCCCCCCCCCCCCCCGCCGCCTGATACGCCTTCTTTAGATCAGCATTGATTCTTCGATCTAAGACATCTCTAAAGGAGACTGCGTCCTCTAAGGATAAAGTTGTGTTCCTGGCCAATCTCATGACCAATGCGTCCACTGACGGCATACCATCATATAGTTGGGCGTCCAATTCCGCCAGAGGGTATAATTTACTAAAGCGGTTAAAGACGATCGGTCTCCTATCCACCTTCCGCCATTCATCTGTCACCAGATCCCTTATCTCCCCCATAAGTGGGAAGGTAGGAGGTTTTTTCTTGTGGTGGGGAAAGTATTTCCTGGACTTGGCAGGGGGCTCAGGTGATTCTTCCCATTCAATTGCGTTCTTGACCGCTACCACGAAGGGGCCGATCAACCCAAAATCAACGGTAGACACATTCTCCTCCGCTGTGTCCCCTTCGTCCTCTGAGCTGTAGCCGGAACCTGCCATTTGGACTTGAGTCTCAAGGGATCCCCCACTTGTAGTCGGGGCCATCAACTCCTGGGACAAGTTCAGTTCTCGAATTGAGTCCTTAATCAGCTTTTTCATTGTATCAATGGACTCTAGCTTTTCTTTTTCCCGATTCCCCTGTGGCTTCTAAAAAGCATGTTTCGCAGACCAGTTTTCCCGGCAGAGCTTGTCTGCCACAGACCCAGCATGCTTTGTCCCCAGGCCGGATGGAACTGTGTTGTCTTTCAGATCGATGGGGCGATCTGCGAGATTTGTGTGATGTGTGAGGGGTAGACGAGTGATACTGGTCATGTCTTGAGCGGCTGTGGCCTCTGGGCCGGTGAGTCCCTGCGGGATGATTGGCGTTGCGGGCTGCAATGAAACATAGGAAATTTTGATGTTTCATACGCCCGATGCTTTTATTTTTTTTTAAGACTTACCTGAATGGTGCAGCCTCTTACCTAGCGGAATGTTGAGGATCTTTGTGCCACTGGACTACGTGAGATGGCTGGGATAAGAGAGACACAAAGGGTAAGAAGAAAAGAAAAAGTAAATGGAAAGGTCCCAACCTAATAGTCCCACCCCCCCCCCTTTTTTATTATAAATAAATATATATTTTCAAGAGGAGAGAAAAAAAAAAACCTGCAATACCTCTGGCTTCCAGCGGAAGGCAGCAGCACAGGCAGACTTGAAAGCTTCTCCTCAGCAGCGAGGGAGATGTTATGCTTCTGACTTCCACCCTCAGAATGAGAGAGGCTGGCCATATGAATACATACTCCTATGGGAGTACCAAGATGCCCGCCGATGGCTTCATCTGCCTACTGGGCACGTGCAGATGACGTCATAGGGCGGCGCCATCGATCCGCCCCCAGAACAGTAAAACAGAGGTTAGGCAGTGGGCGCGAAGCGCCCCAGGGGCTCAGAGGGGCTTTCTAGAGATCCTGCACCCCAGCCCACCACATTGGGACAGACTGTAAGTAGGACAAGTTACATTTAATGCAGAATGCATCAATGTTACCAGGGCAGCCCCCAAACCAGAGGAGAGGGGGGGTTCCCGGGAGGAGCATGGCTGAACTAGACTCCTTACCTGGAAAAAGATCCACAGAAAAACAGGCTCCCAGCCTTGTTGGTGCTTTTAGCAGCCTAAGACCTGGGACTCCATCCTACAGGGGAGCAAGACCCTGTAATGGTAATACCATGTGAAGGTGCAGTAAGGTCTGATCGTGATCCTGCAGGCTTGAGGAAAAAGAATGGCGTAGGGGGGGGGCAGTTCTTACTTTTGTAGGGTTAAGGAGGTCCTGTGGGTTGGTTTTAGGTGCTAGAAATAGCATGGTTCAAAAGCACCATGCAATTTTTTTTGGTGAAGTTTGCTGATGCCATGCAGATCTGTCAGTATATCGGCTTGCTCGTACCTGATACAAGGAAGCCAATACATTCTGACAGGAAGACTCAATGAGCTACCACAGTGCTCACAGCTCTGTGGTAGTTCATTAAAAACTACAAGTCGACAGCCGCAAAGCCTGCCGGACTTTGTAATTTTCCATTCACAGGACTGTGAATGAGTGATGTGGCTGGGTGGGCGGACTCCCCCATGGCTGCGTCTTAAAAATTTTAGCAGATACAGGGAGAAGATCCCACAGCGGGGATCGGGGGAGTGGTGCATTCATTTCATAACATGTTACTCCCTTAATATGGGCGTAACAACATGTTATGAAAGGTGAATTTATCCTATAAAATCTTTACAGAAATATTCCTACCAACCAAATTTTTAAATTTGGTCAGTATGACAAACTGATGCAACATCATCCCTGTAGATTACAATTCACATTCAGAACAGACTAACAGATAAAGGAGATCAGCATGTTTTACTGACCTACTTTGTGTTAAATCTGCCAGCTGCTGGTACTATAACTTTTTTGACTATTTAATTTGTGTGTTTTAGACAAAAACAAGCTATAGTATATTTTTCTTAAAGGTTGGACAAGTACATTTTTTCTTTTGAATGGTAAAAGCCGATGTCTGAGCAAAGTTCTAAAATAAGTTAGTACATCTTGCGGACAGTATTAGGACAGGAGATGTACCAGGGGAGTGGAGGAAAGCTAACGTGATTCCGATATTCAAAAAGGGTCAGAGGCATATACCGGGAAATTATAGGCCTGTCAGTCTGACATCAGTAGTATGTAAACTTCTGGAGGGGATGATAAGGGACTATATCGTAGAGTTTGCTAAGGACAACAGCATCATCAGTAGTAACCAGCACGGGTTTACAAATGGGCGTTCTTGTCAAACCAATCTCTTAACATTCTACGAGGAGGTGAGCTGTGAGCTAGATAGGGGCAGACCAGTGGATGTGGTGTACCTAGATTTTGCTAAGGCGTTTGATACAGTTCCCCATAAGCGCTTAATTTATAAATTAAGGTCTGCAGGTATCGACAGCAGGGTTTGCTCTTGGATACGGAACTGGCTAAAAGGGCGTGTCCAAAGGGTGGTAATAAACGGCGCATACTCGGACTGGTCTGAGGTAGTAAGCGGGGTGCCCCAGGGCTCAGTCCTGGGACCAACCTTGTTCAATTTATTCATAAACAGCATTGAGGACGGGATCAGTAGTTCAATATCAGTTTTTGCAGATGACACAAAATTAGGCAGGGCAATAACAGCACAGCATGAAGCAGATATCCTACAGAATGACCTGGACAAAATAACGGAGTGGGCAAAGACATGGCAAATGAGGTTTAACGTGGAGAAATGTAAGGTTTTACACTTGGGGACTAGAAACATAAAAGCACAATACACGTTAGGAGGGGAACCCTTGGGAGAATCAAAAATGGAGAAGGATCTGGGAGTCTTGGTTGATGATAGACTAGGCAACAGCATGCAATGTCAAGCGGCAGCTGCCAAGGCTAGCAGAATATTAGCATGCATAAAGAAAGGGATGTATTCCAGAGATAAGACTATAATCCTTCCACTTTATAAAACTCTGGTCCGACCTCATCTGGAGTATTCGGTCCAGTTCTGGTCACCAGTCCTCAGAAGGGATGTTTTGGAGCTGGAGAGAGTCCAGAGAAGGGCAACTAAACTAATTAGGGGATTGGAGGACCTTGATTATGAGGAGCGTCTGCAATCGCTTGATTTATTCTCCCTGGAGAAGAGACGCCTGAGGGGGGACATGATAGCAATTTTTAAATATCTAAATGGGGATCTAGGCTTAGAAAAAAAGCTGTTCAGTCGAAGGGATTGCATGAGAACTCGGGGGCATACAATGCGATTAGAGGAGAAGCGTTTTAACCTCAGGCAACGTGGGGGGTTCTTTACTGTTAGGGCTACAAGATTGTGGAATTCTCTACCACATGAGGTGGTTTCTGCGGGTAGTATGGTGGCTTTCAAAAGACTCTTAGACGTACATCTCAAGGATCAGAACATTCAGGGGTATGCAAGATGATTACAGCCACACACATCTACACAGGTTGAACTGGATGGACTTTTGTCTTTATTCAACCTCACCAACTATGTAACTATGTAATCTTTAGAACGCATGCATATTTTTCCATTTTTTGACTTTTTAAAAATGATTACATACATTTTTTTTTTCAATAAATGCAAAGTATTTTCTGTATGAGGTGGAGAGCATGACATTACCACCCAGCCTCTCCACCTTATCCAGTGGTTCGCTGAGAGGCTTAGCTGGGTGTCGGTCCATGTACCTGGCGGATCCAGACTCCGTGGTGCCTGGACCGACTTCAGACAGCTCTCTGCTGAAAACGGGTCACAGGAGTGCAGAACGAACTACACTTCTGTGATCCATAGGAGATGTTCTACCAAACGAACTGTACATCTTTTAATTGACTTGATACTATACTCTGAATTGTTCCTTCAATTTGTGTGAGCAGCGTATATGGGAAGCGAATAATGATGCACTCCATTACATGTCCAATGTTTGGTTATATATCCTAAACTTGAGCTTTAAAGAGAAGACTCCTTACAACCTTTCGATGCCCATGCTACCCATGGATGATGTATTTTCTTCTCCAGTTTTATTTATTGGTGGTAATGATGAATACCACTTCACCCATTTGCTTCCTCTCCTTCCCACCCCTCATTCCCCCCTTGCCTTACTAATATTACTACAAACTTTCCTCCTTGCCTTACCAATATTACTACAAACTTTCCTTCTTTTCTACCTGTTCTCTTCTTTTCTAGTCATTGCTATTCACAAGTGATTAGTTGCAATCTTCCGGGTCCTGTGAAGCTATTCACAAAACGCTTTGGAAAGGCAGAGGAGTGATGTCTTTTCATTTGAAAAAAAAAATAAAAGGCGTCCTGTGAATGGAGGCAGGGCTGAGCCAAGTGATTAGTCCAAGGTGGGCCAGTGTAACTAAGCAATAATGAACATTAGGCTATAGCTTTAAAGTTCTCTTTGAGCAGCCCTACCCATAACAACAATTGTTTTTGGCTTCTTAGGATTACAATGTATCAAACCATTTCACACAGGCCTTTATCAGAAACTTCCATTTTACATCCTACCATGCTAGTTTTAAATGTGTACATTTTACCTGGATTTGTTCATAAAAAATTTATTTGTTTGAATGTGAAAAATAAAATGTATAAATGTCTGACTGCTGCCTTCCTGGAGGATAGGATACAGAGTTTGATTTACCTTTTTTTTTTTTTTTTTTTATCTGCCTTTTCTTCCAAAGCCCCTGTAGACCAGCCTGTATCACTTGTTCTTTTTACCTTCCTATTTTGTACAAAAAAATCTGGAAAATGAAAATAAAGTATTTAAAGAGGTTGTAAACCCCCCCCCCCCCCAAAAAAAAAATGTAAAAAAAATAACCTGAAAGACAAAGGCATAATGAGCACAGAAGGCCGTTCCTTCACAGCGCACGAGCCAGTGATGTCTGGCAGCATGCAAAATATCTTCTAAATGGTGCATGTTTAGGAGAGATTTACAGTAATTATAGGTACAAGTTAGAGGAGGCTTGACTTCCTCTTTAAATCCAGAGTGTAGCGTTGAGCTTGTGGTGACCTTTTGGATAGCTTAGTTTGTTTAAATGTCCTGACTTTAATACTTTATTTATATGATTCTTTTTCCTAGATCATGGATCTTAAGTGGTTACTTTTTGCAGTCTTTCTAATTGTTGGATTAGTAACAATAAAGGCACATGGTGGAGACCATCACCACCACCACCACGATCATGACCACGACCATGACCACGATCACGACCATGATGATGGTTTAGACATAGATGACGATTTGGATGATATCGTTGAAAGTGAAGAGTCAAAGCCAGAGACCAGCACTCCACCTCCTGCACCAAAGGTGGGTCCCTTCCCTAATTTAAAACAAAATTAAATCTATGTTGCATCAGTATTAAAGCAGTATTAAATCCAAAACTAAAAATATATTATTTTGCAACTTGGCAATCAGAGGTACTGTAGTGGCTGCATTAGTTTTCTTTTCTTTTGGCTGTTTGCACCTGGTGATCTGGCCAGTAACACACTTTTCACAACTCTGGAGGAACATTCACAGGAGGCACATCAGACAGCAGTATTTGAATACAAAAGCAGCCAAACTCCATCTCACACTTTACAGCAAAAGTTTTTTTTTTTTTTTTTTCCTTTTGGAGTAAAGATTTTATATGAATAAATAAAAGCGTATGGTTCTAATTACCCCTATCGGTGGTAAATGGTTTGTCTCATCCATGTAAACGGATACATTCTGCTGGTGAGCTTGTGCTTGGTTTAAAACAAACAACTTGCTGGCTGGATCGAAAAGAAGAGTGTAGGTGCGCTTGATATATACTATAATGATCGCTATGAGTTATGAAAAAACTCTTAGTGAAAAATAATGGGTAAGTGTCTACAAAATTGTACACAAATTATGACACAGCAAAACTGTAACATAAATTATTACATGAAAGTAATTAATAAATCTCTGTGCAAAGAAGAAAGGTGATAAATAAGTCCCAAAAAAATTCCAAAAACTATTTCATTTTTCC
Organism: Pelophylax lessonae; assembly: GCF_965119305.1. Classification (NCBI taxonomy): domain Eukaryota; kingdom Metazoa; phylum Chordata; class Amphibia; order Anura; family Ranidae; genus Pelophylax; species Pelophylax lessonae. The sequence continues at coordinate 443,692,387 of NC_138771.1, forward strand.
TACATTGTTAAATTACATGATTATAATGTATACTTTTGTTGTACAGACTTATCTCAAACCCTTGAAAAAAATGTATAAATGCAAAAACTATTGCAGGTAAGTGTTCTTGATGTTAAGGTGCAAATAAACCAAGGTGCAGATTATGAATACTCGGATCCCCCACAGCACCACATGTGGATGAGGAAGAGGTACCCTTACCGACTGGCAACTTTAGCATGCACTTATGAAGATGTTTTAGACCCATTAGGCACAGCAAAGAATCTTCCCACTGACCAATCCTTCACCTCGTGTAAAAGTATGGACTCTTACCGGATGTGTGATGATCAATAATCAGATTAAGGATTTTGGAATGGGTGTCTGGATTCCCCGCTGTCCAAGAATAAGCGTTCCTTAGGTGGTCCTGCCCTGGCTTCAACGATGGGTGGTGACTCTGTGGTTGTAAGCAGTGCTAGCTGTCGGGTTAGGTTGCGCCCAGGCAGGTAAGGGAGACCTGGGAAGTGGAGCTGGGGTTAGGAGGAAGAAGCCGCCGCCGCCGCCCCTCAGCTATTCTGCGGACATCCTTTGGAAGTGACCCCAGGGAGGAAGTGCATATTCCTACTGTTAAGGAGCCAGGGCAGGACCACCTAAGGAACGCTTATTCTTGGACAGTGGGGAATCCAGACACCCATTCCAAAATCCTTAATCTGATTATTGATCATCAGACATCCGGTAAGAGTCCATACTTTTACACGAGGTGAAGGATTGGTCAGTGGGAAGATTCTTTGCTGTGCCTAATGGGTCTATAACCTCTTCATAAGTGCATGCTAAAGTTGCCAGTCGGTAAGGGTACCTCTTCCTCGTCCACATGTTGTGCTGTGGGGGATCCGAGTATTCATAATCTGCACCTTGGTTTATTTGCACCTTAACATCAAGAACACTTACCAGCACTAGTTTTTGGACTTTTTTTGGGACTTATCATTTATCACCTTTCTTCTTTGCACAGAAATTTTTTTTATCAATTACTTTTATGTAATAATTTGTTAGTTTTGCTGTGTCATAATTTGTGTACATTTTTGTAGACACTTGCCCATTATTTTTCACTTATAACTCGCATAGTGATCATTATAGTATATATCAAGAGCACCTACTCTCCTTTTCATTTATACTACTCCATCCAGGTTGGAGTTTTGGTCGCAGCTGATAGCCCTATTTCTTGTTTGCGCACCTTTTTTCTTTTTATTGGTAGCCGGGTCACCATATGAAAATGGAAGATATCGAGCGTAAAAAAAGAAAACTAAAAAAGCCCTTTCTCACTGATATGTTTTTTTCCCCTGCATTTTTACCTTTTGCAGGAAAAATGTTTCCCTTTTAAATCCTATGGGACTATGGGAAAGTCCTGCGTGCTGCATCTTTGTGGTTTTGAAAACTGCACTAAATCGCAGCCTCCCATTGAACTGAATGGAAATCGTGGTAAAAACACACAGCGATTTGCGTTTTTTGGAGCGTTTTTTTGTCACATGTCCATTTTTCACAGGTGTGGGCAACCCAGAAAGGCACAAGAAATGCATCTAAAATCCAGCAAAATCTTGTTTTACTGCAATTTTGCTACAGAGCTGTGTGAAAAGGCCCCAATGCAGCCATCACATTTTAAGAATTGGTAAGATGCAACTTAATGCTTGCATTTGGCTTTGATACTGTGTTAAACATTACAGTTCACATCTGTTTAACTTAAAGTGGTTTTCCAGCTGGGGAAAAAATGAAAAGTCAGCAGCTACAAATACTGTAGCTGCTGACTTTTAATATATAGACACTTACCTGTCCAGGAAGCCCGCAATGTCAGCACCCCATCCGATTTTCGAATCGGCTGCCAGGTGCTGCCGCCGCCCATCATTCTAAGGGAAACGGCAGTGAAGCCTTTCGGCTCCACAGCCGGTTCCCTATTACGCATGCACGAAGTGCGCTGCACACTCTTATTGGCTTGGCAGCGGGGGAAGGAAGAGGGGGCCAAACTTCCAAGGGACAGCACCCCCCCCGAAAATGTGGTATCGGGGGAGGGGAGGAAGCAGATGAGCGGATGTTTCCCTTTTGGGTGGAACTCAGTTTTAAGTATAGTTTAAATAAATGGCATCTGTAAGCCATAGAACAAAAAGGCAAAGTCTTCTAAATATTACAGGTAATTTTATATAGCGCTGTCAATTTACGCAGCGTATATTATACATTCACTTCAACCCCTGCCCTCAAGTAGCTTACAATCTGAGGTCCCTAACTCGCATATATACATATATATATATATATATATATATATATATATATATATATATATATATATATATATATATACTAGGCCCAATTTAGACAGGAGCCAGTTAACCTATCAGCATGTCTTTGGAGTGTGGGAGGAAGTTGGAGCACCTGGAGGAAACCCGCACAGGGAGAAAATGCAAAATCATTAATACTTTTCCTTTCAGCCTCGGGTTCCTTAGGCCAAGATTTACAGAAGGTTCAAGCAGGTAGAAATAACTGGTGAGATTTAGAAAGCTATACAGTGCTTTTATGATATTTCTTGCACGGTTTCTAATATTGTAGAAAGTTTGCAGTCACATTTTGTGCATTTCATATCATATGCTTAGAAGGTACAGTGGCAGGTAAGTACAGCTAAGAAATGGAACAGGCAGTGCAGAATACAGTTCCATTCTGCATCTTCACCCTTGGATAAAATTGGTAACTTTTCCAGGAACATATGCCTCTCCTAATGTCACAGGATTGCTTTACAGCCTCCAGGGCTCTATTAAAGGGGATCTCTAGACCAAATACAAAATTCTGCAGCAAAAAGTGAAACCTTTCTTGGACAACATGTAGCTAAGTATTGAACATGTCACCATTTTTCTAGGTAAATATATTTCTAAAGTTCCTATTGACATTACATTTTCACCACATGTTGGTAACAAACCCATGCAATCCATACATAGAAAGAAACCAAAACAATAAGTTAAAAAAGGTTATTTAAAATAAATTGAATGACACAGGGAAAAAGTAGTATTGAACTCGCTAACTGAATTTTTTAAAAATATTTCGTACAAAATCATTTGTTGGTAATGACAGCGTCAAGACTCCTCCTGTATGGAGAAACTAGTTGCATGCACAGTTAAGGTGTGATTTTGGCTATTCTTCCACACAGTATTCAAATTTTCAAGATTCCGTGGGCCTCTTCGGTGAACTCTGATCTTTCAGTTTTTTTCCAAAGATTTCTATTGGATTCAAGTCAGGTGATTGACTGGGCCATTCTAGCAGCTTTATTTTCTTTCTTTAAACCAATTCCCCATCTCATCTTCATCAGCCTGGTAGATGGCAACTGATTTTTATCAAGAATGGCTTGGTACATTTTTCCATTCATCAAATTCACAGTTGGTATGGTGTTTTTGGACTGATGTGAAGTGCCATTTGACCTCCATACATGGTGTGTATTATGGCATCCAAAGCGTTACATTTATATTTTATATGGTCCCAGTATGTCACAGACTTGTCTAAATGTTGTGCAGCCAACTTTTAAAGAACTTTAGCAAAGAAGTCCTGCATGGTGAGCGTGCATACAGGCCATGGTGTTTGAGTGCATTACTTATTGTTTTTCTTTGAAACCATTGTACCTGCTAATTCCAAGTCTTTCTGAAGCTCTCCACAAGTGGTTCTTGGCTCTTGAACAACTCTTCTAATAATACTTTTCGCTCCTCTGTCAGAAATCTTGGGAGAAGCACCTAGTCCTGGCCGGTTTATGGTGAAATGATGATCTTTCCACTTCCAGATTATGGTCCCAACAGTGCTCTCTGGCACATTCAGAAGTTTTGAAATCCTTCTGTAACCAATGTCATCAGTATGTTTTGTAACGGTCTTGAGAGAGCTCTTTGCTTTTACCCATCATGAGAGGTTTCTTATGTGACACCTTGGTAATGACACCTTTTTATAGGCCATCAGTTGAGGTTGAACCAGCTGATATTAATTCACACTGACAAAGGGCACGATTGCTTTCGAATTACTGAATTTTCAGCTTGTGTCTTTGCCTTCTATGCCTTTTTGAACCTCCCTGTCCTCATATGTTCAATACTTTTTTTCCCTGTGTTCCATTTTATAACACATAACTTTTTTTCTGAAATTATTTGTTTTGGTTTCTTTGCGTGTATGGATTGCATAGGTTATTACTGACGTGGTGAAAGTTTCATGTCAATAGCTATAGATATACATTTACCTAGAAAAATGGTGACTTGTTCAGTATTGTACTTACAGCAGTACCAGCTAGCAGTACTGCCAGCAGTAACAGCCAGTAGTAAGTCACATGTGCTAGGGGTGCAATTAAATTAGCCCCCAGCACATAATTGTAAGTATCCCAGCATGTGCAGTGTTTTACTCCTACCACTAATGACCACTGAATTGGTCACACTGATTGGAGTGTTCCTTTAATATCTCTCAGAAGAAGTAAACAAAGTACACAGGGGTCGAATGCTGGGCAACATCAGCCGGTTCATTAAAAACTGGCCGCCATTGGGCCCGTGTGTATGGCAGCTGGTCCAACAGAAGCCGTCCATTCGCCATGCACGAAAAAAAAACTGGCTTCTATTTTTTTAGCTGGCTCCTAGATTTCAAGCAAATTTTTCTAGCCCTGATGTTGACGCTGCTTTGGGACGTCCTAAGGGTCAAAGAAGATGTGGAGCTCCGTCTGTCAATGAACAAAAGAGAACTGGATTTTTGTTTTACAGTAAAATCCTTTTCTCCGATGTTCATTGATGGACACAGCACCCACCCCTCTGTTGAGTTTGGTTATGTATTCTTCTGACACTGCTTGTTAAAAAACTGAAGTCCTATAACAGGAAGTGGGAGTATACCCCCTAGGACTGCCCTATAGGCGTAGTCAAACTTGTTTCTGCCTAGTGTCATACTCCTATGGAGAGCAGCATAACCCAAGGGTCAAAGAAGATATGGAGCTGTGTCCATCAATGAACATCAGAGAAAAGGATTATATGGTAAGACAAAAATCAATTTTTTTTTAATTCTCTGCTATATGCACTTGGTCTCATTCTGATCAGTGGCCCATTGTCCCCTAAACACTCCTTTATGCTGGCTTATGTCATTCCTGTGGGGCAAGGTACAGCCAGCACATAGTCCTTGTCCCCTCCTGTAAGGTGAGTGATCTTTAACTATTGTGAATGAGCAATCGGCCCTACTTGTTCACTCTTAGTAAAAGATCATTCAGAGCTGCATCTCTGTGTAATGCATAAAAGTACAATGTTAGTAATGACTTTACCACCGTCTTCTGTGCTGCCTTTTTAGTAGTTGACATGTTAAGGTGTCCCCATCTGAACTTCTCCTTTTGGCCAGGAGATATTTTAATGGAAGCACATTGTGGAACTGTAAAGTGATTTATACCAGGAGAGAAAAGTTACTTGCAACACTTGTCTCCCCATCACCAATTAAGTGCTCAATCCCTTATAAATTTGACCTTTTCATACTAGTACCTAAATGACAAGCTCAGGCAGATATGTAAGAATAATTTAATTACAGAAGTAACTACAACACTGTATCATTATAAATGTGAATGCTCCACATAAAAGCCAGATTGGCTTCAGGGGATGGGGGGAACTATTGGATCAAGATGTGATCCCTTTTTCAGGGTCCTAGAAATTTTAGGATGGTAAATGTTGAAAAGCATGTGATCCAACTAGAACTAAAAGTGGTGGGTAGAATTGTCATGTAGGCTGGAGATTTCTATAGATATGCTGCTCCAACACTGTCCCAGCTGCTGAATTGAATCTGGTACTTTGCAGTTTTGTTCTGCATGTGTCTGTACTAAAATGTGATTTTAGTTATCCCCTTATTACTGTGTACTTTGTGACTGTACAAGCTGGTTGCTTTCCAGGGCTTCTATTTGCACACTGACTTTAAAAGCTAATCTGCAGACAGCTGGCATGATCTCTCAGCAAGCAAAACTCTTTTATATCACTGTGGGATGGAGTGTTCCCTAATGAGGAGTTTGTACAAAAATCTGATGCTTTCGCTGAATATTGGGGACCAATTCACTAGAAGCCCCTTTCAAGCAGAAGCCTTAAAGTGCTATTAAACACTTTGAACCAAGACAAGGAAAGGTGTTACTGCTTTGATCATAGGTGAAATAAAGGATTCTTCCTTTCCTAAAATAGAAAACTAATGCAGCCCCCACATCTAAAGATTGGTAATCTGCAGTTTTTCCTTTTTGTATTTTTATTTTGCTTTACTGCTGTCTTAATATCTTTAGCTCTGTTTTGTTGTAATGCAATGTTTCACTTTTTTTTTTTTTTTTTTAAATAATACTTACAGGTTACATACAAAGCTCCAGTCCCCACTGGTGAGGTTCATTTTGCAGAGTCGTTTGACAAAGGCACATTGGAAGGGTAAGAATGTGTAGGCTGACTTTTTAATGCTTAGTTTAAAATGTTAGTCTGCCATTGTATATCATGTTAATGCACTTTTATTCTCCCAAACTAAAAATGTTGGTTTGAGAGTACAGATAAAATTGGAGAAAAAAAAAAAACTTTGTAATGGATTTGGTAACTTTCCGTTAAAGTTTGTTTTTTATTATGTAGAAACGTATGTATTACATTATGTCCTGCATATAATCCCTTTTTTAGGGTTACTGTATGTAAATGTACAATTTAGGAAGTGTCATCTCGATTGAGGAGCGCAGGATTCATACAAAAAGTTGGTTCTATACTGACTCCTACACAAAGATTTAACACTGGCAAACAAAATTGTGACTACTTATAACCCCCTCCCACTGCCATCATTCCTTAGTTTTTTGATGTTGTCCAAGGAAGAAGGATGGAAATTATTGCATGCATTATTTATTTTATTTGTGCATGTGGTGCTTGAGATTTTTTTTTTTTTTTTTTTAGGAAACTACCTGGATCCTTTAGTAATAGCTATGTTTTTGAATGCCATACCTGGACCCCACTGGATTGAATGTTGTGGGGCTAGCTTGTTATGTGACCTTTGGTCACTGGGCTCTGCATTGTGGGGCTTTCCAGACCGGAGTGTATTGTTTGCTTTGTAGTGCTTTCCGGGTCCAGAGCTGTGGGAGAGCCGCTGGTATGATCCTGTCGATTAGTGACTCACTTTTGTGAGTTGGCAATGTGGGCCGGAAAGGGGTCTCTTTAGTAATACACTTAACGGGCATGTCCAAGCCTCGTGATTCTCACTCCATTTGCCAGTTTCAGCGAACATTTGGATGAGACTAGACGATCACAATCTTAATCCACTTTCTTTGTTTTACATCAAAGGCGTTCAGAGTCTGCCTCCCATCTCACACCACAGATTTCAGAGTCCCTAACCATTTGTTTCAGACTCCGCCCCCCCACCATAACTAGTGGTTTGTTGTCTGTTGGGTCCCAATGATATCCCCTCTTTTTTGTTTGGTTGCTCAGGCTTCTCCCTGTTGCTTCATCTTGGGCTCTGTAACGGGGCATTTTAAGTTCTCTTGCTGTACCCTACTTTCCCATATTATTATTTATTTATTTTTTTGCTTGGATAAAGTTTTGAGTTTTGTACAAAACATAGTAAGCAAGTATACAAAAGTTGGATGCATAGATACACGACTCAATAGGCAATGGTGACAGAACTTTCCGCATAAGATATCCTTCATACATATTGTACAAAATAAACAAGCACAAATAAAGAAAAAAGGAAACAACATTTTTTTTTGTTCACTGACGGACACAGCTCCATGTCTTCTAGACCAGTGGTCCTCAACACTGGTCCTCAGGGCCCATTAACAGTCCAGGTTTGCAAGATAACTGAAATACATCCCAGGTGATATAATTTGCTGCTCAGTGATTGCATTACTCTAGTCTGCATCTCCCCAAGGTAATACTTAAAACCTGGCCTGTTAGTGGGCCCTAAGGACCGGAGTTGAAGACCACTCTGCTTTTTTTACTTTTTTCTTTATTTTTATTTCTGTGTGAATTACAATCACTTTGTTCCTGTGTGAATTGCAATCAACAGCCAGACTGGGTGGCGCACTGAATATCCTAGACCTTATGGTCTTCCCTCCTGGTGCATGACCTTTTCCGTGGGGGTCCAGGGACCTGTGCAGCGCCGCAATTTTTGACGTGAATTCTGAATTCCCAGCTTCGGTGGCCATGTTTGTGTAGTGCAGTGGCCATATTTTTGGTTTTCCTATAGACGGTGGGCATTTTCTTGTAGTCTGAGTGCGGTGATGTGCTGCGGGGGGCCTCTAGTGTCAGTGTCTGTGCTTCCTCTTCCTTTTCCATCGCAGTGTGGCAGGCTGTTTGGCGCTCTCCAGCTCTGGGTGGTGAGTCTTTGGGGGTACACGATCCTTCCTCTACTATATACAATGCCACGGGTGCGCTCATTCTTGTACGGGGGGGGGGTGTGTGTTTGCTATCACCTTGCTATCTCGGGCCTTAACGGTATGGGCAAAGACTTTATGCCAGGATCTGGAAAGGAGTCAACACCCTCCTGAGCTGGCAGGGCTGGCGAATCAGTTTATCCAGTGGTTACAGCACATTTGTGATGCATCTTTGGATGCGACCCCCTTGGTTCGGTAGGGTATTGCATGTTATGGTTGAAGTACTGGTCGGCCGACCAGCCTTCTGAAAAGGTGCTGACTGATCTAACCTTTGTAGGTGACCATTTGTTCGGGGCCACTATGGAAGAGATCATTAAGGGTCTTACGGGAGTTATAAGTACATTACTCCTGCAGGTTGTTAGGGGCAAGAAACCTCATCGTAAACATGGTCCTTTCTTCTCGGCTCGCAAGCCGCTCTTTTGTCTGTCTGGATCGCAGGAAAAGGGTTTGAGATCTACCCGCAACTTAGCGGGAGGCTCCAAGAGACCCTGGAGTAGTAATTCCAAAGCGGGCACTCCTGGTTCCACAGAAAAGCCTTCACCAGCCTGAAGGAGCGCCCTCACCTGCATCTGGGTGGAGGGACATCTTCGCCTTTTTTTCCGGATCTGTGGACATTCGGTTTAGTTACAAGATCGAGTTTCGGTCCTTGCCTCCGGCAAGGTTTTTTCCTTCCAACTTACGCCTGTCTCGCAAGCATCTATGGGGCGGTGCAGGACCTGTTGGCACAAGAAGTTATGTGGCGGCTCCAGAGTCTAAACGTTTTCAAGGATTTTATTCAAATCTGTTCACAGTTCCCAGGAAGGAAGGCAAGGTTCATCCAATCTTGGATTTCAAGGTTGTAGCCTTGCTTCATCAAAGGGATCTTTTGGCTCCTATTGATCTCAAGGAAGCTTACCTTCATATTACAATATATGTCGGGCATCAGCATTTTCTTCATTTTGCTGTAGGCGAGGAGCACTATCAATTCGTGGCGTTACCTTTTGGTCTCACCTCAGCTGCTCGTGTGTTCACAAAGGTTTTTGCCCCAGTTCTGGCCTTGTTACGACAGAAGGGAATCACGGTACTGGGTTACCTGGACGATCTGCTTCTGCGTGCAGAGTCTTCCTCGGCTCTATAAGCAGACTTGGACATTACTGTGCGAACCCTACAGGAGTTCGGATGGACACTAAATTTTCAGATATCGGCACTGACTCCGTCCACCAGGCTGGACTACTTGGGTCTGACGCTGGACTCAGCATCAGCCCGGGTGTGTCTTCCTCAGGCGAAACTTCTAAAGCTACAGGATGCGGTTCGGCTCCTGTTTAAGGCTCCTGTTTAACAATCGGTCGTCGCTCAGGACTTGCATGCAAGCACTGGGTCTGATGGTTTCCACCTCTGAGGCGGTTCCGCTTGCGCAGTTCAATACCAGACCTCTGCAAAGGGAGATTCTGACCAAATAGAACAAGGATCTGCTGTCTTTTGACAATTTTGATCCTGTTGTGTCGGGGTTGGTGGGAGTCTCTGCTATGGTGGCTCCGTTCTCCGGCCCTTTGTCTGGGAAAATCCTTTCTTCCCCTGTATTAGACTGTGATCACCACAGATGCCAGTCTGTCCGGATGGGGGAGGTGTCTTGGGAGTGTACCCGGCCCAAGGTGTTTGTACTCGAGAGGAGTCCAGGCTGCGGATCAACATCCTGGATATTCGGGCAATCAGATTTTCTGTCTTAAAGCCCCGTACACACGTACCGATGGTCGGCATACAAATGTTCCTCTTTTCTCCCCGGGATGTCGGTGTCTGCTGAAAAGTGCAAAGACAGCACAAGGACAGCACAAGAATTTTGTCCGCCGACTGCAGAAGTGATGTCATGTAATGGTTAACTTTCCCTGTGTTTTCTATTTTCTGAGCATGCCCAGTCTTGCAAATCTGCGGTCTGTCGGCCGAATTGTGTACTGACAGGCGAACAATCGTCCGTTCTGGTGTCGGCATACAAATATTTTCATGTTTGCACGAAAGACTTTTGTCCGCGGATTGTGCGCAGACATCTGTCGGAGGCACCATACTAACACGCGTACAATCGGCAGATCCTTCGTCCACCGACGTTTGTATGCCGACGATCGGTACGTGTGTACGGGCCTTTAATGGACGGATCGTCTGCAGGGACGCCCTGTGCAGATACAATCGGACAATGCTACGGGTGTGGCATATGTCAGTCATCAAGGGGGCACAAAGAGTGCCTTAGCGGCCGGGGAAGTGGCCTGTATCTTGAGGTGGGCAGAACTATGTTCCGGCCCTCTATGCTGTACACATTCCTGGGGTAGGGATATGGCAAGCGGACTATCTGTTGGGAGACGGATCCGGGAGAATGGTCTCTTCACCCAGAGGTGCTTCATCAGCTGTGCCTTCGGTGGGGGACCCCAGATGTGGACCTGCTGGCCTCCCATCTCAACAGGAAGGTGCAGAGGTTCGTGTCAAGGTCTTGGGATGCTCTGGCCGCCGCAGACGCCCTGGTGGCCCCTTGGGGTCAGTTTCGTCTGATTTACACCTTTCCTCCAATACAACTTAGCAGTCTCGAGGTAGAAGGGATTCCAGTCATTCTGGTGGCACCAGACTAGCCTCGCCAGTCTTGGTACGCAGGCTTGGTAAAGCTGGTAGCAGACCTCACTTGGAAACTTCCTCTCGGGAAGATCGTCTGTCTCGGGGACCAATCTTCCATCCTGCTTTACAGACATTGGCTTTAATGGCCTGGCTATTGAAAGCAAGGTGCTGAAGAACAGAGGGCTGCCGGTCGGTGATTCCTACACTGTTGAAATCAGGCAAACAGTAAAGCAAACCTATTCCATTTAGGGTCAGGTTCCTCCTTTTTCCTATGAGGGCGCTTAGCGCCTCCTGGGCCTTCATCAGGCGTCAGTGGTTCAGGTGTGCAAGTGGTTTGTGCACACATTCACAAAGTCTTAAAAGATGGATGTACTTGCATCTTCGGATGCAGCTTTGGCCACAAAGTTTTGCAGGCTGTGGTTGCAGAGGCTTCCGCTTCTTGAGGGTGTAATTTTTTTCCTGGTGGTGAGCTCCAGTTACTAGTTGAGCTCCTGTTTTTACCTGTTTGGCTGTGTTTAGCCTTGTTGGGAATTTTACGTATTGCTGTGTTTTTTCTCACCCCTCCATATATGGATACTGCTTTGGGACATCCCAATGGTCTAGAAGACCTGGAGCTGTGTCCATCAGTGAAGGAAAGAGAAAACTGGAGTTTTGTCTTACTGTACAATCCTTTTCTCTGAGGTTCACTGATGGGACACAGCACCCGCCCCTCTGTTGAGTTAATTTTATGTATTCTAATGACACTGCTTGTTACAAACTGAAGTCTTATAGCAGGAAGTGATGGGACTGCCTTAGGAGCGTAACCAAAAAGGTTTTCTGCCTAGTCTTACTCTTGAAGAGAGCAGCATAAAGCCCAATGATCTAGAAGACATGGAGCTGTGTCCGTCAGTGAACCTCAGAGAAAAGGATTTTACGGTAAGACAAAAATCCATTTTTTTTTCTCAAAAAAATCAAATAAAAAATAAACATGTTTGAAAAATGCCGCTGCGCAAATACCGTGTGACATAAAAAGTTGCATCGACTACCATTTTATTCCCTAGGTTCTCTCTTACCACATTATTTGCCGTTATTTAACTTAGTGAATCGACCCTTATGTCACAGCGAGGCAGAAGGGAAGTGGTTTTAAATTACTCAGCGGAAGGTATTATGTGACGCACTAGTGTGTGTATGTATGTATGTATGTATGTATGTATGTATATATGTATATAATATATAAATAATTACACACACACAAAGTTAATTAATTTATGACCATAACTAAGAAGTGTGTGTGGGGGGGGGGGGGGGGTGTTGGTCTTACATGGTACGGGAGGAGAATGTCAAACTAAACTTTGGATGACTCAGAACTGGTCTACTGTACAGTTTTTAGGTTTAGACCATGGGTGTCCAACCTTTTGGCTTCTCTGGGCCAAATTGAGTGTAGAGAAATTTTCTCGGGCCGCATATAAAATATATACTATATTTAAGGTATACAAGTAATAAAACGCTGCCGCGCCCCCCTCCCAGCACTGATTTAACACAGCTAGTGGATGATCCCCTCCGAGGCAGCCTCTGCCTACAGTTAGTTGGAGACCTCTGTGGCTGTGCCCCCGACTCGACTTCCTTCCTTCCCAGCAAAAAAAAAAAAAAAATTGTCAGGGGGCAGGGCAGTGGGCCGCATTGCCGGTGGTTCGGGGCCGCAGGCGGCCCCTGGGCCGCAGGTTGGACATGCCTGGTTTAGACGATATATAGTTAGGTAGGTCTTACGCAGATTTAGTTTTGAGCTAACTCTTCGACATAAACTAGTTGGCAGTAGGGTGCGCATGTCTAGAGTGGTCAATCCCAGGTGGTATATGCTATAGGATAGGTAAGGCTGGCGCGTAGGTTATGAGCTACGGAAAAGGGTAGAATTTAGGTAGTGAAAGAGAACATCTCAGATCTTCAACTTGCCCAAGGATTGTGACACTAAAGCCTTAAGATGCCATTCTATGTATTGGAAAGATGACATTAATGTTTAGATTTCTGTGGGAGAGAAGGTATGTTCTATGAATGAACGCCAGCTATTGAAAAACTTTTTTGTGGGAGCATAGTTCTGAATTTCAGTGTCCAGTATTTCTCTGAAGGTCTTTTTTAACCGTTGATATCAAGGGAAGTATAGTGAGTGTCCAGGTTTTTAGGATGGCCTTCTTTGCGGCTAGTAGACAAAGAAGAACCCATTGAGGGGTGTCATCTTTGCGTTGGTTGTGAATGAAAGGTCCAGGTGCATTGTGGCCAAATGGCATTAGGTGGGGCAACTTGGTGACGTTTAAACCCGTTACAGTTTGGATGTACTTCACTTTATCCCAAAATGAGGATCTGAGGACAATGCCAAAATCTATGTGCCAGTGTTGGCTTAGGATAGCTGCATTGCGGGCATGATGTGGCCTTGTGAATCTTTGATTTTGTGAAAAGATCCGGAATATAAGCTTTATGTATAATCTTAAATTGGGGCTACCTCCACGTTTCATTTATGGTATATTTTCGTATCTTCATATATCCGTTTAAGATATGTTTTTCTAAATCTGTTGTTGCGAATTCTTCATTCCATTTTCCAAATAAGTCCTTAGTATAGATTTGATTTATGTTGGACTGCAACAGTTTATAGGTGGTGGATATGGAGTATAATTTTTGGGTCACTATATTGTCGATAATGGATGGTTGGATGTTATAAGTAAAACTCTGAACGGGAAGCAATGTAGGAGATCGTTTGGCTGTAGTACAACGTATAAGTTTGGGGAAGACTGTATTCTGTGGCCAAGTCGCTGAAGGATTTCACTGATCTGGTCTTTTAATGGAAGAGGGGGGTTGCTTGGGTTAGGCCTACTTTTTCCCAGAATTTGAATATTCCATGTTCTGAGGATTGCAGAAACATTGGTTTGCCATGGATTGGGAGGTAGTTGGAGATGTTAGAAGGTAGGTGTAGTTTTTTCTGAACTTCCCTTCAAGCTAATACTGTGTCTCAAATTAAAATAATGGTGTTGCAGATCTTTCGGAATCGCAGTTAACTTGCTATGGTGTATTCCTGTAAGTTGGAGGGCGTAGGCTATGTTGGATTCCAGGGAATAGTTAGAATAGTTGGATAAGCCAGAAATCCAGTCCAAGCTGTATCTAAGTAAACAAGCTAAATTGTACAATCTGATATCTGGTTGTCCAGCACCCCCCTCGTTCTTAGGAAGGTTTATCTCAGTAGAGCGATGCATGGTCTTTTAGCATTCCATATGAATGATGAAATCGCTTGGTTCCATGTTTGCACATCTTTGTGTTTTTAGTAAGGTAGGTATTGTTTGGAGAGGGTAAAGTAGGCAAGGAAAGCTCACCATTTTAATTAGATGGCACTTTCTAAAAAACGATAGGGGCAGAGTCAGCCAAACCTCAACTTCTTTCCTAATTTTCTCTATTAAGGGTGTAAAATTGAGATGGTATAATGATATGGGTCTTTCCCAATCTGTATGCCTAGATAGGTGATGTGGTGGTGTGTCAGTGGGAAGGGTGAAGATGGATCCCATTGTGTTACCGTCGTTTGTGTGAGGGGTAAGATTTCGCTCTTCTAATTCACCCCGAGTTCCATAATGGCCCTGAAGTCATCTAGAAGGGAGCGTATAGTTTTCAAATCGGAGTTCAGGTTTGAGGTGAAGAGGAGTATGTCAGCAAATAATGCCGGATTTCCTCTTTTCCTAGATGAGTGCCCTGTATAGGAGCTGATTCTAATTTAATTCTCGACAGGGGCTCTAGGGCTATGTTAAAGAGTATAGGCGATAATGGACATCCCTGCCTGGTACCCTTATGCAAGGGTTAGGTATGTGGTTAGCTATTCCCGCTGTTTCGACAATGCGCATGGTTGGGCAGGCATACGTGGATCGGATGAACTCATCCACCCAGCCCGAGAAGCCCAACCTTGTTGGAGTAAAAAAAATCCATTCAAAGTTGACATTGTCAAAGGCCTTTTCCGCGTCAGTGACACAATAGCCATTTGTTTTGAGGGGTGGGGTTTAGCATGTTCGAGTGCAGCTAAAACTTATATATAGGATGTTGCAGATCGGCTTTTGAAAAAGCCCAATTGTGTATAAGCATTGGTAGGAGGAGTGATAGTCTGGATGCTATTATTTTGGACATAATTTTCGCGTCTCTTTAGTAGCGAGATTGGGCGATATGAATCGGGTAGCGTGCTGTCCCTCCCCTTTTTTTGCTATTAATTTGATGCATGCTTGAGTACGGTACCTATGGGTACATTTTTTTTTTTTTTTTTTTTTTTTCGTTCCAAATCGCTGACCCAAGTTGCTGTGTCGGTCCGTTGTTATGAGTGCCTAGGATCATGTTTGCTCGACAAAGCAGTCCATTTTAGTTCCTGGTCTCTCCTCCGTTGCAGTGTGTGAGGTGGCTGTGTTGTGTGTTCCCCTGGGAGGTACTTTTATCAGGTCAGTGGCGGGTGCAGTGGGAGCGGAGCTCACTCACCTATATAGCATTAAGTCAATTAAACTCCTAGGATATTGATCTGGTCAGTTAAGTAGCAGAGGGGGTTGCTAATAAGTTTCAGATGCTTTGGTGTTAAATTAACAGGTGCACTAGATGGGCAACAATTAGACAACCTCCAAAACAGGAATGGTTTTACAGGTGGAAGCCACTGACATTTTTTTTCCCTTTTACTCATCTCTTCTGACTGTTTTTCACTAGTTTTGCATTTGGCTAGGGTCAGTGTCACTGCTGGTAGCATGAGGTAATACCTGGACCCTATAGAGGTTGCACAGGTAGTCCACCTCCCCCTGGATGGCACATTAATACGTGCCATTGCCAGAAGGTTTTCTGTGTCTCCCAGCACAGTCTCAAGAACATGGAGGAGATTCTAGGAGAGCTGGACAGGGCCAACAAAGGTCCTTAACTGATTGGCAGGACCGGTATCTTCTCCTTTATGCAAGGAGGAACAGGATGAGCACTGCCAGAGCCCTACAAAATGACCTCCAGCAGGCTAACGGTGTAAATGTCTCTGACGAAACAATCAGAAACCGACTTCATGAGGGTGGCCTGAGGGCCTAATGTCCTCCAGTGGGCCCTGTGCTCACTGCCCAGGACAATGGAGCTCAACTGGCATTTGCTATTGAACACCGGAATTGGCAGGTCCACCACTGGCACCCTGTGCTTTTCAAAAATAAAGCAGGTTCACCCTGAGCACGTGACAGATGTGAAAGGGTCTGGAGAAGCCATGGAGAACATTATGCTGCCTGTAACATTATTCTGAATTAATGGTTTGGTGGTGTCAGTGCTGGTCTGGGGAACCATATCCATGGAGGGACGCACAGACCTCTACAGGCTAGACAATGGCACCCTGACTGCCATTAGGTATTGGAATTAAATCTTTGGACCCATTGTCAGACCCTATGCTGGTGAAGTGGGTCCTGGGTTCCTCCTGGTGCACGACAATGCCCGACCCCATGTGGCGAGGGTATGCAGTCAGTTCCTAGAGGATGAAGGAATTGATACCATTGAATGGCCCCCACGCTTCCCTGACCTATATCCAATAGAACACCTCTGGGACATTGTTTCGGTTAATCTGACACCGCCAGGTTGAACTTCAGTCTGTTCAGGAGCTCAGTGATGCTCTGGTCCAGATCTGGGAGGGAATACCCCAGGACACCATCTGTCATTGCATTAGGACCATGCCCGACATTGTCAGGCATGCATACAAGCATGTGGGGGCCATACAAACTACTGAGGACCATTTTGAGTTGCTTCAATGACAGTTCAACAAAATGGACTAGCCTGCTTTTTGATTTTTGGGGGGGAATTTAAATTCAGCCCTCTGTAGGTTGATAATTTTAATTTCAACCAAATGTTGTGAAATCCTTTTGTTCCTAACCCATTACCCAGTCCATATCCAGCATGAGATTTTTCCCAATTCAGATCTGATGTTCAAAGTGTTCATTTAATTTTTCTTGAGGTGTGTGTATTCATATTTATGAAAATCAACATGTTTGACTCGTGTTATTCTATTTTTTGTTGTACAATTACTTTTTAATGCAATGTGCTCATAAATACTTTTTTAATGTTGACTAACAATACAAAAAACTTGTTTAGGTGGTTTCTTTCAAGAGCTAAGAAAGACGACACAGATGAAGAGATTGCTAAATATGACGGTAAGAACACTTCTACTTTCTAAAGTAATTTTATAGTCTCAATTCAGTTGTAAAAAATAACAAAAAGAGTTTTACTTCTTGGACATGGCCATACAGCATGTAGAGCCTGCCTATTGATATACCCGAGACATACAGCCATGAATTGTGACGTATTAAGAGGTGTGTGCATGTGAATGCTTTAGGCAACCCTTGGCACACAACTGCGTTCAGCCAGCTCTTCTAATGCATCCAAATGGGGCAACCATGAGCGGTGGCAGTGGGTCCAGGGAATATCATTATGCAAACTCTATTTGTACAGCCCCTGTGAGGCCGAGTGTATTTAAGTGGTTGTAATCCTTTACATATACCCAGTGAAGTGACTGGCCTCAGGGGATGCACAGAGATGAAACAAATCCTCCTACGTTAGTTGTACCTGTATATCTACAGTCTTCTCTTTACATCCATTCAAAATGCTGATTTTTATAAAGCTTGTTTGAGAGTTAAGAAAACAGGGCGCAGAGCTAAAAATTGCACTCTGTAGAGCTCAGTGAGGAGAGCTGAGTGGAGAGAAAATGCTCCCCCCTCCATACAGGAACTGAACAGAGGCTGTCAATCTGCTGGAGCTCCCTCCCTTCACCATTTTTCTTCTGGTGTCATGAAAACTTGTCAGAAGTGATTCATGCTGATAGCAGAGGAATGAGGCAGCAGGCTGAAATAACACCTAAATGAGGCAAGTGCACACTATAGAGGGATATGCTTTGTTGGTATTTCATGCCTGAGGTATACTACCACTTCAAGCATAAAGCTGCCTCTTTTGGGTATTCCTGTTACTTTAGAAACCTAGTGTTGAATGCTGTTAAACGTAACATTTCTACAAAAGTACAGAACAGTTCAAAATAGACATGACGTTTTGACATAGTTTACTTCCTTTCAGTTGATCACATAGCTAAACAATTTTTAATTTTGTATGGAATAGGAGAGGGTCATAATCCTGGTCAGTTTTTTTTGCCATCTGTGTCCCATTGGGGATATTTCCCCTTCCTCCTTGTCCCATAACCAAAACGGGAAGTGAGAGGAAATCCCTACAAACTAAGGGAATCTGTTGGGGACCCCCAGGTCACCAGAACTAGTCTCCCCATTGCAAGAGTTCTCGTTTAATACTTTGCTGGGGACAGCCCAAAATTTGGTGTTTTATTTTACTGAGAGAATGGTAAATAGGACAAATCGAGAGGGTAAATCGTAGACTGCAACAAAAATCTGACAGGTGTTCTAAACAATCTCCACTCTGTCCAAAGTTAAAACAAGTTCTGCCTTTTTAGTCGTACGTTATCAACTAGTTTTTCCTTTTTTGTTTTTCACATCTGTGCTATGCGATGTCGCTCTTTTTGTTCATGTTTGTCACATGACAGGATAGAGCAGCCCTACACAACAAATGCACCAAAATAGCTCCTGCACCTTTTTTTGGCAGTGAGGCTTGCACGTTTTTTGTAATGTGTTTTTTTTTTTTTTTTTTGGAGATTGACAAAACGTGTCTCTTAGCCACGTTTGGGGTGCCATTCGGAAATAATGGCATCGCAAATGCGATGTGTGTGTTTGTGCATTTCTGCATGCGTTTCCAGAACGTAGAGGTATGAATGGGACCCAAAATGTTTTATTACTACTGTAGTAATTTTATCATTTTCAGCTCCTCTGCTAAACATGTCATATTTCTACCATGATCTGCATTTTGCTCTACCATGATCTGCATTTTGCTCTAAGGGATTGGTCACTTTTGTTAGTTGGGGGGACAAAAATAAAAGTTATGTGTAATCACTTTGTAGTTTGAGGGCAAGCTCTTTAATTCAAATAGAGGTCAACGTTTACTTAAAGAATTAAAGGGTTGGCAGCTTTATTTGCAAACATCACATTAATATTTTAAATGACACAGCTGACTCAACTGCTATTTGAAGTTTTAAAAATATCCTTACATTTTGGGTGCTAATTTTAGTAACTTAATTCATATCTCGGATACTGAATAGTACATAAGTATCGCTTTCGGAAAGTACCCTGAAGGGCTTTATAACGTATGTTTAAAAATAGATGCCTTTTTGTGAAAGCTAAAAATATGCTTGAGTAATTGTCAGTTTTTTTTTTTTTCCATTTTCATCAAGGTTTTTTGTGTAGCGCTGGGACAATCCTTTTCATCATGTGGAATGCACAGAAGTAGTATTGTTACCATATTACCTTGTGGACAATACAAGGCATACACACAAGTTATTGACCTTTTTTTTTTTTTTTTTTTCCCTGTTTAGGCAAATGGGAAGTTGCTGAGATGAAAGAGACTAAACTGCCTGGGGACAAAGGACTCATTCTGCTGTCACGAGCCAAGCACCATGCTATTGCCAGCAAACTTAAAAAGCCATTCATCTTTGATAAGAAATCTTTGATTGTTCAGTAAGTGCATCAACTTGTTACTGTCTTTTACTAGGATAAAAGTGATACTAAACTCAAAATGTTTATAAAAAAAAGCAATATGTCTAAATAGAAGGAAAATGTACCTTCTATCTCCCTTAATTTCATTTCTCAAATTCAAGCATTTTTTTCTACTGTAATCAAACTTACTGTTCAAGGGTGGCTACATTCATTCTCCATGCCCTCCTTGTGTATGTAAACATTGCCACTCATTATTGCTCACCCTGAGGTGAACTACACATTTACTTCCAAACACATTCAGCTCTGTGGGAATTGTAGTACACATAGAGCAGAGCATGTGACCAGAAATAATGGCACTGATCTCTCTACACTAGTTGCACTGAGGTGCAGGATAGGGAGAGTACACAGGACAAAAAGCAGCCTGAATACAGGAAGACTTTAATAATAAAATAAAAAAATTGTATACTTGATATTTTAGAATGATTGTTGGGTTTAGTGTCACTTGGCCATTTGCAACCCAAAATACCTAAGTGTAATGTTGTGTGACCCAAACAAGAACTATGTAAAATGTAAAATAAAACTGTTTATATGAGAAATTTAAAGGAGAGTTATAGTTAGGTTCACAATCACCACTGACCACTCCCAACATTATATATCATTCGTGTCTACTACATATATTGCAGAGATTGTAGCAAAGTTCCCCACCTCCTTCTATAAAGTTGTATTATAAATTGCATTTTCCTGAAGGATGCTGACATTCTTTAAAATGAGGGCTGTGTGAGAGCCTACATGCTACATGCGGTTTAAAGAAAGTTGAGCATTTTAAAAACAGAATCCATGTTCTTTAGTATACTAAGCAAGCTGACTAATAATGTTGCCTCATATTGCCCTTATTGGAGTATATTGAACTTCCTTATCACTGAGACAGAAAATGATGAGGGATAATCCCAAAATTAGTTTTCACCAGAAAAAGATTAGAGGATAAGTCCTAAAATGGTGACACTTTATCAAGTGACAAGGTGGAATTACCTAATTTTGGAGAGATTCCTTGTGCTTTCTGTATCTACAGGACAGAAATTTAAGTAATATCCCTTGCATCGATGTTGCATATAAACTCATTGGTTTTACCTATCCTGTTCTCTGTCCATTAAAATCAATCAATGTAGCTTTAGACAGAATGTATTCATGTATGTTTTTATGCGTGTCAAACCTGTTACTTTGAATACTTGTTTTAGGCTCGGTTTCCACTAGTGCGACTTGCGGTGCGACTTGACACATGTCAAGTCGCACAGCAAGTCAAAAGCCATTGTTTTCAATGGGGCCCGTTTCCACTGCCGCGGCTTCAGTTGCGGCGACTTCAAAAGTAGTTTGTGCACTACTTTTGAGCCGTCTTCAGTGCGACTTCCCTCTATATATGAGGGACAAGTCTCACTGAAGCCGCAGTTTACTTTCGCTACGAAGTCGTGCTAGAAGTAGCACGACTTCGTAGCCGCACTAGTGGAAACCTAGCCTTATAGATTAAAGTGAAGAGCTTGTCAATTAGCATAGCTATTCACCAATACCTTTTTAGGCTACTCTCTTACATAAGGAATAAGAAAAATAACTACATCTGGTTATTCATAGCCTTACTCTATATAACTTACTATTTGCCTAAAATGTTAATTCCGTTTTAAAAGTGAGTTCTGGTAATATGTGCACAGGTCAAAGACTTACCAACACCTTTATTGTATTCATTGCATTTAAACATTTCCCTTTTTGCTTAAGATCAGTCTGAAGTGGATAACCTTGCCCTGATCACACACTGGGGTTTCAGTGAGTAGATAGCTAAAATGGATTGCCAGCTTTAGGTTAAGTTCATTCCGAAAGTGGTTAGCTTTAGAAAAAGTTTGTTAAAGCACCTATGATTTTTCCTTTAAAGATGCATACAAAAGAAGGATCTTCATACTTAATGTACATCTGTGGTGTGAAGCAGGTTCTCACTTCACTCCCTGGAAGAACTACCGCCTCCTGGAGGTTTTCCATATCTTCTATGAGTGTCAGATGCCTATGCCCCGAGCCACATGCTTTTGATTTCTTGTGCTGGGCCCTTATGTTGCTACAAGGCACAGTGACATAGGAGACTGATGAGGCCGCAATCTGACACACCTAAAAGTGTTAGATGTTGACAATTTTGCTTGAGACTGTAGCTCTTCAAAAGAGGAAAGTGAGGACTTGCCGACTGTTAGAGTTCAAGTTGAACTAAAGGCAGCCTTTTTTTTTTTTTTTTTTTTTTTTTTTTTTTTTATTTTGTAACAAAGGGTTATGCCCTCTCAATTTTTCTTTTTTAATCTGTGTTCCATTTTGCAGATTTCACTGGACTTTGTTTAATAGCCAAAACAGGAAGCGAGTGGAAATCTCTCCAAAGTGAGGGAATCCCTGGTTGCCACAAACTAGAGCTACACGCTTCTGGATAAAATGGGAATCCCAATTTTTTTTTTGCTTAAAATAAAGATCACAATTCTCGGTGTAACACTTAATATTTAGCATTATTCAAAAAATTGGGATAACTTTACTGTTTAGTTTTTTTTTAAAGTCATTAAAGTGTCTTTTCTCTAACGTCCTCCGACAGTCGCCGCCCACTCATACAGTCTTCACCAATGGGTATTGACTTCCTCTCCACAGGAGTAGCTAGGCATAAGACTTGTTAAAAACAAAAGCATTTAACATAGACACACCCATGGGGGCTGTCCCACTGGTCAATACCCCCCTGCAATAAGCCATCCCAACTCAGTTTGTCTTCTTCCTAGCGTTAGGAGTAGATAGGCTTCTGTGTGCTGGGGCTACAGTCTCAGCCTTCTAATCTTTTTTTTTATGATTTTTATTTGCAAGAATGTCATTTTTTTTTCTTTGCTTTACTAGCTGTTTATTTTGTCAGCTTTAGTTTAGTTGGATCTTCGGATGGAGATGGATTTTGGGGAGCTGGGAATCAGACTGGTCGCCCTGGTTCTCCAGGGCAGAGGGTCAGATGGATCCCCCAGCCCGCCATCAAGCGTTCAGCCATGTGTTCACCCTGGCATTACGAACGACCCATCCCTGTTCACAGGGATGCAGCCTGTGAGGTGGCTACCTCACTGGACACATCTGTGGTTTATTTACATGCTGCAGTGTCCTGCGTTTTGGCTGATGGCATTCCCTGCCATCTGAGGGCAGTAGCTTTCCGTTTAATGAGAGGCACCCCACGCCATCCGGTACAGGTAAGTACTCTGTGTGGGGCCTCTGTCTGGGGTGGCAGTCCTGTGTGCTGTGGTGTCCCCTCATGTCTGTGCGTTTGTGGGGCTCCCTGATGTGATCCCTGCGGCGTCTTTATTTGCACTGCTGGCGCTGTGTGTGTTTGGGGGCCCCTCTCCTGTGTCACTTCGGTGTTTGGAGGTGCAGACTGTGTGTGCGGCGGCCGCTGCGGAGTAAAAATTGCGCGGTCCGCCATCTTAGGTGTGGGCAGCATGTCTGGCTTCACTATGGGCTTTTTACACAGCTTCTATGTAGTGGTTTTGGCGCCCTCCGGCGCCATCTTGTGTGTGGCAACAGATCGTTCTGTGCACATGTCGGTGGCCATCTTGCCGAAGCCTCCCATTACTTCCTATGGGCAGCCATTTTCCCTTAGCCTGCAGCATATAGTTCAGTCTCTGGCGACCTCACTTCCTTTTCCTCTGGAGCAGCGATCTGTGTGTTAACACTCTGTGGGGCTCTGCAGACTGTCCTTTCCATTTTCCTCTGTTTTTATCCTTTCTGGCTCAGTTTTGTCCCTGCGGGGGGTCTGTGTACACAGCCTTTTTAGCGGTGGGCTGCGGGATCCGCAGCGCTCTTAACCACTTTACCACCGGAGGATTTTGCTGTCTCTACGTCCAGGCCACTTTTTGCGATTCGGCACTGTGTGACTTTACCTGACAATTGCGCCATACCCAAACAAAATTGACGTCCTTTTTTTCCCACAAACAGAGCTTTCTTTTGGTGGTATTTGATCACCTGTGCGATTTTTTTTTTTTTTTATTTTTTTTTTTTATTTTTTTTCACTTTTTGCGCTATAAACAAAAAAAGAACGTAAATTTTGAAAAAATAACAATATTTTTCACATTTTTTTTTTATATGAAATTCCCCCCCAAAAAATGTAAAAATCAATTTTGTAAAATTTTTGGCCATTTGTTTTCTGCTACCTATGTTTGGTAAAAAAAAATCACAATAAGCGTATTTTGATTGGTTTGCGCAAAAGTTATTGCGTTTACTAACTAAGGGAAAGATTTCTGTCATTTTTGGTGTTTTTTTTAACGAGTAGGCGGCGATCTGCGATTTTTTTTTTTTTTTTTTTTTTTTTGCGGGACTGCGACATTGCGGCGGACAGATCGGACCCTTGACTGACACTTTTGGGGGTACCAGTGACATTACTACAATAATCGGTGCTATACATATGCACTGTTACTGTAAAGATGACACTGGCAGGTTAAGGGGTTAATTTTATTGGAGAGGGACGGGTTAATGTATGCCTGGTGCTTACTAACGTGTGTGGGGGGAGGTGACTGAGTGACACAGGGACAGATCGCAGGTTCAGCTATGCTGAACCTTGCAATCTGTCCCTGCCTGTCACTTAGGAGATCCGCCCGCTTTGTTTACACAAGCGGGCGGATCTCCAGACTCGATTCCCCGACGATCGGGGAAGAGCAGCGGTGATCGCCGCTCCTCCCCTGGCCCGACTC
This sequence comes from Pelophylax lessonae, assembly GCF_965119305.1. Lineage (NCBI taxonomy): Eukaryota > Metazoa > Chordata > Amphibia > Anura > Ranidae > Pelophylax > Pelophylax lessonae. The sequence goes on from NC_138771.1 coordinate 443,716,593, forward strand.
CCGCTGTGACTGAATACAGCGGGAGGGAGCCTCCGGCGGCGCGCGCCCGCCGCCCACAAGGGAAGGAGTCCAGCGACGTAGGTCTAATCCCCCGCCCTGACTAATTTGGCCGCTGTGGTGGCAACTTTAGTGTCCAACATGGAGGTGCTGATGGCTGAACGGGCTTCTAGGAAAAGGCCTAGGATCTCTTTCTCTTCTGATTCAGAAGGTGATGTGGTTGCTGTGGGTGGCGTGCCCTTTTCGGGGTCTCGCTCTTCTCAGGACCCGCTAGGGTCTGAGGGGGAGGCGGAAGTGGAGGGGGTAGATGATTCTCCCCCTGGGTCGCCTGAAGAACGCGCAGCTATAGATGCGTTGATTTCTTCGGTAAAAAACACTACATTTGGAGGATGAGCCCAATCCTCCGGGCATTGTCCTCTTTTGGTACACATAGGACCCGCAAGTCGGCGCAGGTTTTTCCCTGCCCCGCTGAGTTTCATCACACGGTGAATGAACAATGGCGCAGTTTGAAACTCCCTTTCAGGGTGCCAAAATGCGTGGTTTCCTCCAACCTTGGCTGCTCCGAATTCCGGACAGGTGGGTTCAGGAAATCATTCGATCAGGATACAAGATTGAATTCCTTTTGCGGCCGGCGGGCAGATTCTTTCCCTCAAATCGTCATCTTCCCCAGAGCGTTTACGAGACCTGCATCGAGCGGTGCAGTACCTTCTTGCCCAGGGGGTGATTGTCACGGTGCCTCATCGGGACAGGTTTCAGGGATTTTACTTAAATCTGTTTACTGTGCCCAGAAAGGAGGGCAAGGTACGTCCGATCCTGGACTTGAAAGCTCTGAACCGCTTTGTGCGAGTTCCTAATTTCCGCATGGAATCTCTCCGCTCGGTGGTGGCCTCCCTGAGTCTAGGGGAATTCCTGGCCTCTATCGACCTGAAGGATGCGTACCTGCACATCCCATTTTCGAGGGTCATCAGAGGTACCTCCGATTCGCCATAGCGGAGGACCACTATCAGTTCGTAGCGTTACTTTTCGGTCTCGCTTCGGCTCCAAGGGTCTTTACCAAGGTTCTGGCGCCTGTTGCGGGCACAGGGCATTGCGGTCTTGGGATATCTGGACGATCTCCTGTTAAGATCGAGTGCCAGTCAGAGTCTGTTGCGCGATCTGTCGACTACGGTACAGACGCTCCAGGAGTTTCGGTTGGACCATCAACGTTCAGAAGTCGACTTTGTCTCCTTCGGTTCGTCTTCCCTATTTGGGAATGGTTCTGGACTCTGCTCAAGCGAAGGTGTTTCTGCCGGAGGACAAGCTACAGCCTACAGAACGAGATCAGGTCCCTCAGGGACAACAAAGTCTCGTCACTCAGGACCTGTATGCAGTCCCTGGGGTTGATGGTGTCAGCCTTCGAGGCGATACCATTTGCTCAGTTTCACACGCGGTCTGTCCAAGCGGAGATCCTGTCCAGGTGGGACAGACTGCCTCAGTCCTTGGATCTGAGTGTCTCATTGAGTCGCCAGACCAGAATGGATCTTCTGTGGTGGCTTCAGTCCTCGGCTGTGTCGGAAAGGAAATCCTTCCGACCGTTACTGTGGACAGTGATTACCACGGATGCCAGCCTGTCGGGCTGGGGTGGAGTCCTGGGCAACCTGTCTGCCCAGGGCACTTGTTTGGAGGAGGAATCCTCCCTTCCGATCAACATATTGGAATTGAGAGCGATCAAACTGTGTCTCTTCCAGTGGTCGGATCGACTTCTGGGCCGTCCTGTATGGGTACAGACTGACAAGGCTACCGCGGTGGCTTACATCAACCACCAGGGGGGCACCAGGAGTGCCCGGGAGGTAACCGGCATTCTGTCTTGGGCCGAGACTCATGTCCCGGCGATTTCGGCAGTTCACATTCCGGGTGTGGAGAATTGGCAGGCCGATTATCTGAGCCGCCAGACCCTGGATCAGGGGGAATGGTCCCTACACCCGGAGGTCTTCCAAATGCTGTGTGCGAAGTGGGGATCCCCGGATGTGGATCTGTTCGCGTCTCGGCTAAACAACAAGGTGGAAAGGTTTGTGGCAAGAACACGTGATCCTCTGGCGGACGCCTCGGATGCGCTGGTGGCCCCTTGGCATAAGTATCATCTGATGTATGCCTTTCCTCCGATTCAGTTGTTATACAGGTTCCTTCGCAGATTGGCTTCGGAACTGACGTTGGTGATTCAGGTGGCGCCGGACTGGCCACGCCGGTCCTAGTACGCGGACATCATTCACCTAGCCGTCGAGTCTCCTTGGCGGCTCCCGCTGCGGGACGATCTTCTGTCCCAGGGACCGATCTTCCATCCTGCTTTACAGTCGCTGGCTTTAACGGCATGGCTGTTGAAAGCCAGGTCCTGAGAGACAGGGGTCTCTCCTCAGAGGTCATTCCTACCTAATCAAGGCTAGGAAAGCCTCGTCTGGTAAGATTTATTACCGTACTTGGAAAGCTTATTTTGCCTGGTGTGAGTCCAGGGGCTTTTCTCCTCGTTCATACTCGGTGGCGAGAGTGTTGGCTTTCCTCCAGTCTGGTGTGGCCAGCGCCTTAGCGCTGGCCACGATTAAGGGCCAGGTATCTGCACTGGCTGTTCTTTTTCAACGCACTGTGGCATCTCATTCTTTAATTCACACCTTCATTCAAGGTGTGCGCCACTTGGCCCCTCGACGGAGGGCGCCTTTACCTCCATGGGACTTTAACTTGGTTCTGTCCGTGTTACAGCGTCCTCCCTTTGAAAACATCTGGGAAATATCGTTGCCTCTGCTGTCTGAGAAGGTTGCCTTTCTAGTGGCGATCACTTTGGCTCGCAGGGTGTCTGAGTTGGCGGCGTTGTCTTGCCGCTCTCCTTACCTGGTGGTTCATAAGGATAAGGTGGTCTTGCGACCTAACCCGTCCTTTCTCCCTAAGGTGGTGTCTGATTTTCACCTTAATGAGGACATTGTTTTGCCTTCGCTCTGTTGCGAAGCCTAAGAATCCTGAGGAGGTTGCATTGCATTCCTTGGATGTTGTCAGGGCGATCAGGGTTTACCTGTCGTCCACTGAATCCTTTCGAAAATCAGATTCTCTCTTTGTCCTTCCTGAGGGACCTCGGAAGGGCATGGCTGCTTCTGCGGCGACCATTGCCAAATGGATCAGACAGACAATTGTTCAGGCCTATGCTTTGAAGGACCGGGTTCCACCCTTCCCTGTTAAGGCGCACTCTACCAGATCGATGAGTACATCCTGGGCCTACCGGCATCAAGCTTCGGTGGCCCAGTGTGCAAGGCTGCGACTTGCTCCTCGGTGCACACCTTTTCCAAATTCTATAAGATTGATGTTCTGGCATCAGCCGATGCCTCCTTTGGCCGCAAAGTTCTCTGTGCGGCAGTGCCGTAGGGGACCCTGGTATTTTTGTGGGTCCCTGGCTGTTTGGGTTGTTTATCCCCTGGGTTATTTGCTTTCCTGGGTTGTTGCTTCTGTTGAGCCTTTTTCTGTTGACCAGAAGGTTCTCTTACTGTGCGTGTAAGGTTCCTTTCTCTGATGTGGGTACTGCGTTGCCTTTTCTATGGTTGCGTCTCCCACCCCTCATGTCTACACTGCTTTGGGACATCCCATTGGTGAAGACTGTATGAGTGGGCGGCGACTGTCGGAGGACGTAAGAGAAAATGGAATTTTTGTAAAATCTTACAGTAAAATTCCTTTCTCGGAGTCCTCCGACAGTCGCCGCCCCGCCCCTCTTTTGGGGTTTTCTTGTACACTTACTGCTATGCTACCAAACTGAGTTGGGATGGCTTATTGCAGGGGGGTATTGACCAGTGGGACAGCCCCCATGGGTGTGTCAAATGCTTTTGTTTTTAACAAGTCTTATGCCTAGCTACTCCTGTGGAGAGGAAGTCAATACCCATTGGTGAAGACTGTACGAGTGGGCGGCCACTGTCGGAGGACTCAGGGAAAGGAATTTTACGGTAAGATTTTACAAAAATTCTGTTTTTTCCCAAAAAACTGCGTTTGAAAGACTTCTGCGCAAATACAGTGTGACATAAAATATTGCAAGGATCACCATTTTATTCTCTAGGGTCTCTGCTAAATGTATAATATAATGTTTGACGGTTCTAAGTAATTTTCTAGCAAAAAATACTGATTTTAACTTGTAAGCAACAAGCATCAGAAAAAGGCTTAGTCTTTAAGTCTGCGTACACACTGGTGGCGGGTTCAGTCGCCCGATTCTGAAGCCGCACGTGAAGCGCGACTTCAGCGGGGCTTGCAAAATACTTCTCTAATAGAAGGCAATGCAATTCGCCCCCAAAGTAGTGCAGGAACTTCTTTTCTAAGTTGGAGCGACTTGAGTTGCTCCTATTAGCACGGTTCCATTGCACTGAATGGAGCGCGACTTGTCAGGCGTGCAGAAGTTCATAGTGGCGTCCATTCGCACGGTGGTGGCATCCCTGCATCAGGGAGATTTTCTTGCCTCTATCGACATCAAGGATGCTTACCTTCACATTCCAATATGTGCCGGTCACCAGTGCTTCCTCCGCTTTGCCGTGGGAGAGGAGCATTATCATTTTGTGACGTTACCCTTTGTTCACGCCTCTGCTCCTCTGTGTCTTCACAAAGTGTTCGCCACGGTGCTAGCATTGTTACGCCAATGGGGGGTTGCAGTGCTGGGCTACTTGAACGACCTTCTGCGAGTAAGGTCTCCTACTGCTCTGGAGGAAAACCTGGAAATCGCCATATGAACTCTGAGGGAGTTCGGCTGGATTCTGAATTTTTAGAAGTCTGCTCTGGTTCTGTCCACATAGCTGGACTATCTGGGTCTGACTCTGGACTCTGCCTTAGCCAGAGTGCTCCTTCCTCTGACAAACTCCAGAAACTGCAAGCTGCGATTCGTCTCCCAATGTCCAGCAGATGGTCATCCCTCTGGACTTGCATGCAGGTGCTGGGCCTGATGGTGTCTGCCTTAAAGGTGGTTCAGTTTGCACAGTTCCTTATTAGGTCACTGCAAAGGGAGATTCTGGCCAAATGGGACAAGACTCCACAGTCTCTGGACTATCAGATCTGGCTGAGCCAGGGAACAAAAGAGTCTTGTCACTGTCCTTGTATTGGACAGTGATCACAACGGATGCCAGCCTGTCCTGCTTGGGAGGCGTCCTCTGCAAAAATTCTGCTCAGGGGATCTGGACACTGGAAGAGTCCAGACTACCGATCAATGTCTTGGAACTCCGAGCAATCAGACTGCCTGGAACATTTGGACGGATTGTCTTCAGGAATGTCCAGAGCTTATTCAATCTGACAATGCCATGGCTGTGGATTATGTTAATCACGAGGGGGGCACAGGAAGTGTCCTGGCGGCTCTGGAGGTAGCCAGCATTCTAAAGTGGGCAGAATGGTTCATTCCTGCCCCCGCCGATGTATACATTCCGGGGGTGGAAAACTGGCAGGCGTTGGACCAAGGGGCGTGGTCCCTTAATCCGGAGGAGTTTCATCAGTTGTCTTCGGTGGGGGCATTCTCGAGGAGGATCTGTTGGCATCTCGGCTCAACAGAAGGCTGCAGAGGTCACGGGATCCTCTGGCGGGCTCCACAGATGCGTTGGTGGCCCAGTGGGGGTCAGTATAGTCTGATTTACGCCTCCCTCCTCTCAAGCTTCTGCCAAGACTTCTTCACAGGATCAAGACAAAAGGGATTCCGGTCATTTTAGTGACCCCGGACTAGCCTCGCCGGGTTTGGTATGCCGTTATGGTGCGGCTGGTCTCCCACGTTCCTTGGAAGCTTCCTCTCAGGGAATATCTGCTGTCCCAAGGACCAATCTTCCATCCTGCTTTACGGTCGCTGGCTTTGACGGTTTGGCTTTGTAATGCCAGGTGCTGATAGAGGTTTGTCTGAATCGGTGATCTACCATTGTATGTGGAAGATGTACATTGCGTGGTGCGAGTCTCTTGGGGTTCATCCTCGTTCCTTGGCTCTGATCTTGACCTTCCTTCAGTAGGGGAATGAGCAGAAACTGGCCTTGAGTACTGAGGGCCAGGTGTCAGCCTTAGCGGTCTTCTTTCAATGTCCCTTTGCCACACACTCCCTGGTGCATACTTTTCTTCAGGGAGTTCGGCACTTGGCTCCTTCAGTGCGGTCTCCGTTACCGCCTTTGGACCTCAATTTGGTGCTCTTAGTCCTCCAGAAGCCTCCTTTTGAGAATCTACGGGAGATTCCCATTTTACTCAGTCTCAGGAGGTGGCCATCACCTCTGCGCGCAAGGTGTCGGAATTGGTGGCGTTATCCTGTCGTTCACCTTGCATGGTGGTTCTTCGCCCCTGTCAGTCATTCCTTCCAAAGGTTGTCTCTGATTTTCATTTGAATGAAGACATTGTGTTGCCTTCCCTGTGTCCCAGGCCAAAACATCCGAAGGAAATTGCTTTGTATGCCTTGGATGTGGTCCGGGCGATTAGGCTGTACCTGGCAGCTAGGGAGTCTTTTAGGAAATCAGGCTCACTATTTGTGCTCATGGATGGGCCTCGGAAAGGGTTGTCCACTTCCTCTGCGACCATTTCCAGATGGATCAGACAGACGGTGGTTCAGGCCTATTCCATCAAGGGTCTGGTTCCTCCTTTCCCTGTCAAGGTGCATTCTACTCAGGCGCTTAGTGCATCCTGGGCCTTCCATCATCAGGCGTCAGTGATGTAGGTTTGCAAGGCGGCCACCTGGACATCGATGCACACTTTCACAAAGTTCTATAAAGTGGAGATATTGGCATCTGCGGATGCTTCCTTTGGACGCAAGGTTTTGCAGGCTGATGTTTAGAGGACCTGGTCCTATTTTAGGGTGTATTTTTTTTTTTTTTCTTCAGGTGAGGTCCAGTTGTTTTGGTTGAACTCCTGTTTACCTGGTTGGCTGTAGTTAACGTTTGGAATTTTTTTTGTTGTTCCCACCCCTCATGTTTAACACTGCTTTGGGATGTCCCAATGGTTAAGATCAGGAGTGGTGTTTGTCAATGAAGGAAAGAGAAAATGGGATTTTTGACTTACCGTAAAATCCATTACTCTGATGTTCATTGACGGACACAGCACCCACCCCTCTGTGGAGTTGTAATTCTTCTGACGCTGCTTGTAACAAAATTGAATACCTACAGCAGAGAGAGGGAGTATACCCCCTGAGACTGCTTATAGGTATAGCCAGACTTTTTTTTTTCCACCTAGTGTCCTACTCCTGTAGGGGGCAGTATAACCCAATGGTTAAGAAGATCAGGAGCTGTGTCCATCAATGAACATCAGAAATGGATTTTACGGTAAGTCTAAAATCCCCATTTTTTTTTTTTTTTTTTTTTCAGGCTTGATCAATTAATTTCTCATGTGTGGGTGAATGTGTAATAGTTTTACTTTTTAGACGTTTAATAGCATTGAATATAAGATGTTTTTGCTCTTTAAAGGTATGAAGTGAATTTTCAGAATGGAATAGAGTGTGGTGGAGCATATGTAAAGCTGCTGTCCAAGACATCTGAACAGAACCTGGTTAGTATATTGATTATTCATTGTGTTATGTGATTCCAGCTCTGAAATTTGGCAAAGAGTAGTTGATTGATTTTTCCTCCTAAATGATATATAGCGCTTATTAACTTTTTCGATATTGGCATGAGTGTCTTTGACCTCTATTTTATGTGTTTTATACTCGTATTAACATCAGCTTATGTTTGTTTTCTACAAAATAATCTGGCCAAATTCATATTTGTTAAATTGAATAGCACAAGTAACTAATCAAATAGAAAAGCATTATGTTTTTCACCATCTGCTTGACACCTAAAATTTACCCTCAGTAGTGCGCTAAAAACGTACGCAAGTAAAGTAGAAATTGCGCTGTTTTTGTTAAAAGTAGAATTAAAGGCAAAACCTTTTCTTTTCATTTTGGATAGAGTAAGAGAGGATTACAGTGCATCTGGAAAGTATTCACAGCGCTTTGCTTTTTTCACATTTCGTTATGTTACAGCCTTATTCCAAAATGGAAAAAAATTCATTATTTTCTTCAAATTTCTACAAACAGTACTCCATAATGGCAACGCAAAAGACGTTTGTTTAAAATATGCAAAGTGATTTAAAATAAAAAAAACAAACAAAAAAAAAAAACACATGTACCGTATATACTCGAGTATAAGCCGACCCGAATATAAGCCGAGACCCCTACTTTTGCCACAAAAAAGTGGGAAAACTTATTGACTCGAGTATAAGCCTAGGGTGGGAAATGCTGCAGCTACTGGACCCAACTGGACCACCACGAGACACAAAACAGGGGCTGCGTGCATGGTACAGGAGATAGCGCAGGTCATAGTACAGGCATTGCACAGGTCATGGTAAGGGCATGGCACAGGTCAGGGCACAGGTGATGGTACAGGCATGGCACAGATGAAGGTATAGGCATGGCACAGGTCATGGTACATGCATGGCACAGGTCACAGTACAGGCATGGCACAGGTCACAGTACAGGCATGGCACAGGTCACAGTACAGGCATGGCACAGGTCATGGTACAGGCATGGCACAGGTCATGGTACAGGCATGGCACAGGTCATGGTACAGGCATGGCACAGGTCACAGTACAGGCATGGCACAGGTCATGGTACAGGCATGGCACAGGTCATGGTACAGGCATGGCACAGGTCATGGTACAGGCATGGCACAGGTCATGGTACAGGCATGGCACAGGTCATGGTACAGGCATGGCACAGGTCATGGTACAGGCATGGCACAGGTCATGGTATAGGCATAGTACAGGTGATGGTATAGGCATAGTACAGGTGATGGTATAGGCATGGCACAGTAAGTACAGGCATGGCACAGTATGTATAGGCATGGCACAGTATGTATAGGCATGGCACAGTAATTAGAGGCATGGCACAGTAATTAGAGGCATGGCACAGTAATTAGAGGCATGGCACAGTATGTATAGGCATGGCACAGTATGTACAGGCATGGCACAGTAATTAGAGGCATGGCACAGTATGTACAGGCATGGCACAGTATGTATAGGCATGGCACAGTAGGTATAGGCATGGCACAGTAATTACAGGCATGGCACAGGAGATGCAGTGCTGCGGGCATGGTACAGGAGAATGTCTGTACCATGCCCGCAGCACTGCATGAGGAAATACAGGGGCTGCGGAGGCATCTCACTTACCTGTCGGTGAGGCGCCGTCTTCGATTTAAAAATCGCGCCACCCGGCGCCGCCATACGTCACCGCAAATGCGCCACCGATGCTCGGGAAAAGCCGAACACGTTCGGCTATTTCCGGGCATGCAGCACATGCGCAGTGACACGTCGGCGCCGAGCGGCGCCATTTTTAAAAAGACACTCCAGTCAGTGACTCGAGTATAAGCCGAGGGGTGCATTTTCAGCATGAAAAAACATGCTGAAAAACTCGGCTTATACTCGAGTATATACGGTACATAAGTGTTAAGCCTTTGCTCAATACTTTGTTGAAGCACCTTTGGCACCAATGACCTTATCAAGTCTTGTATGATGCTTCAAGCTTGGCACACCTATTAGGCAGTTTCTCCCATTCTTTGCAGGACCTCTCAAACTCCATCAGATTAGATGGAGAGTGTCGGTGCACAGCCATTTTCAGATATCTCCTGAGATGTTTAAGGCCCCTTTCACACATGCTGTCCGTTTGTCCGTTTTTCATCCATCCGTTGATGGATGAAAAACGGACATCAATGTATCTCTATGTAAAAACGGATGACAACTGATGATCATCAGTTAACATCTGTTTTCATCCACTTCCGTCAATGTCCGTTTTTTTGAACGGATGAATGCCCTATTTTTCATCCGTCAAAAAAACGGATCGGACGAAAAACGGATGACCGCGGATGAAAAACTGATGACAACGGATGAAAAACTGATGTCAACTGATGACAACGAATGACAAACTGACGAAAAACGGATGACAAACTGACGAAAAACGGATGACAAACTGACGAAAAACGGATGACAAACTGACGAAAAACGGATGACAACTGACGAAAAACGGATGACAGCTGACGAAAAACGGATGAAAAACTGATACATTTGACGTGACTGAACTGATGAACTGAACGGACTGTATGTGTGAAAGGGGCCTAATTAGGTTTAAGTCTGGGCTACTCAAGGACATTTACAGAGTTATCCCGTAGCCACTCCTTTCTTTTGGATGTGTGCTTAGGGTCGTTGTCCTGTTGGAAGATGAACCTTTGCCCCAGTCTAAGGTCCAGAGTGCTCTGGAGCAGGTTTTCATCAAGGATGTCTCTGTACATTGCTGCATTCATCTTTCTCTCGATCCTTGACTAGTCTCTAAGTTCCTGCCACTGAAAAACCTCTCCACAGCATGATGCTGCCACCACCATGCTTCACTGTAGGGATGGCATTGGCCAGGTGATGAGCGGTACCTGGTTTCCTCCAGACATGATGCTTGCCATTCAGGCCAAAGAGTTCAATCTTTGTTTTATCAGGGCAGAGAATTTTGTTTATGGTCTGATATTCCTTCAGGTTCCTTTTGGCAAACTCCAGGCAGACTGTCATGTGCCTTTTACTGAGGATTGGCTTCCGTCTGGCCCCTCTACCATACAGGCCTGATTGGTGGAGTGCTGCAGAGATGGTTGTTCTTCTGGAAGGTTCTCCCCTCTCAACAGAGAAACGCTTGAGCTCAGTCAGAGTGCCCATTGAGTTCTTGGTCACCTCCCTTACTAAGACCCTTCTCCCCTGATTGCTCAGTTTGGCTGGATGGCCCACTTTTGGGAGAGTCCTGGTGGTTCCAAACTACTTCCATCTATAGATGATGGGAGGCCACTGTGCTCATTTGGACCTTCAATGCTGCAGACATTTTTATGTTCCTTCCCCAGATCTGTGCTTTCATACAATTCTGTCTTGGAGGTTTACAGACAATTCCTTGGACTTCATGGCTTGGTTTGTGCTCTTGACATGCACTGTTAACTATGGAACCTTCTATATACAGACGTGTCTTTCCAAATCATGTCTAATCAACTGCATTTACCACAGATGGACTCCAATCAAGTTGTAGAAACATGTCAAGGATGATCAGTGAAAACAGGATGCACTTGAGCTCAATTTTGAGTGTCATGGCGAAGGCTGTGAATACTTATGTACATGTGAAATTTTTTGTTTTAATAAAATTGCACAGGTTTCAAAAACTTTTATTTTGTCATGAGGTATTGTTTGTAGAATTTTTAGGAAAATAATGAATTTATTCTATTTTGGAATAAGTCTATTGCATAATAAAATGTGGAAAAAGCGAAGTGTTGTATATTCTATTCTGGATGCACTGTATAATCCCTGTAATAAATGCAAATAAATGAATGTGAAGGAAGTAATAAATGCAAATAAATGAATGTGAAGGAAGTTACAGGGCGTTTTTTACAGCTGCTTTTAGGAGCGCCGGACGTGTTTTTTTTTTTTTTTTTTTTTTTTTTTTTTTGCAGCTTAAAAACGCCCCTTCATATTCTATGGACTCATGCACATACAGACATTTTGAAACTAAGTGGCATGGGCGTTTTCAAGCTGCAAAAAAAAAACCAGGGCCAGCTCGTTCGCCACACCACCACGCCAGTTTTTGTTTTTTCCTTGGTGTGGGGTTTCCCCTCAAAATCTTTGGTCTGGTATGGTCTTTGGGTCTCGCTCACAGGCCCCCCCCCCCCCCCCCCCCGTGCGAATGACCGGCGGACCCGATGTCACTCGCGATCGTCGGTTACACCGGGAGAAAGGCAGATGTAAACAAAGCCGCCTGTCTTTCTCCCCTGTGTAACAGCACAGATCATACGGTCCATGTAGGACCGTTTGATCTCTGCTGTTAAACACACAGCCACATCCAATCAAGTAGCAATCACGCCCCTAGGGAAACACTTAACCCCTCCTTCTCAAATAAAGTTAACCCCTTCCCTGCCAGTGTCATTTTTACAGTAACAGTGCATATGTATAGCACTGATTACTGTAGTAATGTCACTGGTAACCCCAAAAGTGTCAAAAATGTCAGTCAAGGGTCCGATCTGTCCGCCGCAATGTCGCAGTCCCGCAAAAAAAATCACAGATCGCCGCCATTACTTGTTAAAAAAAAAAAAAAAAAAAGACAATAAAAATGACAAAAATCTTTCCCTTAGTAAACGCAATAACTTTTGCACAAACCAATCAAAATACGCTTTTTGCGTGTTTTTTTTTTGTTTTTTTTTTTTTTACCAAACATATGTAGCAGAAAACAAATTGGCCTAAAATGTTAAAAAATTTTGATTTTTACAATTTTTTTGGGGAATTTCATATAAAAAAAATGTGAAAAATATTGTTATTTTTGCAAAATTGTCGCTCTTTTTTTGTTTATAGCGCATGATCAAAAAATCGCACAGGTGATCAAATACCACCAAAAGAAAGCTCTGTTTGTGGGAAAAAAAGGACGTCCATTTCATTTGGGTACAGCGTCGTACGACCACGCAATTGTCCGTTAAAGTCACGCAGTACCGAATCGCAAAATAGGCCCTGGTCAGGAAGGGGGTAAAATCTTCCGGGGCTTAAGTGGTTAAGTCATTCCACAGATTTTCAGTGTGGTTAGGCTAGGCCATGCAGTTCACCTTTTTTCCTTTAACCACTGTGTGAGGCACTAAAGACCCAACAGTTGTCCGAATCGCTTGCCACTGTCCAAAATTGAAAAATAAGTGTTGCCTTTTTTTTTTTTAATACTTTATGTTGGCCACAGCAGGAATTGGGTGAAAATTGTTCTGTCGGTTTGTTTCAATTGACTTTTGTCACTGAACCAGTTGGTGGCCAAACTGTTTCTTCATCCAACCAGATACAGGCACTCTTCAAGTATTCGGATAACAAGCGGCACTGGCTGTCAGAGTACAACAGTCCGCTGTGGAAGATTTGTTCATTCGCGCTCTTTAGGCTCGGTTCACATATCTGCAACATGGGATCTGACTTGTTAGACCCCAAGTCGCATGACATGTCATATTCAATGTTTCTCTCTGAGAACCGTCCAAACTGATACTACACAAGTTGCTCCAATTTTAGAAAAGGTTCCTGTACTACTTTGGTCTGACTTGGGTGTGATTTCAGCCCTTGTACAGGCTCCTAAATAGCATCCAAGTCAGAAGGAAGACGCAGGGCAAAATCGTACAACTTTGCCGTCACAGCAGTGTGAACCAAGCCGTAGTGTGGGTAGAGAAATCTTTAGGTGCGTGAACGGGTTCAGTTAAACCTTTTGCTTGTATAAGCTTCAGAACATTAATTGACAGACACAGCAGATGTATAGGCTGTCTCTCTGGGAGGATAGATACTTTACAAAATGCAGAGGGATCAGAACCCCCATTTTTTGTTATACAAAAAGAGAGTCATGCTTTAGTTTAGTGTCTGAAGTGAATGAAAATATTAGGAATATTTTCTGCATAATGTTACTCAAGATGAATAAATTCCATGGTTCAGCCTGAACTTTTTTTTTGCTCTGGCTGGGAGTATTTCTTCCTAGCTCCCTGCGGTGTCAGAATATCCAATGGTATCCTTTTCAGCAGAAGGATATTAAGCCGTGTCTAGGACAGGATGTGAAGGGATATCTGGCTTTGTCTCCGCCTACACTATCCAAAATTTAAAAAGAAAGTCTTGCCTATACATATACTTTATTCTAACGTCTCAATATTTTCTTGGGCTGTGAGACCAAACCCTTCAAAGTCCTTGCTGATGGTGTGTCTGTTGAAAGTTGAACCCAAGACTTTAATGCTGCAGGGCCATAATGTTATCCCAACTACACTAACAAAACACATGTGTTTTTATATTACCACAGTTGTGTTTTAAGATGATTTATTCCCCCAGGATCAGTTCCATGATAAAACACCTTACACCATCATGTTTGGTCCTGACAAGTGTGGAGAAGATTACAAGTTGCACTTCATTTTCCGTCACAAAAACCCTAAGACTGGACAGTATGAGGAGAAACACGCAAAGAGACCTGACACGGATCTGAAATCCTACTTCTCAGACAAGAAAACTCATCTCTACACACTAGGTTGGTGGTTTCCCTGAATTGAGCACCATAGACAGTGAAAAGCAGCTGTTTTGTAGGCTAGACCTATCCTAATCAATTTGATGGCATTACTGTTGGATCAGACCGTTTTGTCTTTTTTGTTCTGAAATATTGCAGTGTTTTGAATACTAATCCTTTATGTAAAATAGACCTTGTTATTGAGTGTGGGGCTCACTGAGACAAGCCTCATCTCCTAGAGCTGCCCAATTAATCGTATAGGAATCACAATCTCGATTCAACCCCCCCCCCTCCTACTACAATCTCAATCCAGAATGTTTACGATTCTCGGGGTTATATGTGTCTATGACACAAACAGCTGCAGCCTGCATGCCAGAGACTTGGGATGTCTGGCTGACACCTGGGCGATATCGTGGCGATCTGTGTCAGAGCTGAGCTGACAGAACAGAGCCGATGCTTCCTGTATAGTTCTGGCTCTGTTCTGTTACAGGTGGAGTAACTGAGCTACAGGAAGCTTTGGCTCTGCGCCACTCCTCACACTTCACCAGCAGTACCCACAGCAGTACCCACCAACCAACAGTACCCACGGCAGTACCCATCAACCAGCGGTACCCAGGGGTAATCCATGATGGGGGGTGGGGGGGAATCCTAGTCACAGCTTTATTGCAAATGGTTAATGAAAATAATATATAATATATATATTCTTTAAAATAAAAGAGTTTGAGAATCGTTACCTTGATTCTAATCAAAAAAAATAGTGATTCTTATTTTTGCCAGAATCGTGCAGCTTCTCTATCTGTAACCCACAGCACAGGTTTTGCTTAGTGCTGATAAGTTGGCACCTAAAATTTTTCTGTTTTTATTTCCAAGTTTTTGTTTCTTTTGATGTTTGTCCTGAACTGTGGTGCTTGGTGATAGGCCTGATATATAGACCCTGGTAGTCTCCCCAGCACTGCCTCCATGTGCATGCAGGTCCCTGCCTCAGCAAGATCAACTGCAACAACTCTACTTTTAGTGTAGCGGCCTAGAGGACTCTGGTCCCTCAGTGGTCTCAAACGATAGATTAGCCATGTCCGTTCTGTTGCAGCTGGCAACGCCTGGATCATATTTGGAAGAATCTTCCACCACCAAACATAACCAAGGCTCAAGTGGCGTTGGAGCCTTTGGGGGGTGCCTACTTTTTTGTATCCTCATGGAGAGACCATTATCTAAGCAGCCCCTTTAGGGGGAAAAAACACTCTCTTGTATCCATGTCTGAAGGCTGACTCAGACCCCTACTCTTCTGTGGGTTCAAAGACCTGTTGCTTCCCCTCTGACAGCAACCTGTTATCATCAACTAAGCTGATGCTTGACCCAGAGCTGGTGTTAGATCTTATTAGGGCTGTTGAAGTGACTTTGAGCCATTGCCTTCCCTGTCTGAGGATTCCTCAGTGCTATTTGGGGCACATAAGCATAGGTGGCCCTCTTAAAGAGGAAGTAACCCCTCCTCAGGAAGTTGTACCTATAGGTAAGCCTATATTAAGGCTTACCTATAGGTACTGTAAATATCTCCTAAACATGCACCGTTTAGGAGATATTTACCTTTAATGCAGCCAGTGACGTCACTGGCGCATGCGCTCTGAAGGAACGGCAGATCGTGCTGTTCCTTCAGAGCCCTGTGCCGTGACCGTCGGCTCCCGCGCGCGTGCGCGGGAGTGACGTCACCGCGGCTCCGGCCAATCAGATGGCCGGATGCCGCGATCCCGGAAGACGGGCGACTATACATGTCGCCCGTCATACAGGTAAGCAGACGGCACGGCGGGGGCTCGTTCTAAGGTAAGTATTTCATAATGAGCTAGTATGCGATGCATACTAGCTCATTATGGGTTTCTCTTTCAGGATGTAAAGAAGAGAAAAAAAAAATTTCTCGGTGTACAACCTCTTTAAGCTTTTAAGTTATTTCTTCTGTTACAAGGGTTAGACATATCGGGCTAAGCCATTCACCTTGCCTAAACACTTTGCTGTACACTATTCTTTTGAAGAGGCATTTGTCAAGAATTGTCGTTTTGTTTAGCTTTGGAATAAGTCTCTCCTGCCTGTGTTGACTTGGCAGATCAGTTGGTTCAGGACCTGCAATCTTTACATTGAGTCTTTGGATTCCAGTTAGCTGGTCTCTTGCCTGTCTGTTTCAGCTGTTGTGTTTTGGCGCCTACTCTGACTCGAGTGCTGGTCCATGGACCAGACATCCAAGAAGGCTCTAACTGAAATGTTCTTCATGTGCTGTCTCTCTATGAAAATTATTTAGATGAAATTGGGAAACTCATGGGCAGTAAGAGCTCCCTTCAGCCCCAGTCCTAGAAGAGCCAAGAAGAGGCTGGTCCTTTGTTCTCTCCACATAAACACGTTTTCTCTATCGTTCATTGATAGACGCAGCTTCATATCTTCTTGACCATTGGGTTATGCTGCCCCTTACAGGAGTAGGACACAAGGAAAAAGCTTTCACCACGCCTATGGGGCTGTTCCTCCAGGCATAACCCCACACACTGCTACAGCCCTCAGTTTGTTTCTGCCTAGTTTAGGAGTAGGAACTAGCTCCCTGCTGGCACTTCGGTCTTAGCTGTTGTTTTTTTGGGAACCTTTTTTATAATTTATTCTTTTAGTAGAGTTCCTGGAGAACTACAAGCAACAGCTGGCTGGGTTTCGGACTGGATATTCTAGATCCTTAAGGTCCCCCTGCCTGGCCAGCGAGCGTGAGCAGGTTATAAAAAGTATGTGGATATGCCCGCGCTTAGGAATAAATCAAATTTAAAATTGAAATAATAGTTGATGCGGGCAGCTGCTGATAAAAAGTTGTGTGCTCCTTTAAATAGATGGCAATGTGTGTATCAGCACTGCTCCTCAGTATGAATAAAGTGCCTAGTGCAACAATATTAAAATTTAATACAATACCAAAAATTGTGATCAGTTATGATAAATACACATGACGACAAATAAGGTACCAAGTGAAATAAGTCCTTGTAGTTCAATGTGACTATATAAAGTGGATTAGTTCTTTAAAAGTGCTAGTGCTTGAAATTCAAATGAACGTGAATTACTTCATGCTCCACTCAGTGCTCCCCTCCTGTGTCCCCACTCACCGGACAATAAAGAGAGATGAGCATCTAAAGCTAAATTAGCATTAGTTCCTTCCTGGTAGGATCGAGTGTGTTGAAAATGGTGAATGCTGTATTTTTCTCATATGATTACTCCTTTTTCTTATTCCAGTGGCTCCCAGTAAGGATATTCATAAAAATGGGTCGAGTGAACTCCATAGTGTAAAAATGTAGACTTTATCTAAATAAATAATCCACTTACATATAAAATGGTGCGATCAGCGGCTAAAAAACTTGTGGTGGACGCCGTTTCTGCGTGCGTTTCAACCACCAGATATGTCAGATGTTGGATTCCTGCTTTACGCGTTTTGCCCCTTCCACTGGGCATCATCTGATGCCTTTGTCTGTTGACAATGTCAGAATCTCTTAAATGTAATTAATGGGCAGCCATTTTCTAAAATCTTAGAATGCATGGGGCAGCCATTTTCTTGTAGTCCACGTTGCTGGACAGCATAGGCAGACACTATACACTCTAG
Source organism: Pelophylax lessonae (assembly GCF_965119305.1). Taxonomy (NCBI): domain Eukaryota; kingdom Metazoa; phylum Chordata; class Amphibia; order Anura; family Ranidae; genus Pelophylax; species Pelophylax lessonae. The sequence continues at coordinate 443,734,175 of NC_138771.1, forward strand.
GCACGACTCAGGTGATTTTTATTTCCTGTGTCAGATTGTTCTTTCTGCTGTACAGATCGTTCCTGCAAGCCTCCTGATTTGGTTTGGTAACGTTTTTTGGGGTCTTTTGTGGGTTTCATCACACACACTGCTATCAGTCTGTGCTAGGCTGGGACTTGCTGTACCACCAGTGCAGCGGTGCGATCGCGTTTTTTGCGACTTTTTTAAAGTGACACTGCATCTTTTTAAATTCAGTGTAAATGGAGTCCAAGGATACATTTTCACCTGCAGACCCCTCTGGGTCGCAGTCCCTTTTTGGCTTTTACAGCAGTTTTGGAAAGCCTGGTGTCAAAAGTGGATTTAGTGTTAAGTAACGTTAACCATAAGCGTCCTTTGCCTTCGCCTCCCTCTGCAGTATCTTCAGATTCTAAAGCAATTATGGCCGCCGCAGACACACCCCATCCTGGTGGCTCTGTGTCATCGCATTCTGATTGTGAAGAGGACATGCCCTCATCAGCCGCTGCTCGTGAAAGCGCATTGGTGGAAGCACTTAAAGTTTCAGTGCGAGAAACTTTAAAAATGGCGGATGAGTCTACAGTGTCAGGAACGCCGATGTGTGTCTTTTGGCACCTGCAAATCCCAGAAACCGGGCAAAGTGTTCCCCTGTCCGGAACGTTTTGACAATATTGTCAATGAACAGTGGGGGCGCATCAAGCACATGTTAATGGTGCCAAAGTGTTTTAAACGCTGTTATCCCTTCGCAGATAAGGTTTCCACTGGGTGGACCATGCCACCAAAGGTGGATCATCCAGTTTCCAGACTGAATAAGTCTACTGTGGAAGAATTCCCTGCCTTTACAGACCCCGTTGATAGACTGGTTGAGTCTCTGGCTCGCCATTTACATGTGTTAACGGGCTCAATATTGAAACCAATTTTTGTGACCACCCTTGTGTCACGGACAGTCACTGAATGGGTGAAGTTACTTAAAGGTGTCTTGGAAACTGTACAGCTCTCCCTGGGGCTGGTTGAGCTCATGGATCAAATGGCTCAAGCCCTGCTGTATATATGTGTTGCGTCACTGGATGCGGCTCCCCTGGTGGCCAGAGTGTCTGCTGTGGGGATTGCTATTAGACGCATGGTGTGGTTAAAAACCTGGTCTGCGGACCAGGCTTCCAAAAATGCTCTTTTTGACCTTACCTTTATGGGAGAGAGGTTGTTTGGATCCTCCCTGGATGAGTTGATCAAAGGCCTTACGGGTGGGAAGAGTACTCTTCTCCATCAATTCTCTAAGGTCAAGGCATCATGTACTAGACAGGGGACCTTCTTTTACTGCTCATAGGTGTTTTTTTCGTACCTCTGGGTAAAAGGAAAGCCAGGTCAGGTCTTCTGGGAATTCCAAGAAGATATGGTCAGGTAACCCGAAGCCAGGCAAATCCCGATATGCAGAGAAATCCTTATCTGCATGAAGGGGTGCCCTCACCCGATTCTGGGGTGGGGGGACGTCTTTTTGCTTCTTTCCGGAACCATGGACTTCCTTTTTTCAGGAGAAATGGGTTCACAAATTGATTCGATCAGGGTACAAGATCGAATTCCGGTCTCGACTATCGGACATGTTTTTCCCGTCCAATCTGCGTATATCTCCAGATTATTTAAGGGATCTCCGAGAGGCGGTACAAGATCTGCTGTCGCAAAGGGTGATTGTGCCGGTTCCCTCTCAGGAACGTTTTCATGGGTTTTGTTCAAACCTGTTTACTGTGCCCAGGAAGGAAGGCAAAGTGCATCCAATCCTGGACCTCAAGGCTTTGAACCGCTATGTGCGGGTGCAGAGGTTTTGAATGGAGTCCATTCACACAGTAGTGACGTCCCTACACCAGGGAGACTTTTTGGCCTCCATAGGTATCAAGGACGCATATCTACATATCCCTATCTATGCAGGACACCAGCGTTTTCTCCACTTCGCTATAGGAGAGGAGCATTATCCATTTGTGGCATTACCCTTTGGTCTCGCCTCCACCCCCAGGATCGTTACCAAGGTGCTGGCTCTGGTGTTGGCATTACTGCGCCAATGGGGGATTTCGGTACTGGGGTACCTGAACGATCTAGAGTTTGGTTGGAACATCAATTTAAAAAAATCTGCCCTGATACCTTTAATGAGACTGGATTATCTGGGCTTGACTCTAGTATTTCTTCCCCCTGGACAAATTGCAAATTGCAAAATTTGCAGGGGGTGATCCGGTTTTTGTGAGCAGACAATCGGTTTTCTCTGCGGACTTGCATGCGGGCCCTGGGTCTGATGGTATCAACCTTCGAGGCGGTTCCGTTTGCTCAGTTACACACGAGAACTTTACAAAAGGAGATTCTAGTAAAATAGAACAAGGATCCAAAATCCTTTGATACTTTGATTCGGTTGAATCACTACACAGTCTGCTCTTCTGTGGTGCCTTCATTCGTCAGTGCTTCACCAAGGTAAGTCCTTCCTGCCGTTGTATTGGATGGTGGTAACCACAGACACCAGCGTGTCGGGCTGGGGAGGAGTGCTAGGGAAACTCTGCGCCTAAGGATCCTGAGTGAGAGGACTGGGAAACAAGGATTTCGGGCACAAATGTTTTTTTAAAAACAAGTTATTTTATTCAAAACATATTAAAAACCAAAGAAGAATGCAGGCATATAATTATGTGTTAAGGACCAAATCAGACCCATAAATGGTCTATACTGTGGTATATCTTAATACATAAGGTTTAGAACAATGGTTTACATACATCTTAAAGTACAGAACAATTAGTAGTCATAACATTCTCAGGACTATTCACTCACAATCAGACAAAAACCACCGGCGGACACCAAAATAGAAAAGGTGTCGGTCCGTGGGATCAACTGAGAGTGTGAATTAACTTCCACCATATAATATTTGACCTTTGCTCGACATGTTTCGCTTTCTTAGGAGAAAAGCTTCATCTGGAGCATATCATTTCGTTTGTCTGTGTAAAGAACAATACTGTTTAGACATGTTGCATATAGATAACATAATTTTTGATATTTCACAATAACGTGTCCATTATTCCACTTAGTTATAAATATACAAACATATTGCATTTAAATAGGTCCTTATATTTTTTATATATATATATCAACACAATATATCATTGAGTCTTAGGTTGCATCTAGCATCCAAGGAGGTATTCGGTTGGGGGAGCCTAAGGATCCTGGTCAGTGGAAGAGTCCAAGCTGCCGATAAATATATTGATTTACGTAAATCTTTCTAATTACTGCTCATTCTACCAAGGCTCTGGTGCATTCTGGGCTTTTCATCACTGTGCCTCTTTGTGATGGTGTTCACCGTCACTGGAATTTAAGGACAGATGGGTGATGGTTTGAATTGCTTCATATTTGTCAGCAAGGTCATTTGTTCCCATTTGCCATTAGGTCTCTGGCCAGGAAGTACAACTCCTAATATGGTCATTCCAGGAAGTTCAATGAGGAGACGGACTGTCTGGCAATGTTGCTTTTGTCTGAGGTGGCTTTCCATTCACCTATTGTCGGGTGTGCTAATGAACTCACCTGTTGTCTGCTAGGGGATTGTTCTGGTCAAGCTATCCAAGCTGGACCAATCCCTGCTGACTCATTTTCAAGTCCTCATTTGCATGGCTGGAGAGGACCTGAAGGGGAACTGCAGGTACTTTGCAATTGACCAATGGGAGGGCGGTTGTTGGGGGCAGGATGTTCCAAATTCTGTATAAAAGTGTGCTGTGTTTTTCCAATAAATTGTCTTCCTGTTTGAACTTACATACAGCCTGCTTGGTGTTTGTTCTAATGGATTCCGGACGGCACATAGCTGTAGTTCGGATCCCGGATCCTTGGTTGACCGAACCATCAGACGTTGCGATCTGCAAGCTAACGCACTAGAAACAGAGGAGTGTTGGGAGAGCGGAAGCGAGCGAGCAAGGGTCTCGTCACACTCTGTTTCTCAAATTGCAAGCCATTTGTGTGGTTGTCTGCCACACTTATACTAAGGCAGCCCATAGATTTGTTATTCTTTCCTCCCACCATAGGTGGAAGGAAAGAACGCTCGATTTCCTGCGTTCAGAACACGATTACTGCTAGTAGCTATAGCTGCCAGCAGTAATTGTATGTAAAAAAAATTAAACAAGCTGGTTACACTGTAAAATATAGGATAAATCTAATATTTTAGTATCTTTAGGCGTTTCCAGACGATTAGCATTGATAGCCAGACTGACTTAAAAACAAAGTGTGAATTTATTCAATCACACAAATGGCATTAACAATACAATGTAAAAGGTATAACAGTTCAGTTCAGTGAAGGTAAAAATATATTTCTGATAAATGTGTCCAGCTTGAAATCATGGCTGTATAGACATGTGTGTGTTCCTCTTTGTCCTTCAGTGTAAATCTTCAAGTACAGGAAGAAGCAGGAAATTACGTCTCTAGGTTTCAGAGAACAAACACCTGCTTAAGTTGTCAAAAAGTCTTTGTATAGTTTTTGTGGAGAAGTGATGTGTGTGATCTCTCCTAGTCTGTGTGACTGTGTGTCCTGCTCCCTATTGATCCCTTGGCAATTTATCTTACATGTAGTCGTCATAAACTCTCAACTCTCCAAAACTTGTATGGCATACATCATTTCTGCTAACTTTAGTTAGTTATTCTATACAAGAGGAGGTATTAAACTCAGTCATATATGGAATTTGATTGACAAGCCCACATGTAACACTCTATTCTTGTAACGTCTAATATGGCTGATGTCATGTTACACCATATAACCAAAAATCTATACAAAAGTAACACATATTACCAACTTATACAACTTGTATAACATTAAGTAAATACATACAAATACTATTAATTGTGACTGGGATTACACTAATCCTAACTAACCTTATTTAAACTAATATATGTATTATTCCTAGTATTACATGGATCATGCCTATTCTTTACTTCCCATGACATTCTATACCAGATACCTTGTATGTCATCTTCCAACTAGCTACATACCCCAGAATTATCTGACATTTTACTGTGTCAGCTCAGATGAAGAACTTTTATTACTAATCATCGGAACAAGGTCATTCACACATATTAATATTATAATTAATCCTAAAATCACATATATTTTGAAAGCTTTCTGTGAATATAATATAATTCCAATAAGTGCCGAATTATGAATTTGGAATAAATATCGAACATACACCCAAGTCATTTAATGGATCGACTTGGGTATAGTCAGCCTGCCAATACATGGATCAAATCTTGGCTGATCCATGTTTGACTGGCTTAAGTTGAATTCAATTGCTTTGTCCTAACAGATGACATAAGAAAATTGCCTTTAGGCCTTAGCATGGTGAGATGTGCTGCCATTGATTTTGGTCAGTTTGCCTTTGAATGCCATTAAACCTATACTAAAAACTTGTTTTTTAAATAAAGTATATTAAATCGCTTTGAACAGTTTCTCAACCTTTTTATCTTCGAGGAGTCCCTGGCAAAAAGTTTGAGACCTCGGAAGCCCCTGAAATAATGTTCATATCTACAGCTCAGGGAACATTGGTATCAGCGAGCTGTTGATGACAATTCTTTTTAGAAATCGCATTAAATAAAAGAATGAATATTAAACATATCTAATGTGCACCTTGTGCTTTCTTTTTCTGCAAAGATGCTCCTCCAATGTGAGATAAACAGTGTGGGGTGGGGGGCACGGTACAGGGGCTCAGGAGGGCCCACTACATTAGGGGCAAAGGCAGTACTGTCTGTCGTCTTCTGGCTTCAAAAATTCCTGCAGCTTTCATAACTCCTGTGGCATGCTCCCGCTCCTCCTCATATCCTGTCTATCCCAGATGATGTCACATTCAAGCACCTGGGATCACAGGAAGAGGTGCCAGCGGGGAGCAGTGTGCTACAGCCAATAGTATGGCAGCCGCTTCCCTGCCTGTCTCTGCATGTGTTCATGAGCTATACCTGTCTGCGACTGACAGGTAGATCACTGCAGAATCCCTGAGAACCCGGCTGAGAAACATAATGGGTATTGGCTCGATTTAGCTGTGTTTTTAAAGTAAAAGAATTTCCTACTGACAAAATGACATCTGTGTTTTACTAAGCTTTTTTTAAAATAAGATTGATATATACATTTTTTTTCTCTTTCGTTCATTTTCTTGACCGTAGGTTTATACTGCCTCCTACAGGAGTAGGAAACTAGGCATAGAAAAATCTTGAACACGCCTATGGGGCAGTCCCTGGGGGTATACTCCCACTTCTAGCTATAGGTATTCCATTTTATTTTTGCCTAGTTAGGAGTAAGGACCTAGTGCCTTGCTGACACTCTGATCCTGGCAATTTTTTTTTTCTCTTACGTCCTCCGACAGTCGCCGCCTCTTCATATTCGTCACATATGGGGTATTAGACTTTGCTCCGAAGGAGTAGCTAGGCAACAGAATATGTTAACAATAAAGCTTTAACATATCCCACCCTCAGGGGGTGGTCCCCTCAGTCAATACCCTCCTACTTCCTGCAACCATATCTCAGTTTTAATGTCTAGCTTGTCAGGAGTGGCTGGCTCTCTCTGTGCTGGGACTTTCTGTCCCAGACTCTTTCTTCTTTTTAATATTTTGTTTGAGTTTTTCTCTCTACCTTTATTTAGCTGTTATTTTGTCAGCGTTAGTTAGTTCTTCGGACGAAGAGGATCATGCGGACTGGGTCTCGGGCTGATCCCCCTGGTCGCAGGTCGTGGGTCAGTGGCTTCCCAGTCTGCCATCGAGCGTTCAGCCAGGTAACGCTCCTGGCATAGTGAACGACCCATCCCTGTTCGGTGCAGGGATGATTGGTGAGGTGGCTACCTCACTGGACGCTGTGCGGTTTCTTAACCCCCATTTTGTGCGTCTTGAATTGCGACTCTCCCTGCCTCATGTGCAGCGGCTTGTTCGCCTGTGCGGGTCCCCCACGCCATGTGAGGTAAGTGTATTTATGTGGGGACCTGTCTGTCTGGGGGGGTGTCAGTCTGGGACTGTGTAACCTGCCTCTATTCACACTGCTTGTCTCCCTATCTCTCGGCTGCATGCTGTGGGCTGCAAGGGGGGGGGGGGGAGCTGTATGACACTGTGTGTGTCAGACTGGTCAGTGTGAGAAGCTGTGTGCTGTGGGGCATGTTTTTTTGGCATGTTTGGGCATATACAGCGATCGCTGCGGCGATCTGACATGTATTCTTATATTGGAATGTAATGTGTGTTTTAATGCACTGTGGAGCGGCGGTTTCGGCGCCAAACGACGCCATTTTGCCTACACCCGCTCCGGCCGCATGGTTTACATGCATGGCGGCCATTTTCTTGTAGCCTCCATAGGCTTACATAGAGCGCCCTGGCAGCATCACTTCCTCTTTCCAGGAACACCGATCGAGACAGCAGCAGCGGCGAGGGTCTCCTCAGGTTTTATCCTTCTGTTCTTGCTATCCATTGCCTGTGTTCAGTTTGCATATTCCCTGTGGGGGTCTCATTGTGCTTGAGTGTGGTGCGGTGGGCTGCGCTTGCCGCGCTTGCTTAAAAGGGGCAGTTAACCCTTGGTTGTCTGGCATTACAGGGGCAATGGATTCTCAGGAGGGCAAATTTCCTACAGTATTGGTGGAAAGCCAGGGGACCGCTGTTTCCCCCCCAGGGGGGGCTTTAGCCACTATTGTGGCTGGCCTTGCTGCTCAGGTGCAAATGCTGGTGGCTGCTCAATCTACTAAAAGGCCCAGAGTTGCTCTTTCCTCTGATTCTGAGGGTGAAGGTGATGGGGCTGTTCTGGCAGGGGCCTCCTTATCGGGGTCCCGCTCCTCTCTTGATCTAGTGGGGTCTGAGGTGGAGGCTGAAGTTGAGGGGGTTGATAATTCTCCCCCTGGCTCGCCTGAAGAGCTTGCAATCATGGATGAGTTGATTGCTTCCATTAAGCAAACGCTGCGTTTGCAGGACGAAGTGTGTCCCCCCGCTGCCTTGGCGGCTTATGGGACGCAGAGAAAACGCAGGACGCCGCAGGTTTTTCCCTGCAATGCTGATTTTCAGCGCGCTGTTAAGGATCAATGGCGCGATCTGCGCAAACCTTTTGCGGTACCAAGTAAATTCAAGCTGCGTTATCCTTTTTCGCCTGCCACTGATGAAAGGTGGTGTGTGCCTCCACCAGTGGATCATGCAATTGCGGTTTTGAACAAAGCCACTGCGATTCCTGCAGAGGGTTCCCCTGTTTTCCGTGATGCCACGGATAGGAGACTGGAGTCTCTTGCCCGTCATACTTATTCTGTTACGGGTTCTATGCTTAAGGCTCTGTTTGCTTCTCTCATGGCGGCCCAGGCGATCGCAAGTTGGACGCAGATGCTTAGGCGCGTCCTAGTAGCCGACTCGGCCTCGCCGGCGACCCTGGATATGGTGGATCAGATCCACCAGGGTGTCATGTATCTGTGTGATGCGGACCTGGACCTGATTCCGTTGGCTGCACGTGTGCACAGCGTGGCGGTGTTGTCTCGCCGCCTGGTTTGGTTAAAATGTTGGTCGGTGGACCAATCTTCACGTAAGACCTTAGCCAATCTGCCTTATGATGGGTCTCGCCTTTTTGGGGAGTCCCTGGATGTGTTGATTAAGGGGATCACCGGGGGTAAGAGCACTCTCTTGCCCCATTTCCCCAAGGCTAAGGGGGCTTCTGGGAAGAAGCATGCTAATTTTCGGCCCCCTCAGGGGTCCTTTCGTGCCTTTCGGCCGCACTACAAGGGCAAACCGTTCAAAGGTCAAGGCTCTCAGAAGAAGCCCTGGTCTGGTAAACAGAAGTCCGGCCAATCCGGACCTGCAGCCCATACCAGTTCGGCCTGAAGGGGCGCCCTCACCCAGTTTTGGGGTGGGGGGACGCTTGCTCGGTTTTCTTCAGCCCTGGTTGGCCCGTGTGCGGGACAGATGGGTTCTGGAAATCGTTCGATCTGGTTACAAGATCGAGTTTCTCTCTTGGCCGGAGAGCAGATTTTTTCCCTCAAATCTTCAACTGTCTCCAGAGCGCTTGCGGGACCTGCACCTGGCGGTGCGGGACCTGAGGGCTCAGGGAGTGGTGGTTCCGGTGCCTCATCGGGACAGGTTTCGGGGGTTTTATTCCAATCTGTTCACCGTGCCCAGAAAGGAGGGCAAGGTTCGTCCGATTCTGGACTTGAAGGCTCTGAACCGCTCTGTGCGGGTTCGCAAGTTCCGCATGGAATCCCTGCGGTCGGTGGTGGCTGCCCTGGTTCCGGGGGAATTCATGGCCTCCATCGATTTGAAGGATGCGTACCTTCACATCCCCATATTCGAGGGTCATCAGAGGTACCTTCGATTTGCCATTGCGGAGGATCACTACCAGTTCGTGGCGTTGCCCTTTGGTCTCGCCTCGGCTCCGCGGGTCTTCACCAAGGTGCTTGCACCGGTTCTGGCATTATTGAGGGCCCAGGGCGTTTCTGTCCTGGGGTATCTGGACGACATTCTGGTTCGGTCTGCGACCAGCCAGGGTCTGGAGGAGGACCTGTCTGTCACGATGCAAACTCTGCAGGAGTTTGGTTGGACGATAAATTTTCCAAAGTCGACACTGAGTCCGTCGGTTCGTCTCCCCTATCTGGGAATGATACTGGACTCGGTGCAGGCGAAGGTCTTCCTGCCGGAAGACAAACTCAGGACTCTCCGGGAGGAAGTCAGGTCCCTCAGGGACGTTCCGAACTCGTCTCTGCGGACGTGTATGAGATGTCTGGGATTGATGGTCTCGGCCTTCGAGGCGATTCCTTTCGCACAGTTTCACACGTGGGGTCTCCAAGCGGAGATCCTGTCCAGGTGGGACGGGCGACCTCAATCTCTGGATCTTCAAATCTCGTTGAGTCTTCGCACCAGGGAAAACCTTCTGTGGTGGCTCCAGTCCCCGTTGGTGTCCGGGGGCAAGTCGTTTCGTCCGATCTCGTGGACGGTAATCACCACGGATGCCAGCCTGTCGGGCTGGGGTGGAGTTCTGGGCGTTCTGTCCGCTCAGGGGACTTGGTCGGAGGGGGAGTCTTCCCTTCCGATCAACATTCTGGAATTGCGTGCGATAAGTCTCTGTCTTCATCGCTGGACGGACCGGCTGCAGGGTTGCCCGGTTCGGGTGCAGACGGACATTGCCACGGCGGTGGCCTATATCAACCACCAAGGGGGCACCAGGAGTGCCCGAGCGGCTCGAGAAGTGGCCGACATTCTGTCTTGGGCCGAGACTCATGTCCCGGCGATAACGGCGGTTCACATTCCGGGAGTGGAGAACTGGCAGGCGGACTATCTGAGTCGCCAGACCCTGGATCAGGGGGAATGGTCTCTCCATCCGGCTGTCTTCCAGACGTTGTGCGCGAAGTGGGGTCTTCCAGATGTGGACCTGTTCGCGTCTCGCCTCAACAACAAGGTGAAGAGGTTCGTGGCAAGGACGCGCGACCCTCGGGCAGACGCGTCGGACGCGTTAGTGGCCCCGTGGCATCAGTACAGGCTGATGTACGCGTTTCCACCGATTCAGTTGCTGTCCAGGTTCCTTCGCAGGTTACACTCGGAACGCAACACGGTGATTCTTGTGGCACCGGACTGGTCTCGCCGGTCCTGGTACGCAGACCTCGTGAATCTGGCGGTCGACGCCCCGTGGCGTCTGCCTCTTCGAGACGATCTACTGTCTCAAGGACCGATATACCATCCTGCTTTACAGTCGCTGGCTTTGACGGCCTGGTTGTTGAGACCGAGGTCCTGAAGGAGAGGGGTCTCTCTCCGGAGGTCGTTCATACTTTAATCAACGCGAGGAAGTCTTCCTCGGGGAAGGTTTATTACCGTACTTGGAAGGCCTATTTTGCCTGGTGTGAGTCCAGGGGGTTTTCACCCCGCACGTACTCGGTGTCCCGTGTGCTGTCTTTCCTTCAAACGGGTGTTGATCAGCGTTTGGCGCTGGCTACGATAACGGGTCAGGTGTCTGCTCTGGCCGTTCTGTTTCAACGTCCCGTGGCTTCCAACCCATTGGTTGGCACCTTTGTTCAGGGTGTGCGGCATCTGGTTCCCCCGAGGCGGGATCCTCTGCCCCCTTGGGACTTGAATCTCGTTCTATCTGTGTTACAACGTGCTCCTTTTGAACAGATCAGGGAGATCTCTTTGTCTATGTTGTCCAAAAAGGTCGCCTTTTTGGTGGCGATCACTTCGGCTCGCAGAGTGTCGGAGCTGGCGGCTTTGTCCTGCAAGTCTCCGTACCTGGTTATTCATTTGGATAAGGTGGTCTTGCGACCTAATCCTTCTTTTCTGCCGAAACGAGTTTCGGAATTCCATCTTAATGAGGATATTGTCTTGCCTTCGTTGTGCACGAAGCCTAAACATCCAAAGGAGGCGAGATTGCACTCTCTGGATGTTGTTCGGGCGATAAGGGTTTACCTTAAATCGACTGAGTCTTTTCGAAAGACGGACTCCTTGTTTGTTCTTCCAGAGGGTCCTCGGAAGGGCATGGCGGCTTCGGCCTCTACCATCGCCAAATGGATCAGGCAGACCATTGAACAGGCCTATGCTTTGCAGGGGAAGGTTCCCCCTGTGCCTGTGAAGGCGCACTCTACTAGATCTCTGAGTACGTCTTGGGCCTGTCGTCATGGGGCTTCTGTAGCCCAGGTGTGTAAGGCGGCGACTTGGTCGACCGTGCACACTTTCACAAAATTCTACAATGTAGATGTTCAGGCATCGGCGGATGCTTCCTTTGGCCGCAAGGTTCTTAGTGCGGCTGTTCCCTAGGGTCCCTTGTTGGGGACTCCTGGCTGTTGGGATAAGTTTTGTATCCCCTGGTTTTTTTGTCTTTTCCTGGGTTGTTGCTCCTGTTGAGCACTTGTTTTTTGCTGTTGCCCAGCTGGTTTCCTTCCTTTGGTAAGGTTCCTTCTTTGATGCGGAGACTGCGTTGCCTTTCGGCGCGGATGCGTTTCCCACCCCTCATGTTTGCACTGCTTTGGGACGTCCCCATATGTGACGAATATGAAGAGGCGGCGACTGTCGGAGGACGTAAGAGAAAACGGAATTTTTGTAAAATCTTACCTGTAAAATTCCTTTCTCTGAGTCCTCCGACAGTCGCCGCCCCCGCCCCTCTTTTGGGGTTTGATTGTATACTCTACTGCTATTCCACTAAAACTGAGATATGGTTGCAGGAAGTAGGAGGGTATTGACTGAGGGGACCACCCCCTGAGGGTGGGATATGTTAAAGCTTTATTGTTAACATATTCTGTTGCCTAGCTACTCCTTCGGAGCAAAGTCTAATACCCCATATGTGACGAATATGAAGAGGCGGCGACTGTCGGAGGACTCAGAGAAAGGAATTTTACAGGTAAGATTTTACAAAAATTCCGTTATTTTTTCTTGTGGCCTACTCCCTGGAAACTGTGAGACAGCCCCTGTGAGGATAGTTTATGACGCTGCCTCCTATTTGGGCATCCACCTTTCCCTTCGCTGCCTCTGGTTGGTCGGCTCCACTGGGGCTCACGTCCTGATGGCTGGGCGCTTTCAAAAATTTAGGCCGCGTCTTGCGGCCGAGTCGCGTGCAGGCTTCAGTGTGTGTAACTGAAGCCCCCTCTCTTCTTTTGGGCACCTGCCGGGCTGAGGATCTGTGCAATTGTGGCTGGGCCTCCACAAAAATTTAGGCCATGGCTTGCGGCCTGCTAGGCCATGTGGTCAGCTTGGCACCTCCCTTGGAAGGGGTAGTGCTGTGTGTGGGGGGGGGGGGGGGGGCGTCATATTTTTTTTTTTTTTTTTGACAGCATTGCCGCCATTATTGTGTGGGACACCTGCCATGTTTTAGTGAGGGTTCCCTGCCTGCACTTGCGCGTCACAGCAGGCAGCCACCTTTTAAGTTGGCTATGTCCTATTAAACCCCTCTATGGAGGGCGACCTTGTTTTTTTTTTTTGCGGGGTCCGATAGGTGGTCCATTGTGGCCCTTTGGCCTGCGTCCTCTTTGCGGGATCGCAGTCGGCGGCCTCCCCTGATTGTTTTTTGGGGTGCGCTTACTAAATAGCGACCCTACTGGTTCTGCATCCATGCAGAACCAGTAGGTGCTCAGATAGTGAGGATGATTCCTCTGCCCCTCTAGCCGTGCTTAAATAGGCACTGGTGGATGCACAGTGCATGAAACTTTAAAAATGGAGGTTGCGTCGGAGGCACCGGTTCTTTTTGGCACCCAAAGGCCCTCTTAAGCTGCTAGGGTGTTCCTCTTTCCACTTACCTTGGCAACATTGTCACAAAACAATGGAGTTGTTCAAATCACAGTAGTTACTAAGCGTTTTTGCTTGCGGTATCCTTATGAAGATTAACTGCGTTAAAGGTGGATGGTTCCATCTGCAGTAGACTCGCCAGTTTCCAGGTCAAATTGAGCTACCTTCATTCCAGGTGAGGAGTCCCGGGCCTTTACAGGTCCAGCTAATAAGAGGGCGAAGTCTCTGGCCCGCCATATGTGGCTGTGACTGGTTTGGCGATTAGGCTGGTAATTACTATTGCCCTAGTGTCGCAAACTCTGAGTGGACTAAGCTTTTACGCCGGGACCTGGAGAAGCGGCTCCCCCCTGCCTTGGTGGAGCTAGCGGATCAGTTGTTCCAAGGGTTTACAGTTTGTCTGTGACACCTCTGTGGATGCCGCTCCCCTGCTTTCTGGACTGTCTATCTCAGCAGTGATCCTGCGGCGCATTATGTGGCTGAAATGTTGGTCTGCGGACTAGGCTTCTAAGAAGGCCTTGTCTGATCTTCCATTAGTGGGGGATCACCTGTTTGAAACATCCTTGGTCCTTGGATGACATCAAGGGCCACACAGTGGGAAAGAGTGATTTTCTTCCTCAGGCTTCCATGGGTCTCGTCGCAGATGGGGAGCCTCCTTTTTGGCTTACAAGCAACTTTTTCATCCCTCAGGGTCTCAAGACAAGGGATCCAAGCCCTTTCAGGCCTCCGCTGGGGGTTCCAAGAAGGATTGATGCTGCCAGACGTGCAGACAAAAATTCCTCTGCATGAAGGGGCGCCCTCATCCTTATCGGGGGGCGGGGGTCTTCGCTGTTTTCTGGATCCGTGGAACTCCATGATCCAGGACAAGTGGGTCTGCTAAGTCATTCGCTCCGGCTACAAGATCGAGTTTCGATCATATCCTCTGGAAAGATTCTTCCCTTCCAACCTGCACTTATCCCCAGATCGCTTAAAGGATCTCTATGGGGCGGTGCAAAATGTGTTACTTCAAGGGGTGATTGTTCTGGCTCTGAAGTTTACTCAAACCTGTGTAAGGTTCCCAGGAAGGAGGGCAAGGTGAACCCAATACTGGACCTCAAGGCACTAAACTGCTTTGTGCAGTTACAGAAGTTCCTCATGGAGTCCATGCGCACGGTGGTGACATCCCTACATCAGGGGGATTTCTTTGCCTCCATCAACATCAAGGATGCCTACCTTCACATCCCAATATGCGTTGCCCATCAGCGTTTCCTCCGCTTTGCCATGGGCAAAGACCCTTTGGTCTTGCTTCTGCTCCTCTGGTCTTCAAGAAAGTGTTGGCCCCAGTTCTAGCATTACTGCATCAGCGGGGCATCGCAATACTGGGCTACCTGGAAGATCTTCTTTTACGAGTCTTCGTCCGCCTTGTTGGACAACTTGGAGATTACTCTTGTTCCGTCCATAAGCCTAGTCTATCTGGGGTCTGACTCTGGACTCGTCCTCAGCCAGTGTGTTTCTTCCTGGGGATAAACTTCAAAAGTTGCAGGAGGCAATTCTGCTTTTGCTGACCAGAAGATGGTGGTCTCTTCGGACTTGCATGCACCTGTTCGGGTGGGGAAACACCCTTCGCACAGATTGTGCTCAGGGGGGGTTTGGTCTCAGGAAGAGTTCAGCCTACCTATCAATGTACTGGAGCTCTGAGCAATCAGACTTTGTCTGGATCTTTGGATAAGTCTCCAGGGGTGTCCGGTGCAGGTTCAATCGGTCAATGCCATGGCCTATGTCAATCACCAAGGGGCACAAGAAGTGTCCTGGCAGCTCGAAAAGTAGTCAGCATTCTAAGGTGGGCAGAAAAATGTGTTCCATTCCCCTCTGCTGTGCATATTCCAGGGTTGGAAAATTGGCAGGCGAACTATCGCAGTCGACAGGCGTTCGACCAGGGAGAATTGTCGTTTCATCCGGAGGTGTTTCATCAGTTGTATCTCCGGTGGGGTACTCCAGAGGTGGATCTGTTGGCCTCTTGCCTCAACAGGATGGTTCAGAGGTTTGTGGCATAGTCTCGCGATCCCCTAGCCGTTGCTTCAGAGGCCATTTTATGCCTTTCCTCCTCTCCAGCTTCTGCTGAGATTTCTACGCAGGATCGAGGCAGAAGGGATTCTGGTCAATCCTAGTGGCTCCAGACTGGCCTCGCTGGTCTTGGTATGTCAATCTGGTATAGATCTGATGTCCCAAGGGCCAATCTTCCATTCTGTTCAGTTCATTCCATTCAATTCCATTCCATTCAATCCTCCACTGGCTTTGACGGCTTGGCTGTTGCACGGTGTTAAAAGCTAGAAAATCTACTTCTAGGAAGATTACCATTGTACGTGAAAACCGTACATTGCGTGCTGTGAATTCCCATGGGGTTCACCTTTGTTCCTTTTCGGTGGCTCGGATCTGGGCTTTCCTCTGAGGGGTTGTGCAGTGCCTGGCCTTGAGAACCATCAACTAGCATTAAAAATGTTCTTTCAATGGCCGTTGGCCACACACTCCTTGGTGCGTACTTTTCTCTAGGACGTAGGACACTTGGTTCCTCCAGTGTGGTCTCCAGTGCCGCTATGGGACCTCATTTTGGTGTTGTCAGTTTTCCAGAAGCCTCCCTTTGAAAATATTTAGGAGCTTCCCCTGATTACGTTGTCTCAGAAGGTGGCCTTTTTGGTGGCCATTACTTTGGTGCACAGGGTGTCTGATCTGGCGGCTTTGTCTTGTCTTTCACCTTACCTTGTGGTTCTGTGTCTGTCTGTCATTCCTTCGGAAGGTCGTCTCTGACTTTCATCTGAATGAAGACCTTGTTGCCTTCCCTGTATCCCAAGCCTAAGCATCCTAAGGAAGTTGCCTTGCACTGCCTGGATGTGGTTCGGGCAATAAAGGTGATTTGGCAGCTACGGAGTCTCTTATGAAATCAGACTCACTATTTGTCCTCATTGATGGACCTTGCAAGGGTCTGGCTGCTTCTGCTGCGACCATTTCCAGATGCATCAGGCTTATTCTATTAAGGGTCAGGTTCCTCCTTTTTCCTGTCAAGGCGCACTCGTGCCTCCTGGGCCTTTCTCATCAGGTGTCAGTGATGCAGGTTTTTAGGCAGCTACCTGGTCGTCTGTGCATACATTCACAAAGTTTTAAAAGTGGATGTGTTGGCATCTGCGGATGCTTCTTTTGCCCGCAAAGTTTTGCAGGCTGCTGTTTAGAGGACTTGTCCTCTTTGAGGGTGTTTTTTTTTTTTTTTTTTTTTTTTTTTCAGGTGAGCTTCAGTTGACAGCTGAACTCAGTTACCTGCTTGGCTATGTTTAGCCTTGGGGAAGTTTGTTTGTTTTTTTTCTGCTGTTCCCACCCCTCATGTTTGACACTGCTTTGGGACATCCCTACGGTCAGGAAGATGAAGAGCTGTGTCAGTCAATGAACGTTAGCCAAAATGGGATTTTTGGCTTACCGTAAAATCCATTTCTCTGATGTTCATTGACGGACACAGCACCCTTCCCTCTATGGAGTTGGCTTTTTTTCCTTCTGACACTGCTTGTTACAAAACTGAATACCTATAGCAGGAAGTGGGAGTATAACCCCAGGGACTGCCCCATAGGCATGTTCTAGCTTTTTCTCTGCCTAGTTTCCTACTCCTGTAGGGGGGCAGTATACCCCTACGGTCAAGAAGATGAAGAGCTGTGTCCGTCAAAATGAACATCACAGAAAATGATTTTAAGGTAAGACAAAAATCCCAATTTTTTTTTTCTCTTACAGTCTTGAATCCGGATAACAGCTTTGAAATCCTGATTGACCAAACAGTGGTAAACAGTGGCAACCTGCTTAACGATGTGAACCCCCCTGTTAATCCACCCAATGAAATTGAGGACCCAGATGACCAGAAGCCTGAAGACTGGGATGAGAGGCCAAAAATACCTGATCCTGATGCGGTCAAACCAGAAGATTGGCAAGTATCAGTGGTTTAGAATGGAATTTCTTCTGATACAACTAGTTTGGATTTTTTTTTTTAATGTGACATTGTTAGTGTTAGGTCAATTCAGTTTAATTTTTTTTTTTTTTTTTCTTTACAAGTTTTGAAATGGGTCTATAAATATTTAATACAGAGCATCTACCCTATTTTCTTTTCTATAGATAGAGCCCAGCAGTACATCCTTTGAGAACAGAGAGGGTAGAGACTCTTTGTTGAATCACTAAACTATATACAGTATGTAATTTGATCTCCTGCTGTTCAGTTCTCGTCACAATATTAAAAGTTAGGAAGTGGACAGATTGGTCAGTAAATGTCCATTGTCAGCACTGCTCACCTGTTTGTAAGAAAAAAAAAAAAGCCTATTTAATTGCCACTACTTAAACAGAGCATTCAGGCTGAAGTGATTATACATGGTAAAACATAGACTTTACAGTTTATAAAACACCAGTGTCCTTTTTACCATGTTCTTACAGCAAATATGTCTATAAAAAAATAACCCCAATCCCCTCCAATACACATTCGTTTTCTGTTTATTTTGACCGGGTATCAACCCCCTGCTGTGCCTGGAGTTCAGCTTCATACTTCAGAGGACAATCCAACAAATAGTTTTTGAGGTTCACTGGTTTAGCTATTTTGCCACTAAAGCAGTTAAAGCTGAACTCTATTGTTACCTTTTAGTATTGCACAACTGTACATGCTGCTCCCCTGCATTGAAATGGCTTACTCTATCACTGCATATTATGCACTTATTTCAGTGTGCATTAAAAGCTGCAGCAAGTCAGAGCGCACCCCATTTGCTGGCCAGGGATCATTCAGCATCACAGCAAATAATGCCCACTTCTGCAGACTGACCTCCACCCATCAAGGCATGCTAATATTTGCATAATTCCTCCCAAGAGCCAGCCCAGTGCTTACATCAGCTCCTAGGGCAGTGGTTCTCAATTCCTGTCCTCAGGACCCACTAACAGGCCAGGTTTTCAAGATAACGGAAATACATCACAGGTCATCATATTTGCTGCTCAGTGATTGCAATATTCTAGTCTGCATCTCTCCAAGATAATACCTAAAATCTGAGGACAGGAGTTGAGAACCACTGTCCTAGGGCTGTTGAGAGGAGTATGGAGGAAGGTTTCTGTGATGTTTTCAGCTGTCTACAGCACTCTGCTGGCCCCTCCCACCATTATCTGCCTGAATTGCATAGAAAAGGCCAGAAACCCGATGACATAAAATAAGGTATGTAATTAAAACTTTTTTTTATTGACGAGTGAGGAACTTGATTACATTTCAGCTTTAAATAGGATCCAACATTTGAGGTTTCCCTCTTCTAATATGCCCAATGTCTGCCACCTGATGGCAGCCCTGATTTTGTTCTGCTTCTAGTTCCATTTCTGACCCACAGCAACACAAAGGGGGGATATGTTTGCAGGCAGACTGGCTGCCTCTGCCTGAGCAGTCAGTCAGTAGCACTTCTGCCTGCTAAACTTCCAGATTCATACAAACCTGATATTGCTTCAGTGCTGTCCCAAAACAATAGGATCACCTTTTTCTTTAAATAATTGAATATGATCAAACTTGTCATTCAGAGGAGATCATAGAGAAATGAGGAAAACAAAGCATATACTTATAGTCCTATTATATTTTCCTCCTCTTTATACAGCTCAAATAACCACAGCTGGCTTTACCAGATGGAGAAATCCTTCTCTATTATCTTCAGACTTTAAAAATATAGGTGTTCTGATGCTGTTATAAATATCTAAAATGTACATGTATAGATCTTCTAATTGTGAAATGTCTCATCTCTAGGGATGAGGATGCCCCAGCAAAGATCCCTGATGAGAATGCAGTAAAGCCTGAGGGTTGGCTGGATGATGAACCCGAGTATATTGCTGACCCTGATGCAGAAAAGCCGGAAGACTGGTAGGTTGAAATAAATTCCATGTGCATTTTGTTTTCACAATTGTGCTATGTTTGAGTTTCCACTATTGCTATCTAACAGGGATGAGGATATGGATGGAGAATGGGAGGCACCTCAAGTAGCAAACCCCAAATGTGAGTCTGCACCTGGCTGTGGAGTCTGGCAACGCCCCACAATTGACAACCCTAACTACAAAGGAAAATGGAAGGCACCAATGATTGACAACCCCAGTTACCAGGTTTGTATTTTGCCAAATTGTTTTACCTTTATATGTGCTCCGATTTATTAACTCCGATGAGTTAATATGCTTCCATAATAGTTATAAGAATGGTATATTTTGGCCATAGTACGCAGCACTGCTTGTTGATTGTTCCCTAATAATGTAACATTTCTTGCAAAAACTGGATTTTTGTCTCACCGTAAAATCCTTTTCTCTGATGTTCACTGTCGGGCACAGGTCTTCAGACCATTGGGCTTTATGCTTTCTCTAGGAGTAGGACTAGGCGGAAATCTTTTTGGTTACGCCCCTGGGGCAGTCCCAGAGGGTATACCATCACTTCCTGCTTTAGGACTCCACTTTGTAACAAGCAGTGTAAGAAGAACATATAGCCCAACCCCAAAGAGGGGCGGGCGGGTGCTGTGTCCGTCAGTGAACCTCAGAGAAAAAGGATTTTACGGTAAGACAAAAATCCAGTTTTCTCTTTCAATCACTGACTGACACAGCTTCAAGTCAACCAGGTAACAGGAGCTCAACTAGGAACAACTGGAGCTCACCACCAAGAAAAATGTTCACCCACAAGAAGTGGAAGCCTCTGCAACCGCAGCTTCGGAAGCGCCGCTTCCGAAGATGCAAGTACATCCACCTTATAAAATTTTGCGAATGAGTGTGCAGTTGACCACATAGCCGCCTTGCACACCTGAACCACTGACGCCTGATGATGGATGGCCCAGGAGGCACTAAGCGCCCTCGTAGAATGCGCTTTAACAGGGAAAGGGGGAACCTGACACTTATTGGAGTAGGCCTGCACCACCGTCTGCCTGATCCACTTGGAAATGGTCGTAGCAGATGCAGCCTGCCCCTTACCAGGGCCATCCATAAGAGCAAAGAATCGGAATTTCTAATCGGTTCAGTCACCGCCAGGTACACCCGAATTGCCCTTACCACATGTAAGGAATGTAAGGCAATTTCCTTAGGATGTTTCGGCTTAGGACATAGGGACGGTAACCAAATGACTTCATTCAAATGAAACCCCAATACAACCATAGGAAGGAACGCCTGACAGGGTTGCAACAACACTTTGTCCCTATGAATCACTAAGTAAGGTGAGCGACAGGACAACGCAGACAACTCCGACACGCGATGTGCAGAAGTAATAGCTACTAGGAAAGCCACCTTCTGTTACAGAGTGAGCAGAGGAATTTCTCTAATATTTTCAATAGGAGGCTTTTGAAGCACCAACGGGACCGGAGGAGCCAGATGGCGAACTCCCTGCACAAAAGTGTGAACCAAGGACTTCGCCGCCAACGGCCTTTGAGAAAAAATAGCCAATGCGGAAAACTGGCCCCTGATGGTGGCCAGAGCCAAACATTGATCTACACCCACTTGTAGAAACTTCAACAAGCGAGACACAGAAAAGGAGCAGGTAGAAACCCTCCGCGACTCACACCAAGTAATGTACGCCTTCCAAACCCTATGACAAACCTTCCTGGAAGTAGATTTTCTAGCTTTCAGCAGCGTAGGAATCACCGACTCCGACAGCCCTCTGTCCTTTAACACCTGGCTTTCAATAGCCAGGCCGTTAAAGCCAGCGACCGTAAAGCAGAATGGTAGATTGGTCCCTGTGACAGAAGAGCTTTCCTGAGAGGAAGTTTCCAAAGGGACTTCTGTTACCAGCCTTAACAGGCCTGCGTACCAAGACAGGCGAGGCCAGTCTTGACAGCAGTTTTATTGGAGAAAATGCGTAAATCAGATGATACTGACCCCAAGGGGCCACCAGAGCGTCTGCAGCGTCGGCCAGAGGATCTCAAGACCTTGACACAAACCCCTGCACCTTCCTGTTGAGATGGGAAGCCAGCAGGTCCACATTGGGGATGCCCCACCGAAGACACAGTTGATGAAATACCTCCGGGTGAAGAGACCATTCTCCCGGATCCAACGTCTGCCGGCTGAGATAGTCCACTTGCCAATGCTCTACCCCCAGAATGGGGCCAAAACATTTCCTTCTGCCCACTTCAAGATATTAGCCACTTCCTGGGCTGCCAATGCACTTTGTGCCCCCTTGATTGACATATGCCACAGCCGTAGCATTGTCTGATTGTATCCACACAGGTCGTCCCTGCAGACCATCCGTTCATTGAAACAGACAGCCTGATCGCCCGAATTTCCAGGATGTTGATTGGCAACCTGGACTCCTCCAAGTTCCAGACATCTTGGGCCGAACATACTCCCAAGACACCTCCCCATCCTGACAGACTGGCATTCGTGGTGATTACAGTCCAATACAGGGGGAAAAAAAAGATTTTCCCAGACGTAGGGCCAGGGAGCCGAGCCACCTTTGGAGAGACTCCCTTGAACCCCGACTCAACAGGATCAGATTGTCCAATGACATCAGATCCTTGTTCCATTTTTGATCAGAATCTCCCTTTGCAAGGGTCTGGAGTGGGACTGCACAAACGGAACTGCCTCGAAGGTGGAGACTTATCAGACCCAGCACGTGTATGCAAGTCCTGAGTGATGGCCGATGGTTGGACAATAGGAGCCAAACCGCATCCTGTAGCTTCAGAAGTTTTGTCTGCGGAAGAAACACCCGGGCTGACGCGGAGTCCAGCATCAGACCCAAGTAGTCCAACTTTGTGGACGGAGACAGTACAGATTTTCTGAAAATTGTGTCCACCCGAACTCCTGCAAAGTTCGCACCGTAACGTGCAAGTCGGCATATAGAGCAGAGGAAGACACTGCACACAGAAGCAGATCGTCCAGGTAACCCAGTACCGCAATCCTTCTGCCATAACAAGGCCAGCACAGGGGCCAAAACCTTTGTGAACACACGAGGATCTGAGGTGAGACCAAAAGGTAAGGCCATGAATTGAAAGTGTAAAAAAGGAGTGAACCTATGCGCTACCAGTAAGGTATAGAATGATGTGGAGTCAAAAGATGATAGATACAGTGGAACACCAGAAATCGGCAGCCCATTTAGTAGTGTCACAACATACTAAAACAGGTAAATCGCAGAGGGAATTGGCGTTTAATTTCTGAAAATGGTGGACCACAGATAAAAATTAAGTCAAAGAAATGTGACCAAATGTAAACGTAAAACATATGATGATAAAACAGTAATGATCTGAAGCAATAAACCGGCAATCCTGAGTAAATAATAGTTGAATAAAGTGCTGACAAGATATATAAATAAAGTGATCAGTGCCGGATCATAAAATGATAATAAATAAATAAATAATGCTGATGGTGGGCAACAAACCGGTTGCACAATGACAGTGATGTAAATAACAATATTCAGTGCAAGTGAGAGTGTGGAAGATGATCTGTGCAAAATATTCAAAGGTGCAAATATATATTTGATCAGCAAAATAAATGCTGCAAAGTGCTTCAAAATAATATATATCAATGAATAAATAAAAAAATCTAGTGCAAAAATATAAGGTGCTAATATTTTCAAGTGAGGATGGTAAAAGTTCATGTGTGATCCAGTGATATTAAAGGAACAATTCCGGTGACAGCCAAGTGCGGTATTTCGTGAGCTAGGAATCCAAATTAAGTGCAATGGCCGCTCACCTCCATTAACACTCAAATGAGCGTTTTTGATCTAATCAATCATAAGGGACCTCCGGATGTTCTCCAATAAAGGGGCTTATTGATGTAAATAAATGGATCTCCACAATTTAATGCCCAATCGGTATTCCTTTCCTTTATAATAGTGTCATCGTTCAGGCAGAACATAAATCAATATTCCTGGGACACTCGCTCATCAAAAATAAGAGGGGGCTCTCATTGTGTAGTAAATCAGGATATTTTAATAACAAAAATGCAGAAAACTTAGTTAAGACTGGATAAAAGGGTGTAGTAAGCACAGTACCGCCGATGCGGTATAGTCCGGTCCGATACTTCCATGCTCGGCCGTAGACCAGAAGTGATGTCACTTCCGGTCTACGGCCGAGCCCGGAAGTATCTGAATATACCGCATCGGCGGTACTGTGCTTACTACACGTTTTTAGCCAGTCTTAACTCACGATCGTCCGTTAGAGCGGGAGAAAGGCAGGCGGCTAATGTAAACACAGCCGCCTGTCATTCTCCCCTGTGTAAGAATGAAGATCACACGGTTCTACTATGTAGGACCGTTGATCTCTGTTCTTACACTAGTAGCCACATCCAATCACAGTAAGGGCTCTTTCACACGGCCGCTCTGCTTCTCCGCAAATCATCCTATTTTTTTGCGGATGTTTTGCGGACATAATGTAAGTCAATGGCATTGCGAATGTCAGCGGAATACCATCCGCTGACATCCGATTTTCTTCTTTTCAGTTCTGTTCCGTTTTTGGAACGGAACAGAACCCTATTTTTCCTCCGTGTAAAAAACGGAAAGGAAGGAAAATCGGATGTCAGCGGTGTCATCGGTGTCATCCGCTGACATCCGCAATGCCCATAGACTTGCATTATGTCCGCATATCATCCGCAAACGGATGGGATGATATGCGGACACACGGAGCGGATGACACAAAAAAAAAAAAAAGTCCCGCACTGGATAAGAACAGCAGAGCAGCCGTGTGAAAGAGCCCTTAGAATCACACTCCTAGGGACACACTCTCAAAGTTAACTCTTTCCCTGCCAGTGTCATTTTTACAGTAACAGTGCATATGTATAGCACTGATTACTATAGTAATGTCACTGGTAACCCCAAAAGTGTCAAAAATGTCAGTCAAGGGTCCGATCTGTCCGCCGCAATGTCGCAGTCCCGCAAAAAAATCGCAGGTCGCTGCCATTACTCGTTAAAAAAACAACAAAAATGACAATCTTTCCCTTAGTTAGTAAACGCAATAACTTTTGCGCAAACCAAGCAAAATACGCTTTTTGCGATTTATTTATTTCTTTTTTTTACCAAACATAGGTAGCATAAAACAAATTGGCCAAAAATGTTAAATTGTGATTTTTTTTTTTTTTTTTTTTTTTTTTTTTTTTTTTTTACATTTTTTTTTGGGGGGGAATTTTATATAAAAAAAAAATGTGAAAAATATTGTTTTTGCAAAATTGGCGCTCTTTTTTTGTTTATAGCGCATGATCAAAAAAATCACACAGGTGATCAAATACCACCAAAAGAAAGGTCTGTCTGTGGGGAAAAAAGGACATCAAATTTGTTTAGGTACAGCGTCGCACGACCGCACAATTGTCCGTTAAAGTCTTGCAGTGCCGAATCGCAAAATAGGCCCTGGTCAGGAAGGGGGTAAAATCTTCCGGGGCTTAAGTGGTTAAAGGAGTTCCACCCTAAAATTGAAGTTCAGCCCATCTTGCTCCGGGTCACCTGAAAAACAAATGGATAATTGCAATTTTTTATTTTTTATTTACTTACCTTGTTTTAGAAGATAGTATACTTACCTTACTTCCTCTTCCTCCCTCCCTCGATGGCAACGGCGAGTCGTCACTTCCTGGCTTGCAATGATTCCTGGGGGCTGAACGTCATCGCTCCCAGGAACCAATGCGCCTGCACCGGCCCCGACGTCCGTTCCGGTGCAGGCGCCATTGTAACGTTCGAAAACCATACCTCGTGAAAATTCCATACCCACGTCACTTCCTGTCAGAAACGTAATGGAACAGCTGAGCAGCGTAGCAGTGCGCATGCTTACAGCTCAAGATACGTCATTGAACAGCTGGAGGAGCTTAGCATTGCGCATGCTCGGAGGGTAGGGAATTTTCACGGTAGTGTGTTGTAACGTTACACCGCCTCAGCTGTTGCGGCGGTTACGTTAAAACAGCTCGGCTGCAACATGAGTCATCTCCGCTCCTACCCCTGTCACTTCCCTGATCTCGGCTACTAAATGTAAAAGCGGCTGCGGGTTTTTTCATAGATCCGCCGCCGCTTTTATATTTAGTAGCCAAGATCAGGGAAGTGACGGGTAGGAGCAGAGAGGACTCATGTTGCAGCCGAGATGTTTTAATGTAACCGCCGCAACAGCTGATGCGGTGTAACGTTACAACACACTACCGTGGAAATTCCCTACCCTCCGAGCATGCGCACTGGTAAGCTCAGCTGTTGAATGACGTCGGTGCGACTAGGGTAGGGAATTTTCATGGGTATGGTTTTTTCACGGAACACCGTCATACCTTGCTAAACAGCTTCTGGGCATGCCCAGAAGCTGTGCAGGGATGACGCTGCAGCCCCGGAAGTGACGACGGGGCCAGTGCAGTGCATCGTGGGACGGAAGAGGACGCAGAAGAGGATCGCGCTGGCTTCAAGCTGCCCACACCTGAGATGGCAGCGCTGGACAATACATTTTCAAGGTAAGTATTTCTTCTTGCAGGTAAGTGCAACCCGGGACACTTCAGAGGCTATCCATTGTGGAATGCACTAGCCCTGACTGTCCGAGGGTATTTTTATGTATTTTTTTGGTTTTAGGTGGAAATGCGCTTTAATATCACTGGATCACACATGAACTTTTACCATCCTCACTTGAAAATATTAGCACCTTATATTTTTGCACTTATTTATATGGGATTTTGTGCTTTGTTAGATTTTTTTATTTATTCATTGATATATATTATTTTGAAGCACTTTGCAGCATTTATTTTGCTGATCAAATATATATATATTTGCACCTTTGAATATTTTGCACAGATCATCTTCCACACTCTCACTTGCACTGAATATTGTTATTTACATCACTGTCATTGTGCAACCGGTTTGTTGCCCACCATCAGCATTTTTATTTATTTATTATCATTTTATGATCCGGCACTGATCACTTTATTTATATATCTTGTCAGCACTTTATTCAACTATTTTTTAGTTATTCAGGATTGCCGGTTTATTGCTTCAGATCATTGTTTTATCATATGTTTCACGTTTACATTTGGTCATATTTCTTTGACTTAATTTTTATCTGTGGTCCACCATTTTCAGAAATTAAGCGCTAATTCCCTCTGCGATTTACATGAATTGAAAGTACTCCTCGCCCACGGCAAAATGAACAAACCACTGTTGCCTGACATCACAGATGGAACACATGAATCTGTAGGTTGTTGGAAAATGCTGCTTGTTAAAGGAGTTGCAAAGTCAGAAGGTTTTTTATCTTCATGCATTCTGTGCATGAAGATAAAAAAACCTGTGTGTGGCAGCCTCCCCAGCACCCCCTAATGCTTACCTGAACTCGATCTCTGTCCAGCGATGTCCACGAGTCCCTCAGCCATCTGGGACTCTTCTTCTTGATTGGCTGAGACACAGCAGCGGCACCATTGGCTCCCGCAGCTGTCAGTCAGTCAATCGGGGGGGGGGGGGTTAGGGCCGAACGAGAGCTCAGTGTCTGAATGGACAGGCTTGGGTGCCCTTATAGCAAGCTGCTTGCTGTGGGGGGCACTTGACTGAAGGGAGGGACCAGGAGCTGCAAAGAGGAGGATCTGGGCTACTCTGTGAAAATCCACTGCAACAGTGCAGGTAAGTAGAACATGTTTTTTTTTTTTTTTTTTTTTTTTTAAGGACTACTACAATCACTTTAATGCAGTTTCATAGAAGATCTAAACCCAGCAATGGCTGTGTTCCAAAAGTTTAATTTGATGCATGTTGGGAATTGTCAGTTGCTTTTGCTCTCCGCTGAACTGTCAACCCATCAAATGGTCTATTTACATACCTGTTTATATGTGCAGCATTATGGCAACTCTAGGTCAAGCAGTGACAAAAAAAAAACACTTCCTTAGCTGGAGAGGTCATTTTCATCTGTACAGTACTGACTAACAATACTTCTATTCGCTGCAGGGCATCTGGAAACCACGCAAGATCCAAAATCCAGATTACTTTGAAGATCTCGAGCCCTTCAAGATGACTCCATTTTTCGCCGTTGGTCTGGAACTGTGGTCCATGACTTCTGATATCTTCTTTGACAACTTCATTGTGTGCAGTGACAGAGCTGTGGCTGATGAGTGGGGAAATGCTGGCTGGGGATTGAAGAAGGCTGCTGATGGAGCTGCTGAGGTACGTCTTCAGAGATTTATTACCAAATGTATACCTGTTTTGGACATTGGGTGACATGAGTGAAAGTGAATCCAGCACTAGGTGATTTGGAGAATGGTAAATCAACGTAGATAATCAATTTATCTTGGTGTATTTTGTAAAGAATTTTTAACAAGCTTGTAAATCATATAGATCTACGAAAGACAACTTGCAAAGTACCCTACTGAGTGTGGGTCACCTAATAATAAAGTCCCTCAAAACTTGTACTCTGTTATTGTTTAGGACATAGTAGGGCATTTGTCAGAAAACTACAGGAGTCAAACTAAGGCGTGGTTCCATTACTGCTGTCCTTATAGCACAATTGAGGTGGTTTATGAAAGGAAAACATATTTAAGCCTTTAATCAAGTGATGCTTTTTAATTTTCCAACCTGTGCATGAAAACTGAGTCCTGGAATTTGCTCCTTTGTGTGTAATCTAACCTGCTTGG
The DNA here is from genome assembly GCF_965119305.1 of Pelophylax lessonae. Taxonomy (NCBI): domain Eukaryota; kingdom Metazoa; phylum Chordata; class Amphibia; order Anura; family Ranidae; genus Pelophylax; species Pelophylax lessonae. Next base: position 443,761,897 of record NC_138771.1, read on the forward strand.
CCCCCTGGATTTCCAAAGTCTTGACTTAATGATTGAGGTTTATGGGAGTTTTATTTAAATGGTTGCCTTTTTTAGATCACATATATAATTAGCTACAGTAATATGTAATTGGCCTTCAGATATGAATACTAAACTTTTTATTGCAGCCCAGCGTAGTGGGTCAAATGATGGCTGCAGCCGAGGAGAGGCCCTGGCTTTGGATTGTCTACATCCTGACAGTGGCTTTGCCAGTGTTCCTGGTCATTCTGTTCTGCTGCTCAGGCAAGGTAAGCACTTGATCTCTTTGTCAATATTGAATGTGTCACTATGTACTGGACAACAGTCTTAGGCTCGGTTTCCACTAGTGCGACTTGACACATGTCAAGTTGCACAGCAAGTCAAAAGCCATTGTTTTCAATGGGGCCCGTTTCCACTGCCGCGGCTTCAGTTGCGGCGACTTCAAAAGTAGTTCGTGCACTACTTTTGAGCTGTCTTCAGTGCGACTTCCCTCTATATATGAGGGACAAGTCTCACTGAAGCCGCAGTTTACTTTCGCTACGAAGTCGTGCTAGAAGTAGCAGGACTTCGTAGCTGCACTAGTGGAAACCTAGCCTTATTGTTGAACTTATTCTCAGTTTTGTCTACAATGTTTTCCCTTTTACCAAATCCTTGCCACTGTAGCAACTATAGTTTGCTTAATTAATAATCCACTGTTCATGCTTGGCTACTTTAAACTTTTTAATGTTGAAATAGTTCACAAGTCCTGTTATCGTGTATATATTTTTTTATTTCTTTTTTTTGCATGCCTCTTCATATAAAAATGTTTCTGTATTGGTCCATTCACACCAAAACACTGTAACTCTGCATTGACTTGCCTAAACAGCCCAGTCCAAATAAATGCACTGCAATACATGCAAAAATAGAGCAGGTTGCATTTTATTGCAGTGCACCAAAGGGATACTATGTGTTGACATGCTACTTTACAGCGTACGTGTGTTTTTATAGTTGCACTGTAATGCCTTTCACAATGAATGGGATCACGGTGCACCAACCCATGTAATGTGCATTGCCATCCACACAATTACAATGCTGTGGTGTGAATGGCTATTAAATTTATATATTTGAGATTCAAGGAAATTGCCTTGAATTGGCTAAACATCTTACAGAAAGCAAATTGTGCATAGTTATTGTTGGTACTTATGGAAAGTGTTGCACCTAAAATAAATAATCTAACCTCTTAATCTGTATTTTTATTTCTTTAAATTGGTTCTTATAGAAGCAACCAGCAGATGTAAGGCACAAAAAAACAGATTCCCCCCAGCCTGATGTGAAAGAGGAAGAAGAAGAGGAAGAGAAGGAGACCAACAAAGAAGCAGATCAAGACAATGCTGAGGAACAGGCTGAGGAGCAGAGTGAGTTTTTTAGCGGACGGTCCTAAACTAAATGTTACATGCCTGTGTTCAAGATCTGCTGCAGAAGCCACAGACTCTTATATAGTTGTGTTCAGTCTCTGCATACCAAAAACAGAAATAGATTTTACATAAGCCAACTATCAGTGACTATATTGTTTTTGATCACCTACTCTTTAATACTTTCTGTGAGCAACAATTGTGGAGAATTACGAGCCTGTGCATGTACAAAATTTATAAATTAGGGATACCTCGCTCCACTACACTTGAAAACAAATTGGGTGAATAATAGTATATGTGGTGAAACTCCGCGCTTGTGGAAATGTATTTAGATGCAAGTTTAATGTAAATAATTTTTAGGCTGCAGCCTCCCTGAACTATAGTCGGAAGACTATAAAAAGATGTGAAGAGGGGGTGAGGGAATGGCGCTGCCCAATAACAGAAAATGTATATTTATAATAAATGGTATATAAGGTAATAAATATGTAGGTCAAGTGACTGAGAAATCAATATATATAAATCCAAAATGTATAAAGAAATTCAGTATGAAAAACTGTATATATAAATAAATATTTAAAATATCAAAGTGACATGTCCATAAGAGTCCACAAGTAATAAAAAATCCAGAGTATATAAAAAAATGCAGTATATAAACGGTATATATAAATAAATTCTATAGTTATCAGTAAATCAAAGTGACATGTGCATAAGTGTCCAAAGGTGGCATGTGCACATACATATAATCGTGGCAAATAAAATCTAAACGTGACTAAGCATCCAAAGGATGAGTGGAATATACTGAATGGGGATAGGTGACTAGGTGCAAATAATAAACGCAAAATGGTGGATTATAAAGTAATATGGTGATAAATGGTATTGTAAATAAATAAATAGTGATAGGGTGACTGAAAAAGTCCAATAATTAATAAATAGCAGGTGACAATCTTCGTGTAAGCTTTACACAATGAGTGACCCCGTGGTGGGTGGTGAGGTGCTACGTGACCCCTCTAATAAGTAGCGCACTCACCAGAGATACCCACCTCACACAGGGGTATAGAGCGGGTATATATGGTAATCCTGTAGGTAGGTCCTTGCTCCCTCCTGTGGGTCCTGGATTGGACGTCCTTGAGGGTCCCGGGTAAGGGAAGGGTTCCTAGAAGAAGATGGCTGGGGTCTGGTGGGGTCCTGCCAGTATGGGGTGATAGCTCCAAGTATCCACGGTGTGTCAGCTTGTTTCAGTGGGACAGGGATTATGAAATGAGGGAAAGGCACATAGTGTAATACTGTCGAATAGGGTTTTATTTGTTTGAGCAAGGTAAAAGGTACTCACATTTGTGAAGTAACAAACAAGCGAGAAATCATGGGTCTGGAACGCAATGCGATCTCTGGTGAGTGCGCTACTTATTAGAGGCGTCACGTAGCACGTCACCACCCACCACTGGGTCACTCATTGTGTAAAGCTTACACGAAGATTGTCACCTGCTATTTATTAATTATTGGACTTTTTCAGTCACCCTATCGCTATTTATTTATTTTTTTTAAACCAAACAAGTGTTTATTGAGTTAAGCATAGCAAAATAACAAATGGTAGAAAAAAATAAACAGGTTTAGACAATGACAGAGGTACAACACCAGGGTGCCGAACATTTCAAAGTATGCAATATAAAAAGAAACATAAAAAAATAAATTTTCGGTTAACTGGGCAAACAAGTATTTCGAAAACATTACCAAGATAATCAGAGAAAAAGGAAACAACTTGCTGTGGTCAAAGCAACTGGGCCATGGACATCTATAAGATCGAACTGGGGCCAAGCAAAAACTGGCAAAATGCAACACTATTTACAATACCGTTTCACCATATCACTTTATAAATCACCATTTTGCGTTTACAATTTGCACCTAGTCACCTATCCCCATTCAGTATATTCCACTCATCCTTTGGATACTTAATCACGTTTATATTATATTTATTTGCCACGATTATATGTATGTGCACATGTCACCCTTGGACACTTATGCACATGTCACTTTGATTTACTGATACCTATATAATTTATTTATATATACCGTTTATATACTGCATTATTTTATATACTCTGGATTTTATATTACTTGTGGACACTTATGCACATGTCACTTTGATCTATTGATATTTTAAATATTTATTTATACACACAGTTTTTCATACTGCATTTCTTTATATATTTTGGATTTATATATATTGATTTCTCAGTCATTTGACCTACATATTTATTACCTTATATAAATATACATTTTCTGTTATTAGGTGAATAATAGCTTTGTAAAGTGCAAATTGAAAGCTGCTCCCCAGTAGTGTAGGAATTTCTTTACTGAGAGTAGTGAATAGATGTGTCATTGTCATAGGTCTTCAATATGGTAAATTGTGGGAAACCATCACCAACTTAAAGAGGAAAAAAACTCAGCTATAAAAATCAATCTTTTAGAATGTATTAAAAGGACTTACAATATTAATACATTACACATAAAATATTTAAATCAGAACCTTCTTAAAATACCTTTTTTTTTAAGTTAAATTTTTTCCTTCTTTCTGCTCTGGGCTGCGCCATGTCATCTCCTACTTTCTGCTCCCCCTGCAGATGTCATTTCCACCCTTACTGCATTCTTTGGCTGAAATCTCTCAGTGTAATGCAGACTCTCTGTGTCTCGGTGTGCCGTTTTTCCCCTCCCCCTCCCCTTGTGTGACCTCTCTTGTTCACTCCCCCTGTGAGATGAGGAAGCAGGAAGCTTCATAGCCGTGCCGTTTTTTCACACATACAGGGAGAGCAGGCATTGTTATGTTAATGAAACAGCACACAAACTGTGCCGTGAATTGAATGACAAACTGGGCATGCTCCGATGACGTCATCAACTTTTACAGGAGGAAATACAGGAAGATTATACAAGTAAGCAATCTTTTACAGGCACCAAACTATTGCTTTCTCAGGGCAGATTAGAATGAGCTGAAGTGTAAATGGGGAGTTTACAACCTCTTTAAATGTAATAAAACCACCCTCAAGTGATCAGTTGGATGTCCACTCAGCAGAGGACCATGACCCCCTTTAACTAAAAGAGGATCAAATAGCGCTTGTGGTGTTTTCTCTTTTGTTCCTTCTTGCACCTCTCAGGGGTTATTCCACTGCCGAATAGAAAGACCTGGAAGCCTGGGACCCGGAAGTGACGTGACTGGAAAACTGCGCCTCAACGTATGTCTTGTACACTGCCTGATGACGTTGGACGAAATGTACATCGCGGTGTATTGTTCCGGTCACATCACTTCCGGGTCCCTGACTTCCGGTTCTTGTTATTCGGCAGTGGAACATACAGCGGCCCTTGAGCGTGAGCCGGGTTGCAGGGATGTCCAGTCAAATCTATGCGGGCAATCCTTAGTGCCAGGTGACAGGCACTTTTAAATGTAAGCAGTAGTGGTGCACCGAAATTTCGGCCGAAAATGGGCCTATCCCATTTCGGCCGAAAACCGGTCAAAGATGCCGAAAAATGAATGGCCGCCGTGAGGAAGGGGGGCGCAGCGCAGGTGAAGCAAGCCGCTAATAGCTGTAAGGAAGTGAGCCGTTCACTTCTCTGTCAGGCGGGTATCTCCGCTTTGTTCCTCCACCGGGCGGCAGGCTGTGTAGTCTGAGCTACACTGGTTGCTAGGATGGCCAGCTGACTGGCGTCTAGCAACCAGTGACGCCCCAAGGAGAGGACCCAGAATGCAGAGTGGAGGAGGATCTTCCTCGTCCTCCTCCTCCCCTATGCGAGAATGGCTCCACCCACCTCCTCCCTTCGTGTGCTCTGTGCTGCTGAAGGCAAGTGTGTCTCTCTCTCTCTCTCGGGCTGCTCCAGAAGAACTACTGGTCCTAGCATGCCCTGTCATTACTCACCAATAATTGTTATACAGGTCCCAGCAAGCCCAGCAACTACTCGCAAGGTAATATTATACAGATGGCAGAGTATAAGACCCCATAGCTACAGGCCAACTCATTCTACCCCCATCATAGGACTGTATGAGCCTCTCAGGTCAGCTCATTCATTCTACTACCTGCATCCTCTAGTAAGGAAGTACACAGTGCTGCTCCAGCAGAACTACAAGTCCCAGCATGTCCAGTTACTACTCGCAAGTTATTATACAGATAGCAGAGCATAATTTCCTATAGGTAAAAGCCATTTTATTCAGTCTACTACCAGTATGATGGGGGATAAGCTGCTGCTCCTTCAGCTGCGGAAGAACTACACATCCCAGCATGCCTTGACACTACCCATCAATTATATACATAACAGAGTAGAACAACTCATGGATACCGGTCGCCTAACTCGTACTACTACCAGCTTTATCTCTCTCTCTCCTGTGGCCTGTCAGAACAGATTTTTGATTTATTTTTTGTTTTTTTTATATATTATTGCAGGGACACATTAAGCCCAGCCTGATCTATTTAAATTTGCCACAATTTAACAGAATTTCAAGTGCTGGACATTTCTAGCATCTTCTAGCAAAAAAGTTCTGTAGTGCAAGTGGAAATTGGCGCTGGCTATAATGTGCGTAAAATATTGTGTTGTCAACTCAAAATGTCACTCCTGAAAACTCATTAACTCTTTGGGGGTTGAGGCGAGGTTAATTACCAGTGGTATTTGTATTATGCAGCATGAGGGGGTTAATGTATTGCCACTGATCACTGATGCATTAGTGACTGACCAGTGGCAGTTAATTAACCCCTTTGTGCTTCATTAGTGCAATCAGTGTCAGTGCAACCAGTGTTAATTAACATTGACACTGGTGCCACTAATGCAGCACAAAGGGATTCATTAACTGCCACTGGTTGTCACTAATGCATCAGTGACCTGTGGCAATACACTAACCCCCTCATGCTGCATAACACAAATACCATTGGTAATAACCCTCGCCTACTATTTTAAAATCATTTGGGGGGAAAAAAGTCTGTTTCGGTTTTCCAAGGGCATCCTGAATTTTCGGTTTCTGTTTCGGACCAGAATTTTCATTTTGGTGCATCCCTAGTAAGTAGCGATTTACTGTTTTACTTTTTATGTCTAATAAACTGTATTACGCTATTGGTTCCCCACGTTTCTTTCATTGATGCGGTGCTATGGTGGAGAGAAGGAGAGTTGTGAATAACCCATGAGAGGTGCCAGAAGGAATAGGAAACCACACAAGCACTATTTTTAGGGCTCTTTCACACGGGTGGTCCGATCAGATCCGCCTGTCAGTTTTTTAGGCGGATCTGATCGGATCCTCCATGCAGCTCTATGGGGCAGCGGGTGTCAGCGGAGGTCACCTCCGCTGACACCCGCTGCCATCCGCATCCGATCCTGTGCTGAAATCTGGACGGATGGAAACCCTATTTTTCCATCCGTTCAGTAATCGGAGCGGAGTGGATCTGATGAGAGCGGACAAGCGGTCCGCTCTCCTCCGATCCCCCATAGAGGGCAGCGGGTGCTGAGACACCTCCGTCTCCGCTCTGCAAGCGGAGACGGAGCTGTCATCCGCCCGGCTCAGCGGGGATCGCGGATCGATCCCCGCTGAGCAACACGGATCCGCCTGCGGAGGCGGACCGTGTGAAAGAGCCCTTAGTTAGAGGGGTCATGGTCCTCTGGTGAGTGAACATCCAAGTTTGTGATGGTTTCCCGCAATTTACCATATTGAAGACTTATGATATAAAAGAAGGTATGAACTGTTTTTAAAAGGACTTTTTTTGAGCTTTGTGTCCATTGCTATTGTGTTGCACATTTGTTTATATCATTTTTTTCAGTTCAAGCGCATTGCACTTTATTAATTCTGTACCACATATGTATGAACTAGCAATTGTCAGTCTATGCACTTTATTGTATGAGTTATCAGTTCACTTTTGAAGTATGTATACATTAGCACCCCCTTACACATCTATTCATGTACAAAATGTAGCTGCTCTCCTACAACCCATAGATGGGTACAAGGTTTTACATTTTTCATACTTATACTAAACATGTTAGGGGGGATGGGTGCGCTGATAGGGTGTTGAAGCTGCTCCCGGTATTCAGTGCTTTATGAATATGTGAAATCGGTATATGTGTGTGGGTGCGCTAAACAACAATGAGGTAAAGACCCAAAACAATGGGATGAATAACTAAAAGTTATATAACAATACCAAATAAATAAATAGACATCAAAATAGATAACTTATATGGTGACACAAAAGTGATCCGTGAGTTTAAATCAACTGGTGCATAAACACAAGAGTTAATAAGTGTCCATTGATGAGGTGATGATATTAAATTGAAGATGAAGGGAAAATAAACTCGCTTGCAAATCCAAACCAAATCCACCACCAAGTGAAATTTCTCCTTACCGAACGAAAAAAGTAAGGTGCCACTATTAAACATGTGAGCTGAACAAAAACCAATTCCCGTAGTAATCCAAAACCACCTCGTGAGAAAACACCTGGGTTGGCCTCTTACCAGATGGAATTCAATAAACGCTTGAAACTGAAGGAACACTATCTTCCCCGTCTCCTTATATCCACATATGTCTCTCCAACATGCCGATCAATCTCCACCTGTCTGAGGAGCCCGAGCCATTGGTGAGCGCACAGTCCCAGGTGTCTGCTAGTCCAGGCTCCAGTGCCTGCAGGATCCCAGGCAGTACTGCTCACTATGCCTTTCCTGCTGCTGATCTCTGCTTGAGCTCAGACCTTGTCATATTTGCGGGTGCAACCTCTGTTCGTACAAGTATCTTTAGCTGCTATTGACCAATTGTTTCCAAAATAAAAGCGTGGAAGGGGTGGGTTTTTTCCAATGAAGAGCGATAGCTTTTCTGGCACGAAATAATGTTAAATTGACTAGCGTTCGCACCGTCACTGTGGGTAGAAGGTCCCCCACCAGTCGTAGGAAGCTTGTGGACATCAATGGCTGCAGGGGGGTAGAGATGAAGTTCAGCAAGGCCGCACATGCATACCTTTTAATGAACATTGCGTTACTCCTTGCACACAGCTACGCATATGTGCCCAGGCCATCTAGTCTTGAAGTTTGCACACAACCACCATACTACATAGCTAGGCAGGTGACACATCTGTTTTCCTGGTTCAGCAATGGAGCTCCCTATGGCATTTCTCCACCTTTAGCATGCACCTTCAGCATGCACACTGATCAGTAGGTTAGAATCATGGCCAAAAAAGCCTTAGATACTTACCCTGGACCACAGCTTCAGCTCTAGGTGCTGGTGACATCACTCTGCAGATTAGGAAAGTCAGATTTCCAGATCTGTGCATTTGTCAGAGACTCAAATGTACTGAAGCCAGAGGGTAGTCATACAGCCAAGAAACATGTATTTTCCAAAGAGATGTGCGCATTGACAAGCTGTTTCTCACAAGAGTTTGTGTTTGTGTGTTTTAATTTGTTAAAGCAGCAGGTGAAGAGGGTGAAGGGGGTGCTGGACAAGGAAGCCAGGAAGAGGAAGAAGAAGAGGAAGAGGAGGAGGAGGAGGAAGAACAACAAGAATCTACAACTAAGGTAGGCCTGCAGTAACAGTTTAACTACTTAAGGACCAGGCTTATTTCTGACACTCGTTTACAAGTTAAAATCCATATTTTTTGCTAGAAAATTACTTGGAACCCCCAAACATTATATATTTTTTTTTTTTTTTAGCAGAGACCCTAAAGAATAAAATGGAGATCATTGCAATACTTTGTCACACCGTATTTGCGCAGCGGTTTTAAAACGCATTTTTTTTGGGGAAAAGGGTTTTTTAAATTTAAAAAGAAGAAAACTGTAAAGTTGGCCCAATTTTTTTCTATGTGAAAGAAAATGTTACGCCGTGTAAATTAATACCTATGTCATGCTTCAAAATTGTGCACGCTCATGGAATGGCGACAAACATTGGCACTTAAAAAATCTCCGTAGGCGATGTATTTAAAAATTTCTATAGGGTACAAGTTTAGAGTTAGAGGAGGTCTAGGGCTAGAATTATTGCTCTCGCTCTTACGATTGCGGCGATACCTCACACGTGGTTTGAACACCATTTACATATGTGGGCGTGACTTGCCTATGCCTTCGCTTCTGTGCATGAGGGACAGGGCGCTTTACTTTTTTTTTTTTTTTTACCCTTCCAAAAAAATTTTTTTGATCACTTTTATTCCTATTGCAAGGAATGTAAACATCCCTTGTAATATAAATAAGCAGGACGGGTCCTCTTTAATATGAGATCTGGGGTCAAAAAGACCTCAGATCTCACGTCTACACTTAAAAGCAAAAAAAGTCCTTTCTCTATCGTTCATTGACAGACGCAGCTCCATATAATTCTTGACCATTGGGTTATGCTGCCCCTTGCAGGAGTAGAACTCTAGACAGGAAAAAGCTTTACCACGCCTATGGGGCTGTCCCTGCAGGCATACACCCGCATACTCTCTGCTATACTCTTCAGTTTGTTTCTGCCTAGTTTAGGAGTAGGACCTTGTTTCCTGCTGGGACTTCGGTCTTGGCTGTTATTTTTGTAAGACTTTATTTTTTAGTTGCTTGTAGTTCTCTCGGGAACAAACTAACACCTGGCTCGCGAGGGAAATACCTCGCTGGGACACATACGACCTGGGTCATCCTGATTGGCAGAGTACCCCTTGGTTGTCATCATCTCCACCCTGGGTGGAGAGGTAGACTGTTCGAAGTGGTGCCCTCCTGATGCGGTTGGTATGGTAAGTGTCCCCCCATTTCTCTGGTGGTTTCAGGGTGGACGTGGGCCCCGCCCTGGGAAAGTTGGACCCTCAGGTATCCCTCGATTCCCCTGGCCTCTCGGTGATACCAGCCCCCCCCCCCCACACACACACAAGCAGGTGCCTACCTCAGGGGGGCAGATGTATTGCGGCAGTTCTGTGGGGGGGGGGGGGGGGGTGGGTTTCTTTCTGGGGACGCCCCAATGCTCCCTCGGGTGGTTCCAAACGTCCCTGGTCTGGAAAATAGAAGTCCGGTTCCGCCGGACCTGCGGACTGGGGTGGGGGGATGCCTTTATCGGTTTTCAGACTTGTGGCTGGCCCGGATCCCAGACAAACGGGTCCAGGAGGTTGTGCGGTCCGGATACAAGATCGAGTTTTGATCCGCTCCTCCGGGCAGATTTTTCCCTTCCAATGTCGGCCTATCCCCAGATCGCTTGCGAGCCCTCTATGGGGCAGTGCAGGACTTGCTACAGCAGGGGGTGATAATGTCTATTCCGCACGCGGAACGCTTTCACGGGTTTTATTCCAACCTGTTCACGGTTCCCAAGAAAGAGGGCAAGGTGCGTCCGATCCTGGACTTAAAGGCACTGAATGTGTTCATGCGCGCTCAAAAGTTCAAGATGGAAACTATTCTCACGGTGGGGGCCTCCCTACATCAGGGGAACTTCCTGGCCTCAATAGACATCAAGGATGCCTACCTTCACATTCCAATCTGTGCTGCTCACCAACGGTTTCTCCGTTTTGCCGTGGGAGAGGATCACTATCAGTTTGTGGCATTACCCTTTGGTTTCGCCTCCGCTCCTCGGGTCTTCACGTAGGTGTTGGCCCCGGTCCTGGCGTTGTTACGACAGCGGGGGATATCGGTCCTGGGTTACCTGGACGATTTGCTTCTCCGTGCGGAGTCTCCCATGTTGCTGACGGAACACTCGGGGGTCACCATGAGTACTCTGAAGGAGTTCGGTTGAATCGTGAACCTTCAAAAGTCGTCTGTCCCCTTACATGAGACTAGTCTATCTGGGCCTGACTTTGGACTCGTCCTCTGCCAGGGTGTTTCTTCCTCCGGAAAAGCTCCAGAAGCTTCAGTTAGCGGTTCATTTGTTGATGTCCAACGACTGGCCGTCCCTTCAGAACCTGTATGAGAGTACTGGGACTGATGGTGTCCTCCGAGTCGGTCCTGTTCGCTCAGTTCCACACGAGGGTTCATCAAAAGAAAATTCTCCTCAAGTGGAACAAACACCCGAATTCTCTGGATTCTCGGATTCGGTTAAGCCGCAGGACCAGAGAGTCCCTGTTCTGGTGGCTTCGGTCCCCGATGCTTCAGTCGGGGAAGTCCTTTCTCCCTATATACTGGACAATTGTCACCACGGATGCGAGTCTGTCCGGGGGGGGGGTCCTCAATCAAGACTCTGCTCAGGGAGTCTGTTCCCTGTAGGAATCTCGATTGCCGATCAATGTCCTGGAGCTGAGAGTGATCCAGCTTTGACTGATGCACTGGACCACTACGTCAATCACCAAGGGGGCACCAAGAGTGTCCTTGCGGCCCTGGATGTGACAGACATTCTATGTTGGGCGGAGCACCATGTTCCTGCTCTCTCCGTGGTCCACATTCCAGGAGTGGAAAATTGGCAGGCGGATTATCTCAGCCGCCAGACCTTGGATGCAGGGGACTGGTACCTGGATCCGGAGGTGTTTCAGCAGTTGTGCCTTCGCTGGGGCACACCGGACGTGGATCTATTGGTGTTTCAAATCAACAGGAAGGTATAGAGGTTTGTGGCCCGATCTTGGGACCCTCTGGCAGACGTGCTGGTGGCCCCCTGGGGCCAGTACTGGCTGATGTATGCCTTTTCTCCTCTCAAGTTGCTGGCAAGACTTCTTCGCAGGATAGGGGCGGAAGGGATTCCGGTCATTCTCGTGGTTCCGGACTGGCCTCGTCGTGCTTGGTACGCCAACCTGGTCAGGCTTGTCGCAGACGCCCCGTGGAGACTTCCTCTCAGGGGGGATCTACTGTCTCAGGGGCCTATCTTCCATCCTGCTTTAGTCGCTGGCTTTGATGGCTTGGCTGTTGAAAGCCAGGTGCTGACGGACGGGTTTGTCTGCTTCGGTGATTCCCACTCTGCTAAAAGCGAGGAAGGCAACTTCCAGGAAGATTTATCATCGTATGTGGAAGTCGTACTTTGCTTGGTGTGAGTCCCTTGGGACTCCCCCTCGCTCCTATTCGTTGGCTCTGATCTTTGCTTTCCTTCAGCGGGGAGTTGGTCAAAAGTTGGCCTTAAGTACTATCAAGGGTTAGGTCTCGGCCCTGGCTATTTTCTTCCAGAGGTTATTGGCCGCCCATTCCCTGGTGCGTGGCTTCATCCAAAGGGTGCAACACTTGGTTCCTCTGGTGTGACCTCTGCTACCACCATGGGACCTTAATTTGGTGCTCCAGAGGCCTCCCTTTGAGAATATTCGGGAGGTTCCCTGCTTACCTTGTCTCAGAAGGTGGCTTTTTTGGTAGCAATTACTTCTGCGCGCAGGGTGTCGGAGCTGGCGGGACTGTCCTGTCGTTCTCCCTATCTGGCGGTTCACAAGGACAAGGTGATACTTTGGCTGGATCCGTCCTTCCTCCCGAAGGTGGTTTCCAGTTTTCACTTGAATGAGTACATTGTGTTCCCTTCCTTGTGCTCGAAGCCTAAACATCCTGGGGAGTTTACTCTGCATACCCTGGATGTTGTTCGGGCGATTTAGGGTGTATTTGGCGTCTACCGAGTCTTTTCGCAAGTCTGACTCGCTCTTTGTGCTCACGGATGGCCCGAAGAAAGCGCTGCCTGTGTCTGCTGCTACTGTTTCCAGATGGATCAGGCAGACAGTGGTGCAGGCTTATTCCATTAAGGGTCAGGTTCGGCCTTTCCCTGTCAAGGCGCACTCTACTCGGGCGCTTAGTGCTTCCTGGGCTTTTCGCCATCAGGCATCTGTGCATCAGGTGTGCAAGGCGGCGACCTGGCCGTCCGTTTACACCTTTACCAAATTTTATAAGGTGTATGTGATGGCATCTGCAGGTGCCTCCTTTTGGCCGCAAGGTTTTGCAGGCTGCGGTTTAGGGGGCCCTTTGGCTTCCTTGAGGGTGTTTTTCTGTTTGTTTTCAGGTGGACCTCATCTGGTTGTTCTGAGGAGTCCTGTGTTGCCTGGTTGGCCATGTTGGTCTTGGGGACTGTTCTTTGTTCTGCTGTTCCCACCCCTCATTTGGGTACTGCTTTGGGATGTCCCTACTGATATGCATCAGAGGACTGCGTCCGTCAATGAATGATAGAGAAAACTGGATTTTTGACTTACCGTTAAATCCTTTTTAGAGGGGTGGGTACTGCGTCCATCAGTGGACCTAAGCGAAAAGGATTTTCTCTTACGTCCTCTGACAGTCGCCGCCCCTTCATATTCGTCACAATAGGGTTATTGACCTTTGCTCCGTAGGAGTAGCTAGGCAACAGAATATGTTAATATCAAAGCTTTTAGCATACCCCACCCCCAGGGGGTGGTCCCCTCAGTCAATACCCTCCTGCTTCCTGCATTCCTACCTCAGTTTCATTTGTCTAGCTCAGGAGTTAGCAGGCTTCCCTGTGCTGGGATTTCAGTCTCAGCCACTATTCTCTTTTTTTGATTTTATTTCATGTATTTTCTCCTTTACTTAGCTGTTATTTTTCAGCATTAGTTTAGTTCTTCGGATGAAGATGATCATGCGGAGCTGGGTCTCGGGCTGGCCTCCCTGGGTACCCGGGGTTCAGGGCCAGTGGCTTCCCAGCCTGCCATCGAGCGTTCAGCTCAGGTTTCCCTGGCATTTGTGAACGACCCATCCCTGTTCGCTGCAGGGATGCTGCGGTGAGGTGGCTACCTCACCGGACGCCATTTGCGGTTTCGCACCGCAGTTCCGCTGCGTCCTGGCTGCGACTCTCCCTGTCCCTAGTACAGCGGTTTGATCGCTTGTGCGGGTTCCCCACGCCATCCGGATGGTAAGTGTATTCTGTGTGGGGACCTGTCTGTTTTGGGTGTCAGTCTGGGACTGTGGGACCCTGCATGTCTGTGAAAAATCTTTGAGCTCCCTGTCAGTACTAGCTGCCTTTCTGTGGGCTGAAGGGGGGGGGGGGGCTCTCCTGCTCTGCTCTGTGTAACAGGCTGAGAGTTCTGTGAGACATGCTGTGTGCTGTGTGTGACATGCTTGTGCAGTGTTTTTGGAGCATACTGTGTGGCGACCGCTGCTGCGGTCCGCCATTTCTTTACAGCTAGCTATGGTGGCCGGTCCTGTGTGGACAGAGCGGCGTTTTTGGCGGCGATCGATCCGGCCTCATGTCAGCACTGTTTTTCTGTATATGCCTGTGGAGCCTCAGCCAGCGGCCATGTTTGTGTAGCCTTTACATAGGCTTCATAAGGGCGGTCAGTCTTGCATCACTTCCATTTCCTCTGGGACAGCGATCGGTGCAGCAGCCTGTGTGATCCCTCCAGGTTTTACCTTTCCATATTCCTGTATTCCTTGCCTTGTATTCCTATCCCTGTGGGGGTCAGTGTATTCTGTGAGTGCGGTGGGCTACGATCGCCGCGACCTTAAAGGGGCAGTACTCCTTTTTTTCCTAAGTCACTGGGGCATGGATTCTCAGGAAAGCAAGTTTCCTCCCTCCTTGGTAGGGGGCCAGGGGGCTGCTGCTTCCCCCGAGGGGGCTTATCTGGCTACTATTGTGGCTAACCTTGCTGCTCAGGTGCAGATGCTGGTGGCTGATCGATCCACAAAAAGGCCGAGTGTCCATTTCCTCTGATTCAGAGGGCGATGGGGATGCTATGGCTGGAGTGCCTTTCTCAGGGTCTCGTTCATCTCTAGACCTTGCGGGGTCTGAAGGGGAGGCTGAGGTGGAAGGGGTTGATAATTCTCCCCCTGGCTTGTCTGAAGAGCTTGCACTCATGGATGAGTTGGTTGCTTCTATCAAGCAAACGCTGCATTTGGAGGATGAACCATGTCCTCCTGCTTTGATGTCCTCTTATGGGACGCAGAGAGAGCGCAAAACGACGAGACCCTGAGAAAGGCACTCCAGCCATAGCATCCCCATCGCCCTCTGAATTCTACGGAATTTCAGCGCGCTGTTGAGGAGCAATGGCGCAACATAAAGAAGCCTTTTGCTGTGCCGAGTAGGTTCAAGCTGCGTTATCCTTTTACACCAGCTACTGATGAGCGTTGGTGTGTGCCGCCTCAGGTGGATCACGCGGTGGCGATTTTGAATAAATCCACTGCGATTCCTGCTGAGGATACCCCGGTGTTCCGGGACCCTACGGACAGGAGATTGGAGTCTCTGGCCCGTCACTCTTATACGGTTGCGGGCTCTATGCTGAAGCCTATTTTTGCTTCCATTATGGCAGCCCAGGCTATTGCCGATTGGACGCAGGTGCTCAGGCGCACCCTGGTGACTGACTCTGCTTCGCCGTCAACATTGGCTATGGTGGATCAAATTCATCAGGGTGTCATGTACTTGTGTGATGCGGACTTGGAATATGGTTCCTTTGGCTGCGCGTCTGCAGAGTGTGGCGGTGTTGAACCGTCGCCTGATCTGGCTGAAATGTTGGTCTGTTGACCAATCTTCTCGCAAGACTTTGGCTAATTTGTCTTACGCGGGCTCTCGCCTTTTTGGCGAATCTTTGGATACTCTGATAAAGGGTGTTTCTGGGGGTAAGAGTACTCTTTTGCCCCAGACTCACAAGTCCAAGTTTGTTCGCGGTAAGGAAAATGCTTCGTTTAGACCCTCTCAGGAGTCCTTTCGTGCCTTTCGGTCGCACTATAAGGGTAAGCCCTTCAAGGGACAAGGCTCCCAGAAAAAGCCGTGGGCAGGTAAGCAGAAGTCCGGCCAGTCCGGGTCCGCTGCCCATAACAATACGGCCTGAAGGGGCGCCCTCACCCAGTTCTGGGGTGGGGGGACGTTTGCTCGGTTTTCTTCAACCCTGGCTGGCCCGCGTTCGGGACAGGTGGGTTCAGGAAATCGTTCGATCTGGATACAAGATCGAGTTTCTCTCTCGGCTGGCGGGCAGATTTTCTCCCTCAAATCTTCAGCTGTCTCCGGAGCGCTTGCGGGATCTGCACCTGGCGGTGCGGGACCTGCGGACTCAGGGAGTGGTGATTCCGGTGCCTCATTGGGACAGATTTCGGGGGTTCTATTCAAATCTGTTCACTGTGCCCAGAAAGGAGGGCAAGGTACGTCCGATTCTGGACTTGAAAGCTCTGAACCGCTTTGTGCGGGTCCGCAAGTTCCGCATGGAATCCCTGCGCTCGGTGGTGGCTGCTCTAGTTCCGGGAGAATTCATGGCCTCCATCGACTTGAAGGATGCGTACCTTCACATTCCCATTTTCGAGGGTCACCAGCAGTACCTTCGATTCGCCATTGCGGAGGATCACTACCAATTCGTGGCGTTGCCCTTTGGTCTCGCCTCGGCTCCGCGGGTTTTCACCAAGGTGCTTGCGCCGGTTCTGGCTTTGTTGAGAGCCCAGGGCATCTCGATCCTGGGGTATCTGGACGACATTCTGGTTCGGTCTGCGACCAGTCAGGACCTGGTGAACGATCTGTCCATCATGATGCAGACTCTGCAGGAGTTCGGTTGGACAATAAATTTTCCAAAATCGACGCTGTGTCCGTCGGTTCGTCTTCCTTACCTGGGAATGATCCTGGACTCTGTTCAGGCGAAGGTCTTCCTGCCGGAAGACAAGCTCCGGAAGCTTCAGGACAAAGTCGGGTCCCTCAGGGACGTTCGGTACTCGTCCCTCCGGACGTGCATGAGGTGTCTGGGGCTGATGGTCTCGGCTTTCGAGGCGATACCCTTTGCCCAATTTCACACGCGGGGTCTCCAAAGGGAGATTCTGGCCAGGTGGGACGGACGACCGCAGTCTCTGGATCTCCAGATTTCATTGAGTCATCACGCCAGAAGGGACCTTCTGTGGTGGCTCCAGTCCCTGGCGGTGTCAGGGGGCAAGTCCTTTCGCCCTTGCTCGTGGACAGTGATCACCACGGATGCCAGCCTGTCGGGCTGGGGTGGTGTTCTGGGCGTTCTGTCTGCCCAGGGAACTTGGTCGGAGGAGGAGTCCTCTCTTCCAATCAACATTCTGGAATTGCGAGCAATAAATCTCTGCCTTCGGCGTTGGTCGGACAGGCTGCAGGGCCGTCTGGTTCGGGTGCAGACGGACAATGCCACAGCGGTGGCCTACATCAACCACCAAGGGGGCACCAGAAGTACCCGAGCGGTGCGGGAAGTAGCCGACATTCTGTCTTGGGCCGAGACGCATGTCCCGGCGATATCTGCTGTTCACATTCCGGGGGTGGAGAACTGGCAGGCGGATTATCTGAGCCGCCAGACCCTGGACCAGGGAGAATGGTCCCTTCACCCGGATGTCTTTCTGATGTTGTGCGAGAAGTGGGGGTCCCCAGATGTGGACCTGTTCGCGTCTCGTCTGAACAACAAGGTGGAAAGGTTCGTGGCAATAACGCGCGATCCTCGGGCAGACGCCTCAGACGCGTTGGTGGCGCCCTGGCATCAGTATCGCCTGATGTATGCCTTTCCACCGATTCAGCTGCTGTCCAGGTTCCTTCGCAGGTTGGCCTCGGAACCGAAAACGGTGATTCTGGTGGCACCAGACTGGCCTCGCCGGTCTTGGTACGCAGACCTCGTGAATCTGGCGGTCGACGCTCCGTGGCGTCTGCCTCTTCGAGACGATCTCCTGTCTCAAGGGCCGATATTCCATCCTGCTTTACAGTCGCTGGCTTTGACGGCCTGGCTGTTGAAACCCAGATCCTGAAGGATAGGGGTCTCTCCCCTGAGGTCATTCACACTTTGATCAAGGCTAGAAAGTCCTCTTCGGGGAAGGTTTACTACCGTACTTGGAAGGCCTATTTTGCTTGGTGTGAGTCCAGGGGGTATTCCCCTCGCTCATACTCGGTATCAAGAGTGTTGGCTTTTCTTCAAACGGGCGTGGACCAGCGTTTGGCGTTGGCCACGATTAAGGGTCAGATCTCTGCTCTGGCCGTTCTCTTTCAACGCCCTGTGGCGTCTAATTCTTTGGTTGGCACCTTTGTTCAAGGGGTGCGGCATCTGGTCCCTCCTAGGAGGGAGCCTTTGCCTCCATGGGACTTGAATCTTGTTCTGTCCGTGTTGCAACATGCTCCCTTTGAAAGAATCAGGGAGATCTCGTTGTCTATGTTGTCCAAGAAGGTCGCCTTTTTGGTGGCAATCACCTCGGCTCGTAGGGTGTCGGAGCTGGCTGCTTTGTCCTGCAGATCTCCGTATTTGGTGGTTCACTTGGATAAGGTGGTCTTGTGTCCTAACCCGTCTTTCCTTCCGAAAAGGATTTCGGAATTTCACCTCAATGAGGACATTGTCTTGCCTTCGCTTTGCGCAAAGCCTAAACATCCAAAGGAAGTGGCCTTGCATTCCTTGGATGTTGTTCGGGCGATCAGGGTTTACCTGTCTTCGACTGAATCCTATCGCAAGACAGATTCTTTGTCCTTCCGGTAGGGCCTCGGAAGGGCATGGCGGCGTCGGCCTCTACCATCGCCAAATGGATCAGGCAGGTCATTGAACAGGCCTATGCTTTGAAGGGGAAAGTTCCCCCCATGCCTGTGAAGGCGCACTCTACCAGATCTCTGAGTACGTCTTGGGCCTGTCATCATCGGGCTTCTGTGGCCCAGGTGTGTAAGGCGGCGACTTGGTCATCCGTTCACACCTTCTCAAAATTCTACAAGGTGGATGTTCAGGCATCGGCAGATGCTTCCTTTGGCCGTAAAGTTCTTAGTGCGGCAGTGCCTTAGGGTCCCTTGTTTGGGTATTTTTACCCCTAGGTTACTTGTTCTTTCCTGGGTTGTTGCTTCTGTTGAGCAAGTTTTTTTCATGTTGCCCAGTTGGTTTCCTTCCTTTGGTAAGGTTCCTTTCTCTGATGTGGGTATTGCGTTGCCTTAGGCGCGGCTGCTTTTTTTTCCCACCCCTCATGTCTACACTGCTTTGGGACGTCCCTATTGTGACGAATATGAAGGGGCGGCGACTGTCGGAGGACGTAAGAGAAAACGGAATTTTTGTAAAATCTTACCTGTAAAATTCCTTTCTCTGAGTCCTCCGACAGTCGCCGCCCCCGCCCCTCTTTGGGGTTTGTTTATGTACTCTACTGCTATGCTACTGAAACTGAGGTAGGAATGCAGGAAGCAGGAGGGTATTGACTGAGGGGACCACCCCCTGGGGGTGGGGTATGCTAAAAGCTTTGATATGAACATATTCTGTTGCCTAGCTACTCCTACGGAGCAAAGGTCAATAACCCTATTGTGACGAATATGAAGGGGCGGCGACTGTCGGAGGACTCAGAGAAAGGAATTTTACAGGTAAGATTTTACAAAAATTCCGTTTTACAGTAAGTCAAAAATCCAGTTTTTGTTTTTGGAGCTTCTCTTAAAGTGACACTGCCTTTTTTTGTATTAAGTAAATAACGAGTCCCAGGACCAAATTTCCCGGTCCCAGCCCCTGTCTGCATTAACAGCAGTTTTGGATGGAAAACCTGGTGTCAACAGTGGATTTAGTTTTAAAAAAAATGCCACCAGTAGAAGGCGCCCTATGCTTTCCCCTGCCTTTCTAGTATCCTCCGATTCTGAGGTAGATATGGATGCATGCCACCCTTGTGGTTCTGTGTCTTTGCATTCTGATGGTGAGGAAGATGTATCCTCGTCTGCAGCCGGGCAGGAAAGCGTGCTGGTAGAGGCACTTAGTGTCAGTGTGGGATAGCTTTAAAATGGTGGATGATTCTACAGCATCAGGGACGCTGGCGTCTTTTGGCACCCGCAAATCCCAGAAGTCGGGCAAGGTTTTTCCCTGTCCGGAACTTTTTGACAACATTGTCAATAAATAGTGGAGGGGGGGGGCATCAAACAAATGTTATTGGTGCCTAAGTACTTTAAAAGGCGCTACCCCTTCCAGGCACGTAGTATCCGCTAGATGGACCGTACCACCAAAGGTGGATCATCCGGTTGCCAGACTAAACAAGTCTACGGTAGTTTCGGCGGAGGAGCCCCCGGTATTTACAGACCCCGTGGATAGAAGGATTGAGTCTCTGCCCCGCCATTTGCATGTGATCGTGGGCTTAATACTGAAACCGGTCTTGGTGATCACTCTGGTGTCACAGAACATAGCGGAATGGGTGTAGGTACTGAAAGGTGACTTGGAAATGGAGCAGCTCCCATCGGGACTGACAGAGCTAACGGATTAAATGATCCAAGCCCTTCTGTATATATTGCGATGCGTCGCTGGATGTGGCTCCACTGGTGGCCACAGTGTCTGCGGTGGGGGTTGTGATTAGACGCATGGTGCGATTTAAAAAGCTGGTCTGCGGACCAGGCTTCCAAAAAGGCTCTTTCTGACCTTCCCTTTACGGGGGACAAACTGTTTGGTTCCTCCTTGGATAAGTTGATCAAAGGCCTTACGGGTGGGAAGAGTACTCTTCTTCCCCAATCCACCAAGAGCAAAGCACCGCGTAAAAGACGGGGGTCTTAATTTACTGCTCATAGGTGGCTCTTTCGTGCCTCCGGAGTGCAGGAGAAAGGTGCTAAGCCATTCAGGTCTTCTGGGGGTTCCAAGAAGACATGGTCGGGTAAGCCGAGAACAGGCCAATCCGGATCTGCGGACAAATCCTCGTCTGCATGAAGGGATGCCCGCACCCGTTTCTGGGGTAAGTGGACGTCTTCGCTTCTTTCCGGAACCATGGACTTCCTTGATTCAGGACAAATGGGTTCACAAACTGATCCGATCGGGGTAACAAGATCGAATTCAGGTCCCGACCGACAGGTTCTTTCTGTCCAACCTCTGCCTATCTCCAGATCAGTTAACGGACCTATGAGAGGCGATGCAGGATCTGAGGTCGCAGGGAGTAATTGTGCTGATTCCCTCTCAGGAACATTTTTAATGGTTTTATTCAAACCTGTTCACTGTGCCCAGGAAGGGTGGCAAATTGTGCCCAATCCTGGATCTCAAAGCTCTGAACCGCTTTGTGTGGGTTCAGAAGTTTTGAATGGAGTATATTTACACGGTGGTAGTGTCCCTACATCAGGGATACCTGTTGGCCTCTATCGATATCAAGAACGCATATCTACACATCCCTATCTGCGCTGGATACCAGCGTTTTCTTCGCTTCGCTGTGGGGGATGATCTTCTGTTAAGAGCAGATTCTCATTCAGCTCTGTTGGAGAATTTGGCAATCACTGTAAGGACTCCAATCCGGAGTTTGATTGGGCTATCAATTCGCAAAATCAGCCCTGGTACCATCCTCAAGTCTGGTCTACCTGGATCTGACGCTGGACTTCACGTCGGCGAAGGTTTTTCTTCCCCTGGACCTGCTGCAGAAGTTGCAGGGGGTGATTAGTTTGTTTCTGTCCAACAATCTGTCCTCTCTGCGGACTTGCATGAGAGTCCTACGCATGATGGTGTCGACCGTCGAGGCGGTCCCATTTTCTCAGTTCCACACCAGACCCTTACAGAGGAAAATTGTGGTCAAATGGAACTAAGATCCAAAGTCCTTGGACTCTAATGATTCAGTTGAGTCACAACACAGACTGATCATCTATGGTGGCTTCGCTGGTTGGCATTGCGCCAGGGCAAGTCTTTCCCTCCTTTGTATTGGACCGTGATCACCACGGACGCCAGCCTGTCTGGCTGGGAAGGAGTGGTGGAGAAACTGTGTGCCCAAGGGTCTTGGATAGTGGAAGAGTCCAGATTACTGATCAGTTTTCTGGAACTCAGGACAATAAGGCTTTGTCTTTTTCACTGGACAAATCGTCTACAAGGTTGTCCAGTCCGTGATCAATCAGACAGAGCTACGGCCGTGGCTTGCATCAATCATCAAGGGGGCACCAAGAGTGTCCTTGTGGCCCCGTAGGTGGCCGAGATCTTGAAATGGGCAGAGAATTGTGTTCCAGCTCTCTCTGCGGTACATATTCCAGGTGTGGAAAACTGGCAGGCGGACTACCTGAGCCATCAGGTGTTGGATCAGGGGGAATGGTCTCTACACCCTGAGGGGTTTCATCTCCTGTGTGCTCGGTGGGGGACACCTGATGTCAACCTGTTGGTCTCTTGGCTCAACAAGAAGGTTCAGTTTTGTAGCCAGGTCACGGGATCAGAAGGTTGCCTTTTTGGTGGCTTTTACTTCTGCTTGCAGGGTATCTGAATTGGCCTTGGTTTCGTGCCGTTCGCCTTTTTGGTGGTCCACAGAGATTAAGTGGTACTTAACCTTGTCAGTAGTTTCTTCCTAAGGTGGTTTATATCTGAATGAAGACATTGTTCTGCCTCTTTCTTTATGTCCTAAGCCTAAGTATCCTAAGGAAATTGCACTGCATTCTTGGGATGTGGTTCGGGCAATTGGGGTTTACTTGGCGGCTACTGAATATTTTAGAAAATCAGATTCTCTGTTTGTCCTTACGGAAGGACCCAGAAAGGGTTTGGCTGCGTCTACTGCGACCATTTCCAGGTGGATCAGACAGACGGTCATTCAGGCTTATTCACTGAAGGGTCAGGTTCAATCTTTCCCTGTGAAGGCGCATTCTACTAG
The DNA here is from genome assembly GCF_965119305.1 of Pelophylax lessonae. Lineage (NCBI taxonomy): Eukaryota > Metazoa > Chordata > Amphibia > Anura > Ranidae > Pelophylax > Pelophylax lessonae. The sequence goes on from NC_138771.1 coordinate 443,784,570, forward strand.
GGCGCTTAGTGGCTCTTGGGCTTTTTTTCACCATCCAGCATCAGTAATATAAGTTTGCAAGGCGGCAACTTGGTCGTCTGTGCACACGTTCACAAAATTCTACAAAGTAGATTGTGATGGTGGCGGGTATCAGATCCCTGCCCTTCTCACTAACTCGTGACCAAGGACTAGGCAATCTCACACCCTGCCGTCACTTGCGTAACAATACCACTCTCAGCTGCATCCGGTACATAGATTTCCCAGCTTGCGGGACCACAATCTAGATGCCAGCAGGCTAAGAGCGATTGTCACTGGGCTAATTAAGCAATTAACCCTTTCACTGCCACCACCGCTACGTTATGATGAGCCCAGCGGACGCTCGTAATTTTGGAAATACCAATTATGACTTTAAAATAATTATCTGTAACACGCACTGTCATCACAGACAGGAATGTTTAGAGGATTTATTCTATACAGTAGCACTCTTCAAGAGACCGGTTCGTTGTTAGTTTGCATTAAGAGCTTAGGGACAAGTATAACACTTTTCAAAATAAAGTTTAATAATAAAAAGGTTAAAATTGGTGCAAATAAAATATTTACAGAAAAGTGTTTCAAAGAAATAGCGGCATAATTCAGCAATTTAGAAAAATAAGATAGAATTGAGAAATAAGGATACTGAGTATTATCAGAGTTTCAGAAGCTGAGCCAGTGTGATCGGTTCTCAAACTTGATAGATGTTCCTTTCTTGATGTTACCATGAGAACTCTCTAACCCCATCTGCCTCTCTCTTTTTTTTTCTGAGACCGCAGGGGGTGTTAACAGAGGTCCCTGACCAATAAACACAGTGGCCATGGGCGGCCCTAAAGTTTACGACAATACCGAGGGACCTCCCGTATAGACAGATTTATAACATAATTCATATCTTCCAACATCTACCAGTTGCCTTCTTGAAACCGATAGCTTATTGTACAGCATTGAATTTTATATCCACAGATGCCAAACACAGCCTATCTCATTAAAACCTCTGACCCGTAAGGCATCTGACAGCTAGCTTCTATTCTATATATGATAGGGTGGTCATGCCTGGTCTTAATTCGATCAGTATGACATTTCTCATCCAAATATATACTTTTTGTTAATGTGTCATGTTCCTGTCTGCATTTATGAATTGGGTATGGATTGTTAGATGTTCTAATGAACAGCTTGGCTGTTGTGGCATTTACGACAGGGCTCTGGTCAGCCTTAATTGATTTGCTCAGATTTACGACCGGCCTGTTCTGGAAGAAACCACATCTGCTAGGTTTTCTGTCTGTGCTGAGATAAGGTGTCTTTGAAGGGCCGTTTCTTTGAAGTTTAAGCCCTCTGCATTCCAGGAATTATCTCAAGGAGGGGGCTGGGTGAGTGAGGGGCTTTGTAAACTGTCATGGCTGCTCTGACAAAATGGTTGCTTGCGACAGCTTTCGTATATCCAAAGCAGGATATCATTACATAGATGTGTTGGTATCCTCGCATGCTTCTTTTGGCCGCAAGGTTTTACAGGCTGCTGTTTGACAGACAGTCTCTTTGAGGGTGTTGTCCTTGTGAACTCCTGTTGTTCCTGGTTGAGCTCTATATTCTTTGGTTGGCTAAAGTTTTAGCTTTGTTGGGAATTACGTTCTTTTTCTGCATGGTTTTCCCACCCCTCATGCAAATACTGCTTTGGGACGTCCCAATGGTCAAGAATTATATGAAGCTGCGTCTGTCAATGAACTTCAGGGAAAAGGATTTTACGGTAAGACAAAATTCCAGTTTTCTCTATCGTTTATTGACAGACGCAGCACCCGCCCCTCTATCTTGCGTGGGTTAGGGTTTTCCCTCTAAACACTAATTGCAACAAAACTGAAGCCTATAGCAGAGTGTGTGGGTGTATGCCTGCAGGGACGGCCCCATAGGTCGTCCCTGCAGGTAAAGCTTTTTCCTGTCTAGGGGACTCCTGTAAGGAGCAGCATAACCCAATGGTCAAGAATTATATGGAGCTGCATCCGTCAATGAACGATGGAGAAAGGACTTTTTTTGTTTTGAAGTGTAGACGTGAGATCTGAGGTCTTTTTGACCCCAGATCTCACATTAAAGAGGACCTGTCCTGCTTATTTCTATTACAAGGAGTGTTTACATTCCGTGTAATAGGAATAAAAGTGATCAGAAAATTTTTTTTGGAAGGGACAGGGTAAAAAAAAAAGTAAAGCGCCTCGTCCCTCCGAGCTCATGCACAGAAGCGAAGGCATACGCAAGTCACGCCCACGCATCAGGTATCGCCGCAATCGTAAGATCGAGAGCAATAATTCTAGCCCTAGACCTCCTCTGTAACTCTAAACTTGTACCCTATAGAATTTTTTAAATATGTTGCCTAGGGAGATTTTTTAAGTGCCAATGTTTGTCGCCATTCCACTAGCGTGCGCAATTTTGAGGCATGACATGTTAGGTATTTACGCGGCGTAACATTTTCTTTCACAGAAAAAAATTGGGCTGACTTTACTGTTTTCTTATTTGCCCTCACTCCCTGCCTAGGGCCGGATTATTTTCCCGCTACCGACTGCTCCGGTAAGCGGAGGGGAACACGACCAGGAAGCGGCGGGGGGGTCACCTCTCCTGCCACCCATGAAAGTAATCCCGTGGCAAATCCACTGCTGGGACCACTTTTTATGTGAAAGAGGACCGCTGGTCGTGTTGAAAAATACCAGGGTTATGGCAGCTATCCGCTGGCATAACACCGGTATGTAACATCAAAGTACCGACGTAAATGCACGGTGGGCGGTCCGGAAGTATTTGGTAAGAAATACCCTATGAGATATGCTTTAAAAGGTTACAAATGGCTGGTCATATACAGTAACCTAGCAAGTAGAGCTCTTGTTATGCTATTATAAACCTTTTGGGAGCACTGGGCTTCTTAAAGCCTAAGTTTAGTTATAATCAGAAAAAAAAAAAAAAAGATTAAGCACATGGCATGATACATACTTTCAATGTGGGGTGTCCCATGTTCTGTTGGCTTGTCTGGCTTTTCATCTGCCCATCCTCTCTTCAAAGATCACGTTTCATTGATGGAAACTAGTTGTACAGCTTCTGTGAAAGGAGTAGGAGAGCATAGGGTGGACATGGTCGGCACTCTTGATGAGTACTTGTTGTTTATGGGGGGGAAATGCAAAGGACTCGGTATTTCAACTAACAGACCAGTATGGTAAGTAATGTATCTTGTGCTGTCTTTTTTTTTTTTTTTTTTTAATAAGCGTATGTTAGGCTATGTAGATAAAAGTAAACTTTATATGCCAGGATTCTTTTTTATTTAAATGCTGATGAAACCTTGGAAAGAGTCTGTGATAACTGATGGGTATCGCCAGGGGGAGTCTCACCAGTGGATATACCGTGTGACAGATATTACTAGTTTCAGCCTGCATGTATCAACCAAAACAGAGATGGATCATAATGCATATCTTAATGTTTTGTTTCGAGCCATAGTCCAAGCAAGCAGATTGAACATGACCAAAGTAATCTTTAATAACTAGCTATATAACGTAGTGTAAACCTGCAGAATAACACGCATTTAAATACAGATTTTATTCCTTCAATCTAATGTCTACCTTCCTGTCACACATCTCTCTCATATTTCTGGCAGTATCAGAGCATTCCCTAACATCCACACTGCAATAAAACTGGAATTATGTTCTCAATGAAGACTAACTCTGCCTTTCGGTTACATAAATAAAAAAATTTGTAAGGTCTTGTGTGACCTTGCCCTTAACCACTTGCGGACCGCCTACTGCATATATACTGTGGCAGGTCGGCTCTATTGTGCAAAAACGACGTACCTGTACGTCATTTCACACGATGGACACTGAGGAACGCTTGCGTTCCGCCGGAGGCGCGATTGCACACTGATTGGACACACCGGATGCCAAGCAGCAGGTCTGGCGGACTCTGTCCATCGGCCACCCTCGATTGTTTCCCAGAGAGGCAGAATGGCGATCTTTCTATGTAAACAAGGCAAGATCGCTGTTCTGACGGGAGAAAATAGAGATCTTGTTTGAATGCCCCTAATATTAACCCATTCCCTGATAGTGTTATTAAAACAGTAGCAGTGCATATTTTTAGCACTGATCACTGTAATAATGTCACCGGTTCCCAAAAATGTGTCAGTTGTCTAATTTGTCTGTCGCAGTCCTGCTAAAAATCGCTGATCACCGCCATTACTAGTAAAAAGTGCCATAAAAATATCCTATAGTCTGTAGACGCGATAATGTTTGTGCAAACCAATATCAATATACGCTAATTGGGATTTTTTTTTTTTTACCAAAAATATGTTGCAGAATACATATTGGCCTAAATTGATGAAGAAATTAAATTTTTTATTTTTTTTTTTATTGGATGTGATTTTATAGCAGAAAAAAGAAAAAAAAAAAAAAAAAAAAAAATATATATATATATATATATATATATATATATATATATATATATATAATATATATTTTTTTTTTTTTATTTTAATTGTCAGTCTTTTTGTTCATAGCGCAAAAAAAAATAAAAACCGCAGAGGTGATCAAATACCACCAAAAGAAAGCTCTAAAAGGACATTCATTTTTTTTTTTTTTTTTTGGTGCAGCGTCGCACAACCACACAGTTGTCAAAGTAACGCAGTGCCGTATCGCAAAAAATGGCCTGGTCATTAAGGGGGTAAATCCTTCCGGGTCTGAAGTGGTTAAAATATTAGGTGTATGCCAATAACAGAGATATCCCACTAGATGGCACTGTTGATGGCTTAAAATACTTGCTAGTTTTCCTGAGGAAGCACTGCAGATTAAAATGCTTAACTGCACATGTGCTGTTGGCCATGGTATTTTCAAAATAAACTGTGCTCTTGTGTGGCTTTTTGGCATAGCCATAATGACATGCATTAAAAGAAATTGGGAAATATGGGTGCTGCCATTGCGCTCCTTCTGGGGGGAAAAAAAAAAGCTAGTCATCTAGCTTACTTTAGCTGCGGTACTTTGGGTCACTGATGTGGAAATAAACATAGTATTTAAGTCAATTATTTATCTTCCTACGTGTTCTAAGCACATTGATTCTTTGTTTTATTTATTTTTTTCTTCAATCACGATTACTCTACATTGCCTTTACAACATTCTTTCCTCAGCCTAGGTTTCAGAGTGCCATGTCTTGACCCCTCTGCTCTAGATGCTGTAAGTGATCTTCGGCATCAGGTTCAAGTGTTTTCCAGATCCTGTGCTGATAACAATTTAGCCATAGTGCACTTTTTCAGTCCAGAGCTGTTAGTATTGTCTCAGTATTTGCCCAGTCTTTGATAACTTGCTTCTTGAGTAGGCTGTTTGGGCTCATCACTGTACACTGCATGCTGGGCACATTTGGAATCCCTGTTTTCTGCCTTTTTCTATCGCTGAAAGTGTAATACTGAGGAACTGAGCACTATATGCTGGTCGGAGTGTCATCTACACTCCACCCTCTTCCCCCTCCATTCAGCATCAAGGAAGTATTTCCCCTTAGCTGCTCCTCCTGCATTGCCAAGAGCCACGTGGAACTTCCATTTTCAGTCTTTCTACTGCCCCCTCTAAAATGACTTTAGTCCCCTCCAGCTGGCTGAACCTTACTTGCTTCCAGCTGTCTGGATTTTGTGATTCAGAGGCCTTAAGTTGTCTTACCTCTGCAAAATGTTTGCATCTATTCACATAAGAAACAGATCTAAGTCAATGGGTGACCCCAAATCACATTCTGCTAATGCTTCTGGGGTCACTTGCAGTGTCCTGTGCAGATGCTGACATCTGAATATCTGTTACCCTATGATTATAGGGACTACCTCCTCTCTGGAATCCTTCCTAGATCCGCTGAGTGGGGCAGAGTTCCCTGCTTGTCAACTGGGGTCTATAACGAATATTCAAATAAAGTGAGGCGCTGTAATGCAAATATAATAAAATGTTCTGTTCTATTTTTCTTCATTTAAAATCATGTGATAAATGAAAAAATAGATTGGTGCATATCCAAAATCCTTGTACACTTTGATTCGGTTGAGTCACAACACAGTCTGCTCTTCTATGGTGGCTTCACTCGTCAGCACTATGCCAAGGCAAGTCCAGCCTTTCATTGTATTGGATGGTGGTAACCACAGACGCCAGCCTGTTAGGCTGGGGAGGCTCTGCACCCAGGAATCCTAGACTTGGGAAGAGTCCAAACTGCTGATAAATATCTTGGAGCTCAGGGCGATAAAGCTTTGCCTGAGCCACTTGACAACTCGTCTGCAAGGTTGTCTGGTCCGGATTTAATTGGAAAATGCCACGGCCGTGGGGTACATCAATCATCAAGGGGGCACCAAGAGTGTCTTGGCGGCCCGGGAGGTGGCCGATATCCTGGATTGGGCGGAAAAGTTTGTTCCAGCTCTCTGCTGTACACATCCCAGGTGTGGAGAACTGGCAGGCGGATTACCTGAGTCCATCAGGTGTTGGATCAGGGGGAGTGGTCCCTATATCAGGAGGTGTTTAATCTCCTGTGTGTCCGGTGGAGGACACCCGAGGTCCATCTGTTGCTTCTCGTCTCAACAAGAAGGTTCAGAGGTTTGTAGCCAGGTCCCGGGATCCTCTAGCCGACGCCACAGAGGCTCTGGTGACTCCTTGTGGTCAGTATTGGCTGATTTATGACTTACCTCTGTTAAAACTCCTGCCAAGACTTCTTCGCATGATAAAGGGGGGAGGGCTTCCAGTCATTCTGGTGGCCCCAGACTGGCCTCACTGGTTTTGGTACGCAGACATGGTCGCTGATGCTCCTTGGACACTTCCTCTCAGGGAAGATCTGTCTCAAGGGCCGATCTTCCATCCTGCTTTACAGTCGCTGGCTTTAACAGCGTGGCTGTTGAAAGTCAGGTACTGAAGGATAGAAGTCTTTCTGACTCTGTGATTCCTACACTATTGAAGGCCAAGAAGTCTACTTCCATCATCGTACGTGAAAATCGTACATTATATGGGGTAAATCGATGAATGTGCACCCTCGCTTGTTCCCGGTAGCTAGGGTTTTGACCTTTCTTCAAAAAGGGGGTTGAACAGGGTTTGGCTTTGGGCACTATCAAGGGCCAAGTGTCTGCTTTGGCTGTTTTTTTCCACTGCCCTTTAGCTACACATGCCCTGATTTGCACTTTTCAGGGGGTGCGTCATATGGCTCCTTCGAGGCGATCCCCACTGCCTCCGTAGGATCTGAATTTGGTATTATCTGTTCTTCAAAAACCTCCTTTTGAGAACATTAGAGAGATTCCTCTGCTTACATTATCTCAGAAGCTTGCCTTTTTGTTGGCTATCACTTCTGCCCACAGAGTGTTTGAATTTGGGGTGTTGTCCTGCCGCTCGCCTTATTTCGTGGTCCAAAGAGATAAGATGGTACTTCGACCTAATCAGTCTTTTCTTCCTAAGGTGATTTCTGCCCAAGCATCCCAAGGAAAATGCTTTGCATTTTGCGGTGGATTTTTTTCTGAGAATCCAGGTGGGAATGCTTGGAGGCGTTTTCCGGGGGATGGAGCCCCTCCCTTCACCCTGGGCAGTTTCAATGCTCATTTACTTTTGGACAGCTGCTGCTGACACATGCAGACGTTCTTGGACCGGCTGCTGCATTTTGGGGACAGTGAGTTCTGGGGGTCTCTCTGTTGGGGGGTCTTCAGCGCATGCCTGACCTTCGGGGGGCGCTGTAGCGCAGTGGGACTGTTTGTTTTTCTCTTTTTTTTTCCTCAAATTATGCTGACGGCTTCTTCTGGTGCAACATGGACCCTGCAGAACATGTGTCCCCACCTGACCCCCCCCCTCACGGAGGCCGCAGGGAATTCCGGATCTCAACTGTTCACGGATGCAATTTCGGCGGTTCTGGAAGCATTTGTGTCTCGGGTGGAGGTGGCCTTTAGAGGACGAGGTGCGAAGAAACGACCTCCACCTACTCCTGCCTCATCTGCCGGGTCGGTTACCTCACGCGCTGCCTCCTCTGATAATGTGTATGACATTTCTACCTCCACTACTGCGCAAGATAAGGCGCTGGTGGGTGCACTGGTTGTTTCTGTGCGTGAAACCCTGAAATTGGAGGATACAGACTTTTCCCTTCCCCCGCTTATTTTGCTGGCCTGCTCACAAAAGAATGGGACCGTCCGAGACGTTCCCCTGGGGTATCCTAAGCGGATTGCAAGACGCTACCCTTTCGAGGAGTCTCTGGTAAAGAAATGGATGGTACTACCTAAGGTGGATCCTCCGGTCTCCAGGCTGAATAAGGCTACCATTATTCCGGTGGAGAAATCCCCGTCCTTTAAGGACCCAGAGGATAGGAAGGCGGAGGCTGTGGCCCGCAATATATACTCCCTGGCGGGGGCTGCACTGAGACCTATGTTTACTATGGCCCTTGTCACGCAGACGCTGACTGAATGGGCGAAGCTACTACGCCATGACTTGGAGGATAAGCCAGTCCCTCCTGCCTTTGGGGAGCTGTTGGACCAGCTGGTGCAGGGGCTGCAATTTGTTTGCAATGTCGTCCTAGACACTGCTCTTTTGTTGGGTCAACTGTCGGTTTTGGCAGTTTTTATCAGGTGTATACTCTGGCTGAAATGTTGGTCTGCTGATCAAACTTCTAAGAAGGCCTTAACAGAACTTCCCTTTCAAGGGGACCACCTGTTCGGCGCTACCCTGGATGACATTAAGGGTCTTAAAGGGGGAAAGAGTACCTTTCTTCCACAGACTAACAAGCATAAGGACTCTTCGTCGTAGACGGGGTCCATCCTTTTCGGCTCACAAATTTTTTTTCGTTCCTCAGGGTCAGTCGATAAGCCTTTCAAGGTTCCCTCGGGTGGTTCTAAGCGACGCTGGTCTGGCAAACAAAAGTCCGGTTTCTCCTGACCTGCGGACAAGGCCTCCTCGGACTGAAGGTGCTCCCTCACCCGTAACTGTAGTGGGGGGATGGCTTTGTCGGTTCTCGGACCTGTGGCTGACCCGGATCCCAGACAGATGGGTTCAGGAGGTCGTACGGTCCAGTTACAAGATCGATTTTTGATCCGTCTCTCCGGTCAGGTTTTTCAGTTCAAAGGTCCGCCTGTCCCCGGATCACTTGCGGGCGCTCTATGGGGCAGTGCAGGACCTGGTGCAACAAGAAAGTGATCGTTCCGGTTCCGCATGGGGAATACTTTCACAGGTTTTATTCCAACCCGTTCACGGTTCCCAGGAAGTTGGGGCAAGGTGCATCCAATCCTGGTACATTGTAAACCAGTTCAAGATGGAATCAATTTGCACGGTGGTGGCTTCCCTAAATCAGGGGGATTTCCTGGCTTCAATAGACCTCAAAGATGCCTACCTTCACATACCTATCTGTGCCTCTCGCCAACGGTTTCTCCGTTTTGCCGTTAGAGAGGATCACTACCAGTTTGTGGCGTTACCCTTTAGTCTCGCCTCTACTCCTCGGGTCTTCACAAAGGTTTTGGCTCCAGTCCTGGCGCTGTTACGGCAGCGAGGGGATATCGGTCCTGGGTTACCTGGACAATCTGATTCTCCATGCAGAGTCCCCTGCGGTCCTGACAGTGAACTTGGGGGGTCACCATGAGAACTCTGGAGGAGTTCGGGTGGATTGTGAATCTTCAGACGTCGTCTCTGACCCCTTCCATGAGACTGGTCTATCTGGGCCTGACTTTGGACTCGTCCTCAGCCAGGGTGTTTCTTCCTACAGAAAAACACCAAAAGCTCCAGACTGCGGGTGGGGAGTCCTCAATCGGTTCTCGGCTCAGGGAGTCTGGTCCCTGGAGGAATCCAGGTTGCCGATCAATGTCCCGGAGCTGAGAGCGATCCGGCTTTGCCTGGCTCACTGGACCGAACGCCTGGAGGGTTGTCCAGTGCGCAATCGGTCAGACAATGCCTTGGCTGTTGCTTATGTCAATCACCGACGGGGCACCAAGAGTGTCCTTAAGGCCCTGGAAGTGGCAGGCATTCTACGTTGGGTGGAGCACCATGTTCCAGCTCTCTCTGCTGTCCACATTACAGGAGTGGAAAATTGGCAGGCAGATTACCTCAGCCGCCAGGCCTTAGATGCAGGGGAGTGGTCCCTGCATCCGGAGGTGTTCCAGCATTTGTGCCTTCATTTTGGCACTCCGGACGTGGATCTGTTGGCGTCTCAAACCAAAAGGAAAGTACAGAGGTTTGTGGCCTGCTCTCGGACCCTCTGGCAGACGCGCTGGTGGCCCCTTGGGGTCAGTACCATTTGATGTATGCCTTTCCTCCTCAAGTTGCTGCCAAGACTTCTTTGCAGGATCGAGGCAGAAGGGATTCCGGTCATTCTTGTGGCTCTGGACAGGCCTTGCCGAGCTTGGTACGCCGACCTGGTCAGGCTTGTCGCAGACACTCCGTGGAGATATCCTCTCAGGGAGGATCTACTGTCTCGGGGCCCGATCTTCCATCCTGCTTTACCGTCGCTGGCTTTGACGACTTGGCTGTTGAAAGCCAGGTGCTGAAGGACAGGGGATTGTCTGCTTTGGTAATTCCCACTCTGCTTAAAGCGAGAAAAGCGACTTCTAGGAATATTTATTATCGCACGTGGAAGTCGTATATTGCGTGGTGCGAGTCCCTTGGGACTCCCCCCTCGCTCCTATTCGGTGGCTCGGATCTTGGCTTTCCTTCGACCGGGAGTTGATCAAAAGTTGGCCTTGAGTACTATCAAGGGTCAGGTTTCGGCCTTGGCTATTTTCTTCCAAAGGCCATTGGCCAACCATTCCCTGGTGCGTAGCTTCATCCAAGGGGTGCGACACTTGGTAACTTGGTGCGACCTCCGTTGCCACCTTGGGTTAATTTGGTGCTGTCGGTTCTCCAGAGGCCTCCCTTTGAAAGTATTCGGTAGATTCCCCTACTTACCTTGTCCCAGAAGGTGGCCTTCTTGGTGGCTATCACTTCTGCATGCAGGATGTCGGAACTGGCGGCGTTGTCCTGTCGTCCTCCCTACCTGGTGGTTCACAGGGATAAAGTGGTACTTCGTCCGGATCCGTCCTTCCTGCCGAAGGTGGTTTTCCAGTTTTCACCTAAATTATGACATTGTGTTACCTTCCTTGTGCCCTGAGCCTACACATCCTAAGGAATTTGCTCTGCATACCCTGGATGTTGTTCGGGCGATCAAGGTGTATTTGGCGTCTACGGAGTCTTTTTGCAAGTCAGACTCGCTCTTTGTGCTCACGGATGGCCCAAAGAAAGGGCTGCCTGCATCTGCTGTGACTATTTCCAGATGGATCAGACAGTTGTGCAGGCTTATTCCATTAAGGGTCAGGTTCCACCTTTCCCTGTCAAGGCGCAGTCTACTCGGGCGCTTAGTGCCTCCTGTGCTTTTCGCCATCCGTCATCTGTGCTGCAGGTTTGCAAGGCTGGGACCTGGTAGTCTGTTCACACCTTTACCAAATTTTATAAGGTGGATGTGCTGGCATCTGTGGATGCTTCCTTTGGCCGCAAAGTTTTGCAGTCTGCTGTTTATGGGGCCCTTTGGCCTTCCTTGGGGGTGTTACTGTTTGGTTTTTAGGTGGACCTCATCTTGTTTTTCTGATGAGTCCTATGTTGCCTGGTTGGCTATGTTTGGCCTTGGGGACTGTTTTTTTTTTTTTTTTTTCTTCTGCTGTTCCGACCCCTCATTAGGGTACTGCTTCGGGACTTCCCCTACTGATATGCATCAAAGGACTGCGTCCGTCAATGAACGATAGAGAGAACCTGGTTTTTTGACTTGCCGAAAAATCCTTTTCTCTTAGGTTCATTGATGGACGCAGTACCCGCCCCTCTAATTTTGAGTTGGGTTAGTGGTGGTTTCTCTGACGCTGCTTTGATACAAACTGACATCCTATGCAAGAAGAGAGAGGGTATACCCCCAGGGACTGCCCATAGGCATAGCCAGAACGTTTTTTCTGCCTAGTGTCCTACTCCTGTTGGGGGCAGTATAGCCCTACTGATATGCATCAGAGGACTGCGTCTGTCAATGAACCTAAGATTAAAAGGATTTTACGGTAAGTCAAAAATCCAGTTTTTATATCTCAACTCGTACATGCATACAGTAATTCCCCTTTTCTCTTACGTCCTCCGACAGTCGCCGCCTCTTCATATTCGTCACATATGGGGTATTAGACTTTGCTCCGAAGGAGTAGCTAGGCAACAGAATATGTTAACAATAAAGCTTTAACATATCCCACCCTCAAGGGGTGGTCCCCTCAGTCAATACCCTCCTACTTCCTGCAACCATATCTCAGTTTTAATGTCTAGCTTGTCAGGAGTGGCTGGCTCTTTCTGTGCTGGGACTTTTTGTCCCAGACTCTTTCTTCTTTTTGATATTTTGTTTGAGTTTTCTCTCTACCTTTACTTAGCTGTTATTTTTGTCAGCATTAGTTAGTTCTTCGGACGAAGAGGATCATGCGGACTGGGTCTCGGGCTGATCCCCCTGGTCGCAGGTCGTGGGTCAGTGGCTTCCCAGTCTGCCATCGAGCGTTCAGCCAGGTAACGCTCCTGGCACGGTGAACGACCCATCCCTGTTCGGTGCAGGGATGATTGGTGAGGTGGCTACCTCACCGGACGCTGTGCGGTTTCTGAACCGCCATTGTGTGCGTCTTGAATTGCGACTCTCCCTGCCTCATGTGCAGCGGCTTGTTCGCCTGTGCGGGTTCCCCACGCCATGTGAGGTAAGTGTATCTATGTGGGGACCTGTCTGTCTGGGGGGGGTCTCAGTCTGGGACTGTGTAACCTGCCTTTAATCACACTGCTTGTCTTCCTATATCTCGGCTGCATGCTGTGGGCTGCAAGGGGGGGGGGAGCTGTATGACACTGAGTATGTCAGGCTGGGCAGTGTGAGGAGCTGTGTGCTGTGGGGCATGTTTTTAATGGCATGTTGGGGCATATACAGCGATCGCTGCGGCGATCTAACATGTATCCATATAATGGGATAATATTGTGTGTGATTTTATGCACTGTGGAGCGGCGATTTCGGCGCCAAACTGCGCCATTTTACCGGCGCCCGCTCCGGCCGCATGGTTTACATGCACGGCGGCCATTTTCTTGTAGCCTCCATAGGCTTACATAGAGCGCCCTGGCAGCATCACTTCCTCTCTCCTGGAAGCACCGATCGAGGCAGCAGCAGCAGCGGAGTCTCCTCAGGTTTTATCCTTCTATTCCTGTGTTCCATTGCCTGTATTCAGTCTGTATATTCCCTGTGGGGGTCTCATTGTGCCTGAGTGTGGTGCGGTGGGCTGCGCTTGCCGCGCTTGCTGTAAGGGGGCAGTTAACCCTTGGTTGTCTGGCATACAGGGGCAATGGATTCTCAGGAGGGCAAGTTTCCCACAGTATTGGTGGAAAGCCAGGGGACCGCTGTTTCCCCCCCAGGGGGGGATTTGGCCACTATTGTGGCTGGCCTTGCTGCACAGGTGCAAATGCTGGTGGCTGCTCAATCTACTAAACGGCCCAGAGTTGCTCTGTCCTCTGATTCTGAGGGTGAAGGTGATGGGGCTGTTCTGGCGGGGACCCCCCTATCGGGGTCCCGCTCCTCTCTTGATCTAGTGGGGTCTGAGGTAGAGGCTGAAGTTGAGGGGGTTGATAATTCTCCCCCTGGCTCGCCTGAAGAGCTTGCAATCATGGATGAGTTGATTGCTTCCATTAAGCAGACGCTACGTTTGCAGGACGAGGTGTGTCCCCCAGCTGCCTTGGCGGCTTATGGGACGCAGAGAAAACGCAGGACGCCGCAGGTTTTTCCCTGCAATGCTGATTTTCAGCGCGCTGTTAAGGACCAATGGCGCGATTTGCGCAAGCCTTTTGCGGTACCAAGTAAATTTAAGCTGCGTTATCCTTTCTCGCCTGCCACTGATGAACGGTGGTGTGTGCCTCCGCCAGTGGATCATGCTATTGCGGTTTTGAACAAAGCCACTGCGATCCCTGCAGAGGGATCCCCTGTTTTCCGTGATGCCACGGATAGGAGACTGGAGTCTCTTGCCCGTCATACTTATTCTGTTACGGGTTCTATGCTTAAGGCTCTGTTTGCTTCTCTCATGGCGGCCCAGGCGATCGCAAGTTGGACGCAGATGCTTAGGCGCGTCCTAGTGGCCGATTCGGCCTCGGCGGCGACCCTGGATATGGTGGATCAGATCCACCAGGGTGTCATGTATCTGTGTGATGCGGACCTGGACCTGATTCCGTTGGCCGCGCGTGTGCACAGCGTGGCGGTGTTGTCTCGCCGCCTGGTTTGGTTGAAATGTTGGTCGGTGGACCAATCTTCACGTAAAACCTTAGCCAATCTGCCTTATGATGGGTCTCGCCTTTTTGGGGAGTCCCTGGATGTGTTGATTAAGGGGATTACCGGGGGTAAGAGCACTCTCTTGCCCCATTTCCCCAAGGCTAAGGGGGCTTCTGGGAAGAAGCATGCTCATTTTCGGCCCCCTCAGGGGTCCTTTCGTGCCTTTCGGCCGCACTACAAGGGCAAACCGTTCAAGGGCCAGGGCTCTCAGAAGAAACCCTGGTCTGGGAAACAGAAGTCCGGCCAATCCGGACCTGCGGCCCATAACAGTTCGGCCTGAAGGGGCGCCCTCACCCAGTTTTGGGGTGGGGGGACGCTTGCTCGGTTTTCTTCAGCCCTGGTTGGCCCGTGTGCGGGACAGATGGGTTCTGGAAATCGTTCGATCTGGTTACAAGATCGAGTTTCTCTCTCGGCCAGAGAGCAGATTTTTTCCCTCAAATCTACAACTGTCTCCAGAGCGCCTGCGGGATCTGCACCTGGCGGTGCGGGACCTGAGGGCTCAGGGAGTGGTGGTTCCGGTGCCTCATCGGGACAGATTTCGGGGGTTTTATTCCAATCTGTTCACCGTGCCCAGAAAGGAGGGCAAGGTTCGTCCAATTCTGGACTTGAAAGCTCTGAACCGCTCTGTGCGGGTTCGCAAGTTCCGCATGGAATCCCTGCGCTCGGTGGTGGCTGCCCTGGTTCCGGGGGAATTCATGGCCTCCATCGATTTGAAGGATGCGTATCTTCACATCCCCATATTCGAGGGTCATCAGAGATACCTTCGATTTGCCATTGCGGAGGATCACTACCAGTTCGTGGCGTTGCCCTTTGGGCTCGCCTCGGCTCCGCGGGTCTTCACCAAGGTGCTTGCACCGGTTCTGGCATTATTGAGAGCCCAGGGCATTTCTGTCCTGGGGTATCTGGACGACATTCTGATTCGGTCTGCGACCAGTCAGGGTCTGGAGAAGGACCTGTCTGTCACGATGCAAACTCTGCAGGAGTTCGGTTGGACGATAAATGTTCCAAAGTCGACACTGAGTCCGTCGGTTCGTCTTCCCTATCTGGGAATGATACTGGACTCGGTGCAGGCGAAGGTCTTCCTGCCGGAAGACAAACTCAGGACTCTTCAGGAGGAAGTCAGGTCCCTCAGGGACGTTCCGAACTCGTCTCTGCGGACGTGTATGAGATGTCTGGGATTGATGGTCTCGGCTTTCGAGGCGATTCCTTTCGCGCAGTTTCACACGCGGGGTCTCCAGGCGGAGATCTTGTCCAAGTGGGACGGGCGACCTCAATCTCTGGATCTTCAGATCTCGTTGAGTCATCGCACCAGGGAAAACCTTCTGTGGTGGCTCCAGTCCCCGTTGGTGTCCGGGGGCAAGTCGTTTCGTCCGATCTCGTGGACGATAATCACCACGGATGCCAGCCTGTCGGGCTGGGGTGGTGTTCTGGGCGTTCTGTCCGCCCAGGGGATCTGGTCGGAGGGGGAGTCTTCCCTCCCGATCAACATTCTGGAATTGCGTGCGATAAGGCTCTGTCTTCATCGCTGGACGGACCGGCTGCAGGGCTGCCCGGTTCGGGTGCAGACGGACAATGCCACGGCGGTGGCCTACATCAACCACCAAGGGGGCACCAGGAGTGCCCGAGCGGCTCGAGAAGTGGCCGACATTCTGTCTTGGGCCGAGACTCATGTCCCGGCGATAACGGCGGTTCACATTCCGGGAGTGGAGAACTGGCAGGCGGACTATCTGAGTCGCCAGACCCTGGATCAGGGGGAATGGTCTCTCCACCCGGCTGTCTTCCAGATGTTGTGCGCGAAGTGGGGTCTTCCAGATGTGGACCTGTTCGCGTCTCGCCTCAACTACAAGGTGAAGAGGTTCGTGGCAAGGACGCGCGACCCTCGGGCAGACGCGTCGGACGCGTTAGTGGCCCCGTGGCATCAGTACAGGCTGATGTACGCGTTTCCACCGATTCAATTGCTGTCCCGGTTCCTTCGCAGGTTACACTCGGAACGCAGCACGGTGATTCTTGTGGCACCGGACTGGCCTCGCCGGTCCTGGTACGCAGACCTCGTGAATCTGGCGGTCGACGCCCCCTGGCGTCTGCCTCTTCGGGACGATCTACTGTCTCAAGGACCGATTTACCATCCTGCTTTACAGTCGCTGGCTTTGACGGCCTGGCTGTTGAGACCGAGGTCCTGAAGGAGAAGGGTCTCTCTCCAGAGGTTGTTCATACCTTGATCAACGCGAGGAAGTCTTCCTCGGGAAAGGTTTATTACCGTACTTGGAAGGCCTATTTTGCCTGGTGTGAGTCCAGGGGGTTTTCACCCCGCACGTACTCGGTTTCCCGTGTGCTGTCTTTCCTTCAGACGGGTGTCGATCAGCGTTTGGCGCTGGCTACGATAAAGGGTCAGGTGTCTGCGCTGGCCGTTCTGTTTCAACGTCCCGTGGCTTCCAACTCCTTGGTTGGCACTTTTATTCAGGGTGTGCGGCATCTGGTTCCTCCTAGGAGGGATCCTTTGCCCCCTTGGGACTTGAATCTAGTCCTGTCTGTGTTACAACGTGCTCCTTTTGAACAGATCAGGGAGATCTCGTTGTCTATGTTGTCCAAAAAGGTCGCCTTTTTGGTGGCGATCACTTCGGCTCGCAGAGTGTCGGAACTGGCGGCTTTGTCCTGCAAGTCTCCGTACCTGGTTGTTCATTTGGATAAGGTGGTCTTGCGACCTAATCCTTCTTTTCTGCCGAAACGAGTTTCGGAATTCCATCTTAACGAGGATATTGTTTTGCCTTCGTTGTGCACGAAGCCTAAACATCCAAAGGAGGTGAGATTGCATTCTCTGGATGTTGTTCGGGCGATTAGGGTTTACCTTAAATCGACTGAGTCTTTTCGAAAGACGGACTCCTTGTTTGTTCTTCCAGAGGGTCCTCAGAAGGGCATGGCGGCTTCCGCCTCTACCATTGCCAAATGGATCAGGCAGACCATTGAACAGGCCTATGCCTTGCAGGGGAAGGTTCCCCCTGTGCCTGTGAAGGCGCACTCTACTAGATCTCTGAGTACGTCTTGGGCCTGTCGTCATGGGGCTTCTGTAGCCCAGGTGTGTAAGGCGGCGACTTGGTCGACCGTACACTCTTTCACAAAATTCTACAAAGTAGATGTTCAGGCATCGGCGGATGCTTCCTTTGGCCGCAAGGTTCTTAGTGCGGCTGTTCCCTAGGGTCCCTTGTTGGGGACTCCTGGCTGTTGGGATAAGTTTTGTATCCCCTGGTTTTTTGTCTTTTCCTGGGTTGTTGCTCCTGTTGAGCACTTATTTTTGCTGTTGCCCAGCTGGTTTCCTTCCTTTGGTAAGGTTCCTTTCTTTGATGTGGAGACTGCGTTGCCTTTCGGCGCGGATGCGTTTCCCACCCCTCATGTTTGCACTGCTTTGGGACGTCCCCATATGTGACGAATATGAAGAGGCGGCGACTGTCGGAGGACGTAAGAGAAAACGGAATTTTTGTAAAATCTTACCTGTAAAATTCCTTTCTCTGAGTCCTCCGACAGTCGCCGCCCCCGCCCCTCTTTTGGGGTTTGAATGTATACTCTACTGCTATTCCACTAAAACTGAGATATGGTTGCAGGAAGTAGGAGGGTATTGACTGAGGGGACCACCCCTTGAGGGTGGGATATGTTAAAGCTTTATTGTTAACATATTCTGTTGCCTAGCTACTCCTTCGGAGCAAAGTCTAATACCCCATATGTGACGAATATGAAGAGGCGGCGACTGTCGGAGGACTCAGAGAAAGGAATTTTACAGGTAAGATTTTACAAAAATTCCGTTTTTTTCATAATGTCTTTCAGTTGTGCATTCCTATTTTTAATCCCCCCTCCCAATAGTGCATTATTTCCCGGTAAAAAAAAAATCTGTCCCAGACAAGGGTATTAACCACTTGCCGACCGGCGCACGACTATCTACGTCGTCGGTCAGCCCCTCACAGGCAAAGTGACGTAGGGCTACGTCACTAGCTTGTGAGGGTCTAGGGAGCGAGCGAGCGCCGCCGGAGGCGCGCTCCCGCGTGGTCACGGACCCCCCCCGCGCGTGTGACCGGCGGACCTGATGTCCGCCGGCCACTCTGCGATCGGCGGGGGAGAGGGAGAAAGTCAGGCAGCTTGTGTAAACAAGCTGCCTGTCATTCTCCCCTCTGTATGAGAGCTGATCATATGGATCTACTATGTAGATCCGTTGATCACTCTGCATACAGCTGAAGCCACAGCCAATCACAGTTAGAATCACGCCCCTAGGGACACACACAGCCCCTCCCTCTCAAATAAAGTTAACCCCTTCACTACCAGTGTATTTTTACAGTAACCGTGCATATGTATAGCACTGATTACTGTAGAAATGTCACTGGTAACCCCAAAAGTGTCAAAAATGTCAGTCAAGGGTCCGATCTGTCCGCCGCAATGTCGCAGTACCGCAAAAAAAATCGCAGATCGCCGCCATTACGCGTTAAAAAAAAAAACAACAAAAATCTTTCCCTTAGTAAACGCAATAACTTTTGCGCAAACCAATCAAAATACGCTTTTTGCGATTTTTTTTTTTTTTTTTTTTTTTTTTTTTTTTTTTTTTTTTTACCAAACATAGGTAGCATAAAACAAATTGGCCGAAAATGTTAAAAAATTTTGATTTTTACATATTTTTTGGGGGGAATTTCATATAAAAAAAAAGGGAAAAATATTGCTATTTTTGCAAAATTGACGCTCTTTTTTTGTTTTATAGCGCGTGATCAAAAAATCGCACAGGTGATCAAATACCGCCAAAAGAAAGCTCTGTTTGTGGGAAAAAAAGGACGCCAAATTCGTTTAGGTACAGCGTCGCACGACCGCGCAATTTTCCGTTAAAGTCACGCAGTGCCGAATCGCAAAATACCCCCTGGTCGTTTAGCAGCCAAATCCTCCGGGGCTTAAGTGGTTAATGGGGAGGTATTTTCCCACTTCTGTTTTGTGAATTAAATCCCAAATTTTAAAAATCTGTAATGTTAGTGTAATGGAGTCTTTTGAAAATTGACGAAATTGTTGTGGTACCCAGATCCCCTTATGTAATGGACTCTTACTGAGACTTTTTTCTATTTTAACCTTTTTTCATTTAAATTATATGTCCAATCTATAACCCATGCTAATAATACCACTCTAAAATACCTTTTAAAACCTGGCATTGCCAATCCCCCCGGTGTCTTCTCTTTGCTAGGTTTTCTATGTTTCCATATAAACCTCGATATCCTCTTCAATATATTGAAATAGCTTTATGGCACTTGAATCTGGAATTTATATTACACTTTTGGACTTTTGGTACTCATTTTAATTTATATTTATATGCCCTATCCAGGAAAGAGAACTCGTAGCTAGTCTTCTCAGGTCTTCTTTAATTTTGTTTTAACAATGGATTATAATTCAAGTGAGACAAATCTCCTCAGGTGGCCATCAAGTTCACCCCTAGATATTTCAGATTATCTTTCCATCTAAACGTGAAGTTTTTCTCCCTTCTAGCCACATTTATATTCAAGATGTCAGTTTTTGTCTGGTTTATTTTAAAATTTGACAGCTCTCCATAGGTTTTCAACACCTTTATTATATTTGTCATCAGAATATGCAGCTACTTTATTTTCTTTTCACTCCCCTTATATCTAGATTGTTTCTAATTGTGGCCAATAATGGTTCCAGTGATAGAGCAAACAATATCGGGGAGATAGGGAACCCCTGTCTCGTTCCATTTTCAAGTTCAAAGGTGCCATTTAACTTAAACACTGCCGGCGGCTGCTTATATAACGTTTTAATCCACTAGATCGGGCATCACTAAATGGCGGCCCGCGGGCCGTCTCCGGCCCGCGCTGCTGCTCCATCAGGACCGCCGCCATCAGCTGCTGGATTTCTTCCCTGTCTCTGCTGCTGTCATTAGCAGAGCAGGGCGGATGGCCGGAGGCGGGACTGAGACTGGGGGCGGGACACCGGCATTGAATGGAGGGAGGCAGCTGCCTGAATTAGCATTTCAGGCTGGAGGTGATTGGCTGCTGGGAGGCGGAAGGTGATTGGCTGCTGGGAGGCGGGAGGTGATTGGCTGCTGGGAAGCGGAAGGTGATTGGCTGCTGGGAGGCGGGAGGTGATTGGTTGGGAGGCACACAGTCGGCTGCCTCTATGCATGCAGCGCTGCTGTTCCTCTGTCTTCCTCGAGATTGTCCCGCCTCCTGCTCTCCGCTCTGTGTAAGGTAGGAGAGTGAAGGGAGGACAGGGCTGTGAAGTTTGATTGGGGAGCAGGGGTCATGTGCAGGGGGGGGGGGGGGTAGTGTGGTGTTTCATGTAAAGGGGAGCAATGCTGTGGGGGTGATATGTTAAGAGGGTAGTGGTCTGTGTTGATGTAAAGGGGGGCAGTGCTATGGGGGTGTGTGTTAACAGGGCAGTGCTGTGTATGTGTGTGAGGGTGATGCAAAGGGGCAGGTCTGTGGGGGTGATATAAGGGGGCAGTGGTGTGTGTGTGTGTGTGTGTGTGGGGGGGGGGGGGGGGGTGGGGGGGTGATGTAAAGAGAGACAGTGCTGTTGGGGGGATATGCAAGAGGGACAGTGCTGATGGGGGGGATATATGAAGGGGACAGTGCTGATGGGGGGGATATATGAAGGGGACAGTGCTGATGGGGGGATATATGAAGGGGACAGTGCTGATGGGGGGATATATGAAGGGGACAGTGCTGATGGGGGGGGGGGGGGATATATGAAGGGGACAGTGCTGATGGGGGGGATATATGAAGGGGACAGTGCTGATGGGGGGGATATATGAAGGGGACAGTGCTGATGGGGGGATATATGAAGGGGACAGTGCTGATGGGGGGATATATGAAGGGGACAGTGCTGATGGGGGAATATATGAAGGGGACAGTGCTGATGGGGGAATATATGAAGGGGGCAGTGCTTTGTGTGTGTGTGGGGGGTGGTGATGTGAAGGGGGACAGTGCTGTGTGTGTGGGGGGTGGGGGGGGGTGGTGATGTGAAGGGGGACAGTGCTGTGTGTGTGTGTGTGTGGGGGGGGGGGGGACAGTGGTGATGTGAATGGGGACAGTGCTGTGTGTGTGGGGGGGGGGGACAGTGGTGATGTAAAGGGGGATAAGCAGCTGCACAGAAAACGTGCAGGGTACAATTGACTCTTAAATGCAATGAAATACAAGGTGCGGTTTCCCACACATGGAAATTGCATGGTACATACGCGCCATGCAGTTTCAATGCGACAGCGTTTTTAAAAAGGTGCCAGGGCCTTTTCCCAGCAGAAAACACAGACACAACAGCCCATTCAAATGAATGGGCTGTCGTGCCTGCACACCTGGGCTGTGATGTAAAGAATCCGAGTCATCACGCAAAAATGCAATCTGGACCTCTGCTGGAAGAAAATTTTGCTAATCGGACCTCCATGAATTTTAATTCAATACCCCTGCACTAGATCATACTTTTGCCTATCCCCATTTCTTCTAGATTCGTGAACTTGAAACCCAAGTCTACCCTGTCAAATGCTTTTTCAGCATCTACTGACATGAGCAGAGATGGTGGTCCACCCCTCAGCACCTTTTTGAAGGAGCAACAATGTTCTCTCCATTATCTCTCCCGGGAATGAATCCCACCTGGTCTAAATGTACCCATTTTGGCATTAATTCTGTCAGTCTATTCGCTAGTATTTTTGCGTATAATTTTGTATCTGCATTCAGAAGACAAATGGGTCTATAGCTGGCACATTGCGTTATATCGTTGTCTTCCTTTGGTATCGCAGTGATATATGCTAATGATTCCCTTCTCCAAGAGAATTCCAGCATAGGCACATGTTGGGTACCAGTAATTCCTTAAACCTTTTTATATAAATCGCAGAAAAACCATCTGGTCCTGGACGTTTTACATTTGTTGTCTCAATGCCTTAAACATGTCTTCCTGAGTTATAGGTCTCTCTAGTGCTATTCTTTCATCTCTATCTATTTTGGGCAATTTGGCTTCTTTTAAATATATTTCTATCTTCTTTTTCTTTTCTAGTTCCTCTATTTCATTTTGAGGTCCTTCTGGTGTTCTTACCATGTATAGATTTTTATAAAAAGCCTGGAATACTTCTGCAATTTGAGTTGTTGCATACACTAGTTCCCCTACATTATTTTTAATGTTCTCTATAAAAAGCCTATTGATTTTTTTTTTTTCTTCCTAAAGTATATTTGCAAGGTATTTTCCCGGCTTATTTCCCCATTGGTATCTCTCCTTTATTTATTAAATGTCTTTCTAATTTCTACTTCTCAACGCATTTAGTTCATCTCTTTAATACCAGTTGATGTTGTATCTCTCTATCATTTCCCATCTTATGTCTTTGTTCAAGATCGTACAATTCTTTTAAAAGTTGATCTGTCTTTTCTGAGCTCTCTTCTTCCGGGTTCCTATTGAAATCAATATGCCCCTAATTGTATGCCTTATGAGCTTCCTACACCATAGTTTCAGACACTTATGGGATCCTATTTAATAAGAAGTATTGTTCTATTTCTTTCCTTATTTTCCCTTTCACTTCTTGATCTTGTCTTAGCATCTCATTTAATCTCCAGTTATTGATCTTATATTGTACCTTTGTCATCTTAAGCTCTACTGTCGTCGGTGCGTGATCTGAGATTATCGCTTCAAATGATGTTTTATCCACATTGTCTAATCAATGCTCTATGAATATTCAGAAAAGATTCAGTCTTGAATAGGAGCCATGCATGGAGGAGAAGAAAGTGTAGTCCTCCAAATGTCTACTAGTTGATATTGGTATAACAATCTCTTCAATACTTTGAGTTGATACACCCTCCTAGTTTGACCCGATACATCCAGCACCGGATCGATCTCAAAATTAGTCTCCTGCTGGAATAATCCTACCCTTTTTAAATTCCATAAGTTCCCTTAACCCCTGTTTTTAGATAAACTTTTGGGTTCTTATTTGGGCAATACACATTTACCAACGTATATTCCTTTCCTTCTATTTCTCCCTTTAGGAACATGTATCTGCCCACTGGGGTCTATCTGTCTTTGCTTAAACTTCACATTTTTTGCGAATCATATTGCCACTCCCTTAGATTTTCTATTGCATGAACCCCTGAAGACCATACTGGGTAGTTCCTTGAGTACAATTTTATTCTAGACTCGTGGGTGATGTGGGTCTCCTGCAAAAAGACAATACCAGCCAAATAACAATGAAGTTCCTTCATGATTTTGTGTCTCTTAGCAGGAGTACTTAAACCTCTAACATTATGTCAATAGTTTCACCTTATTCATAGTCATTTTTAAAACTTTTTTTTTATTTTTCTATATATCCTCTCCACCTCTTCTTTCCCTCTTTTTCCATCAGCGAAGGTCCCCCCCCCCCCAAAGACAGGAGTTGTCCCCGTCCCACTGGGCACCGGGGGAAGACTCAGATCCATCCTAATTAGGAAAAAAAACACAAACCCACAGAAGAGAAAAGGAAACCAAACTTCTCAAAATCAACCTCCAGAATAGGGTCCTGGGACAAGGAATTCCTTCCCTATCTATACTTACTCCCCCCTCTATATAAGGGCATGTGTCCAGCACAACTCCAACATAAATCTTCTTCAATACAGTCCCTTAGCATCAGCCATTACGGATTTAAAACAGTCTAAGCACCAGTCTATATATCCATCATTTTTCGGGGATTCAAAATTAATTTGATTTTCATTTGACTCACCCCTCTTCTTTAAATTCAACACCTTCCTCCTACTTGTGGTCCGCTCCTTCAGGATGTTTTCCCCTCTCCGCTGTCAAGGTATTCTCCGGATGTTTTCTCAGCAGGCCGCAGGGCTTCCTTAGGACGAGACCATTGAAACCCTGCTTCCACCGCTCTCAGCCTCTCTCTCTCCACACGTCTCCACTCCTTCCCTCCTTACCCGCGTCTCTTAGCCGCTGTCCTGGTTACATACCACCGCTACCTTGCAGCTCTTTCTGTCGGTACCTCACTGCTTCTCCTCCTTCCTGGCCGCTCGCTCCTCCTCGGGGTGAGTCCTACCCTCAGCTGTCACTCTGTGCTGTGCCTCGCTTCACTGCTGCATGCCACTCACGCTCCCCCGCAAACACTCTCACTCTCCATTAATACCGTCGGTTTTAGCAGGCATCGCAGGCGGACCTCTTCACGGTGTCTAGTCCACTCTCCCTTCAGATGCCATGGGCAGGCTCCTCCCCCGGAAACTCCACATTTTCAATACACAGCTCTTACTTTTGGCATCTCTTCCGCGCCCAGGATTTTATCAAAGATAATGGCAAAGCCCTGTTTCCTGTTTCAGGTGGGAGGAGCCTATCATTCAGATGCTGCCCTGGAAGACGTCTTAGAAAAAGTTACCAGGTACCTAACTGTTTTTTAGCACTGATCACTATTGGTGTCACTGGTTCCCAAAAAAGTGTCAGGTGTCCGATGCAATATCACAGTTCCGCTATAAGTCGCTGATCGCCGCATTTACTAGTATAAAAAAAAATACATAAATATAGCCCATCGTTTTTGAATGCTTTAGGTTTTGCGCAAACCAATCAATTTACACTTATTGGGATTTTATTTTTTGCAAAAAATATGTAGCAGAATACATATTGGCCTAAATTGATGGAGAAATTGACTCTTTTTTATGTTTTTCATTGGATGTGTTTTATAGCAGAAAGTAAAATATATAATATAAATATATATATATATATAATCTTTTTTATTTTTTTTCATATTGTCAGACTTTTTTTTTATAAAACCTTCAGGAGGTCTATCAATGTTAACGCAAATATGCATGTTCATATCTCTTCAGAAACGCAAATATATATTGGAGGTATGTGAATTACCCTGTGTCACACACAAATTGCATATAGAACTTGGTTTAATGACATCCAGTAGTGTCCAATACAGTGCTCCATTAAAACTCTGTGTGTAATCAAAGTCCTTTGAAAAGTGTCCTCATAGCAGGTTAATGTGAAGGAAAAAAAACTCTGAATCGGCTTTCACTGTTCACTTAGTCATGAATCGCAAAGAAAAACAGTGGTCTTTATATCGTCGCCACCAAAACAGCAATTACCTTTGGTCTCCAACACCTCCTCATGTGTGATAATAGCTGGACACCTACCCTCATAAATGGAGACCTTACATTACAGGAGGTCAATGAATGTGTGCAAGGGAGAACATAGCTTCTCAGCCAACTGTGATGGAAGGTAATTCCACAAGCCACTGCCTTTTGTGCCAACAAATCCTCACCTCTTTTTTTACTGCCTCCAGAAAGAACCATAGCAACAGCAATATAACCATGCTGTTTTAGTGACTCTTGAGCTCCACAGCGGCACAGCTATACAGGTTTTCAGCTACAAGTCACCTGGGATCTTCCACCTCCCTTCAAGTATATCAGTCAGGAACTTGATACAGTCAGAGTTTAAACAGAATAAAACTAGCATAGTGTACCTCTTATGTAAAACAAGTAAAATCGGTTACAAATGCCAACTCTAGAATGCCTGACATAAAAAATCTGTTGACTTCATAAGAGTGGGTTCTTCACTTAGGGGTTTGGGAACACTTCCAAAGGTGGGGAACTCCAGATGTGGTTATTCTTGCATCCAGGTTCAAAACTAAGCTGGACAGTTTTCATATCTAGGACATTGAGCGTTTGTGGTGGATGCTCTGGTGACTCCATGGGATCAGTTCTCCTAATTTAAGCCTTCCTCCGTTATAGCCTCTGCCTTGACTGCTTGGCAGGATTCGAGTGGAGGGCATTCTGGTGACTCGGATTGCAATTGTCCGTTAAAGTAACGCAGTGCCGAATCGCAAAATATGGCCTGGTCAGGAATGGGGTAAAATCTTCCGGTCTTAAAGCGGTTAAAAATACGCTCATTGGGAATTTTTTTGTCAAAGACATGTAGCTAAATACATTTTGGCCTAACTATATGACAAAAATTTAATATATTGGATATTTTTTAATTGTCAAAGTAGAAAAATATTGTTATTTTTTCAAACTTTTTGAATTTTTTTAATTAATATCGCAAAAAATAAAAAGCGCAGAGGTGATCAAATACCACCAAAAGAAAGCTCTGTTTGTGGGAAAAAAAGAACGTAAATTTTGTTTGGGTACAACGTTGCATGACCGCGCAATTGTCAGTTAAAGTCGGACAGTGCCGAATCGCAAAAAGTGGCCTGGACATAACACACCAAAGTACTCCGGTGGTAAAGTGGTTAAAAGTACGATTTTGACTAAAATCCAATACTGTACACCTTGTAAGTATGAGAATAGTGGTTCTGTAAAGGGCGATGGATTCGTATTATAGGGGTATTTTTAGTTAAAAAAGGTATTTGAGGCCGGAACTCCACTTTAAGATCATAACGCCATCACCTCAAAGAATCCTCTCCCTGTTGATACTGCATTCACCAGATCTCCAATCTTTTGCACTGTATACCATTTAACTCTCCATATGCGGTGCATCACACTCTAGACTGGATCCCTTTCCAAGCGTTCTCACACAAGAAAAGTAAACCGATTACATTGCGTAATCCCATAATCAGTTTATTGCTAAAATGGGCCCTCAGATGAAGACGTGACTACGGATCAATTTTATAGCAGAAGTGTGACCATACGGCTATCCAGAGTGACGTCAACACGCTGCCTACTCCGAGCATCACCGCGATCGTGGAGAAGCCAGGAAGCGGTGAGAGAGAACATGTGGACTGAACGTTGTTCACTTTATCCTATCAATGCTTGTTTTTATATTGCGTTTGTGAGTTTGATTTCAAAGGGGAAGGATTTTTTAGCAATAAACTGATTACAGGATTACATTATGGAATCTGTTTTCTTTTACTGCTTGGAAAGGGATCCAGTCTAGAGTGTGATCCACAGCCGATGGAGAGTTTAATGGTATAAAGCACAAAAGATTGGAGATCTGGTGAGTGCAGGTGGTATGATCAGGTGTGGTTGATGGTGTTATGATCTTGAGGACTCTAGTATGGTCCTGTAGATGTGATCGCCTTGGATACATTTACCTGTATATTCACTCACAAGGGTAGAACATTTTTGAACTTCACTAAAAACACGGTTTGGCTGGCACTGAAGAATATAAGAGAAGGGTTGGGACTTTAGATGAAAGACATGACCAGGCCATCAGGATCACAATTATACATTTATTAAAGACAGCAGATGATAGGCATTGTCATAAAAGTACATAGTAGGATACAGCAAAATATCTTCAAGGTATAACAAACTTGAGTACAATGGTCCTCAAATCCAATATTCATAAAATCAATAGACATTGGGCAAGAGTATTACAATTGATTGGATAAAAACATAGCACTGGTAAACTCAAATGGCAAGAATGGTAGAATGGTGTAACAAGATCATGACATCAATAGACTCAACGCGTTTCGTGGACTTATTATGCCACTTCACCAGGAGTAGATGTCTAGTTCATATCTACAAAAAATATGTATGTGTGTATATGTATATATAATATATATATATAAGGAATGGCAACAATGGTATTGAATGAAAACTGGACAAGAGAGAAAGGAGGAGAAGACCCCCCTTATAACAAAACTTGCGTCACAAATTGAGTGGGTGTTGACATATGGGGTAAGACATGGCACCAGGTATCTCCCACGGGAGCTGAGGGAACACAGGGCAGGCGGGCAGGGACGAGGGTGCACTGAAGGAGCGCTGCTAATGTTTTAATGACTATTGTTTAGGCATTTGATATATATATTGACGGATCAATTTTATAGCAGCAGCTATTATGTAATCTTCTAGTTTTAGGTGTATGTCTAGCTGTGTTTTACATGTGCGCTAGAAACCATTTTTTATTCACTTTATCATATTTTAAGAGGTTCTATTATATTTTAGAATAATATAATAAAGCAATTGTAACTTCTAAAATTTATAATTGGTCTACTTTAGAGGACGGTGTCAGTGGGGCAGAGGTCTGTTCAGACACCTGATATTTCACCAAAGCCCCCCCAACAGGGCTGCTAAAACTTTGAAAAAATAAAACTGACCCTGCCCTCTGCGCGGCTGACCCTGCCCTCTGCGCGGCTGACCCTGCCCTCATCAGAAATTATAGCCACTAGATTTCCTAAAAGTGGTACTAAAAGATGTTCACAATTGCCTTGGCTGTCCTAGGACTCTCCCTCACTTGCTGAGGAAGCAGCGGGAGCCTTTTGGATCCTACTGCTGTCCATCACAGCCGGTGAGCCAATGAAAGAGTGGGCGGGGGGCTCTGTGTGTCTTATGGACCCATGCTCAAGAGTGAGCAGGCAGCAGTGCCCCCCAGGGCAAGCAGCTTTCTCTGGGGGCACTGCTCGAGCAGGAGGAGCCAGGAGCCCCGGCGGGGGACCTAAAAAGAAGAGGATCTGAGCTGCTCTGTGCAAAACCACTGTGCAGAGCAGGAAAGTACATGTTTAAAAATAAAAGATGCTTTAACACCACTTAAGGTTTTCCCTGATTCCTCTACAGTAGGGGTGTCAAACTCAATTCCATTGTGGGCCGCATTAGGGTTGTCCTCAAAGGGCCAGTTGTATCTGTAGGATGATGTATCTATTTAGACACCTAGGGGTACGCAGTGTACAGTTCACGAATACGCTACATAGAGTGCCCCCCCCCCCCATTCTCACATCTCATCTGTCTGGCTGTAGTACCTCCCAGCATTGTAGGTGGCTCCGCGTCTCTCACTTGCAGGGAGATCATTGGTCGGCACTGCTGTGCCCCGCCGTGAGTGCATGCAGGGTAGGCAGGGATCTGCAAGAGCCGAGGATTTGGCCCGGGGGCCTTGTGTTTGACACTTGTGCTCTACAGCAGTGGTCCTCAACCCTGGCCTACAGGACCCACTAACAGGCTAGATTTTAGATATTACCTTGGGGAGATGCAGACTAGAGTACTGCAATCACTGAGCAGCAAATTATATCACCTGGGATGTATTTCAGTTATCTTGAAAATCTGGCCTGTTAGTGGGCCCTGTAGGCCAGGGTTGAGGACCACTGCTCTACAGTATGGACTCGTGGTTTGGCATCTTGGAACCTCTGTTAAGTTGTCTCATGTTGCTTTGATTCATGTACCAATTGACCGATACTGCTGATTGTCAGTCAATTTGGTATAACTATACGTTGCTGTTTGTAATTGTAGATTTATTACAAATGCGCTCCTTTTTTATTTATTCTTTTTCTTTTTGCAGTATTTGGTCAATTGAGATAATTTGCTGCCAAATCTAAAATTCTGTTTTTATCTTTTATTAGGATGAAGAAATTTTGAACAGATCTCCCAGAAATCGAAAACCGCGAAGAGATTGAACAAACACCTAGGAAAGATATCCAACTTAGAACTTGAATATTTGGCAAAGTTAATATATATTAAAAAAAAAAAGTTTGCCGTTTCTACAGAGTTGCAACAAAAAGCAGACCATCACCCTGGTTCTCTATTCACTGAAGCCACGAAATGCTGTCACCCATGCGTTGCAGCTGAATTTAAACAGTGTGTCTAGAATTTGCAGTCACCGAGGTGGCAGCAAAATAAAATCCATCTTTTTCTGTATTTAACCTTAGTTGACTTCTCTGTGGGGATTTGCAGTGTAACGAAAACTAACTGTGCTGTTTGATTTTAAAGAGCTTTTTAAAAGAACAATATAGTATTGCCAAAATCTTCCAAACGTCAGTGTAATGAAATGTATTAATCTTAGAAAAACGAGAACATGTTTAGGAAGCTGTCTTTAAAAAATGAAGATTTTTTTCCTTCCAATAATAATAGAACACTCTCCTCTTTGAGATGTCAGTAGATTTTTTTTTCCCCTTGTAAACAAGAGCATCCCCCTAAATACTGCAGTACATTCTCATTTGGTTCCAAAGGCATGTTTCTATCCTGATTCAATGCATGCTGCCCTTGGTCTCTGGTAAAAGTGGGCCTCATGGACCAAAACAATGGTCCACTTTAAGCAGGTTCTAGAATTTTGTCCCCCTCCTGTGTGCGTGAGCTTATGTAAATATAAATATATACATATATCTTTTTGCTTTGTGTGCTTTCTTAGTTCTACAGTTGATCATTGTTTTAGGCTGGCTTCACACTATGGTGTTACAGTAACATGCTTATTACCATGTGTTATACACAGCACTCTTGAGTGTTGGATGCCACTGTACATGAAAAACGCAGAAAATGCATCACACAAATACAGTAGGTGCCAATGGACCTGCACTGCAGCACACAACAGTGCATTTAAAAAACTGTTAAGGTCCCATTTTAATTCCACTGCCATTTGTAATACAAGGCACATTAACACACAAAGTAATGGAACAGCATAGTGTGAAGAAGGCCCTTAATTTTTCCATTGCACTGTTTTTTTATTGTGAATTTCCACTGTTATGTTAATCATACATCTTGTATGTTGTTTGATGTTATTTAAGAGGGACTCGCCCAGTGGAGTCATTGCAATCTTACTGGTTTTACATTCAGTGTTTTGTTTCTTGCTGTTGGTTTGTGATAGCAATGATTGCATGTAAAGTGTACTGTTAACTTACACATAGTGGTAGTTGCAGTTTGATGACCTAAAAATGAGGGTGCTAAGGTGTAAAATATTTGAGGGGTCAGTCCACCAGAAAGTAACATTTTCTGTTATGGGTACACACTGCTGGGCTAAACTACCTAAATAGCTTTGCATATCCTGACTATTGGCAAGATCACCTACAATAATTCCTAGCTCTCCCTGACTTTATCTACGTCTGCTACAATCTGTGTTTTTTAAATAAGTGAAGCGTACCCTACATGGGGAATAAAAAGCCTCTAGCTGCCCTGACAAATACCAAGACATGGGGACTTTGAAAATTTGCCACTGCTGTGTTGAGCTGAAATAAGAAGCAAGGGACAATTCAGCTTTCTGGCATCTACTCGGAAAGAAATTTCAGTATCAAGTGTGAACTGACCCTTTTTAACTGCTTATGACCAGTTAAAAAAAAAAAAAAAATCATGGTTCTAGAGTAGGTTAAGTCATTGAAAGTCGTCGCTGCTAAGGGCAACAGTAACCCTTATGTGTCTTGCACTAGTTTTGTCACTGTATAATAATTGTCAGTTTAGATCGTCAAGTCCATATAATTGCTGCCTATGCTGTGTGTATTAAACCGGTACACTTTTCTGCCCCAGCAGTTGCTTTCTAATCCGAATATCTGCAAAGGGTACGTAGAGACCAACATAAACAACTTGACTGATTAATACACAGATGGGGAAAACTCTACCTATGTATTAAGCTTTTCAGTGACAGCTTCCTCTTTTTTTTAAATTTTGTATTTTACGAATATTATTTAAACATAATGCCTTTTTCATAATTGATCTCTCTACTGGAGTCCATTGTTTTATCACACTTTGACTCATTCAGAGAGAGTGCTCAAGTGCTTTCCAAGGCCAGTGAAAGCTTCACCATAGCAGATATTTGGGGTAGACTCTAACAGTTGCTGACAGTCCAATTTGCTGTAACAATGTAAGGTTGTTCATGTTTTTTTGTTTTTCATTTTCTCTTGTTGCATCATAAGTTATCTTGTTGATGTAGGGGTTCAGAGCTGAACACAAAATAAAACTTTTATTACAAAAATAAATAAAAAAAACATGGCTTTTTTGCTGCCCTGAGCCAAATGTGGCCCATTTTGAAGGAGCATGTTAAGATAGCTGATAGTTGGCACAGTCAGTGCTCCTATCCAATCCTGGAGGCTATCAATGCCTGACTCCTGGAGCTAGCGCCTGTTCTGAGAATGGTACATGCAGTATCTCACCAAAGTAAGTACATCTCTCTCGCATTTTTGTGAATATTTTATTATATATTTTCATGTGACACTACTGCAGAAATGACACTTTGCTACAATGTAAAGTAGTGAGTGTACAGCTTGTATAACAGTGTAAATTTGCTGTCCCTTCAAAATAACTCAACACATAGCCATTAATGTCTAAACCACTAGCAACAAAAGTGAGTGCAACCCTAAGTGAAGGTGTCCAAATAGGGCCAAATTGGTCATTTTCCCTCCCCGGTGTCATGTGACTTGTTAGTGTGACAAGGTCTTAGGTGTGAATGGGGAGCAAGTGTGTGAACTTTCACTCACTCTCTCATACTGGTCCCTGGAAGTTTAACAACACCTCATGGCAAAGAACACTGAGGATCTGGAAAAAAGAATTGTTGCTCTACATAAAGATGGCCTAGGCTATAAGAAGATTGCCAAAAGCCTGAAACTGAGCTGCAGCACAGTGGCCAAGACCATACAGTGGTTTAACAGGACAGGTTCCACTCAGAACAGGCCTCGCCATGGTCGACCAAAGAAGTTGTGTACGTACTCAGCGTCCTATCCAGAGGTTGTCTTTGGGAAATAGATGTATGAGTTATGCCAGCATTGCTGCAGAGGTTGAAGGGGTGGGTGGGGGGGGGTCAGCCTGTCAGTGCTCAGACCATACGCTGCACACTGCATCAAATTGGTTTGCATGGCTGTCATCCCAGAAGGAAGCCTCTTCTAAAGATGATGCACAAGAAAGCCCGCAAACAGTTTGCTGAACACAAGCAGACTAAGGACATGGATCACTGGTACAGTGGGTACGGAATGTATTCAGACCCTCTTAAATTTTTCACTCTTTGTTATATTGCAGCCATTTGCTAAAATCATTTAAGTTCATTCTTCTTCCTCATGAATGTACACATAGCACCCCATACTGACAGAAAAACACAGAATTGTTGACATTGTTGCAGATTTATTTAAAAAGAAAAACTGAAATATCACATGGTCCTAAGTATTCAGACCCTTTGCTCAGTATTTAGTAGAAGCCCCCTTTTGATCTAATACAGCCAGGAGTCTTTTTGGGAAAGATGCAACAAGTCTTTCACACCTGGATTTGGGGATCCTCTGCCATTCCTCCTTGCAGATCCTCTCCAGTTCTGTCAGGTTGGATGGTAAACATTGGTGGACAGCCATTTTCAGGTCTCTCCAGAGATGCTCAATTGGGTTTAAGTCAAGGCTCTGGCTGGGCCATTCAAGAACAGTCACGGAGTTGTTGTGAAGCCACTCCTTCATTATTTTAGCTGTGTGCTTAGGGTCATTGTCTTGTTGGAAGGTAAACCTTCGGCCCAGTCTGAGGTCCAGAGCACTCTGGAGAAGGTTTTTGTCCAGGATATCTCTGTACTTGGCCGCATTCAGAGATATCCTGATTGCAACCAGTCGTCCTGTCCCTGCAGCTGAAAAACACCCCCACAGCATGATGCTGCCACCACCATGCTTCACTGTTGGGACTGTATTGGACAGGTGATGAGCAGTGCCTGGTTTTCTCCACACATACCGCTTAGAATTAAGGCCAAAAAGTTCTATTTTGGTCTCATCAGACCAGAGAATCTTATTTCTCACCGTCTTGGAGTCCTTCAGGTGTTTTTTTTTTTAGCAAACTCCATACGGGCTTCCGTCGGGCCACTCTGCCATAAAGCCCCGACTGGTGGAGGGCTGCAGTGATGGTTGACTTTCTACAACTTTCTCCCATCTCCTGACTACATCTCTGGAGCTCAGCCACAGTGATCTTTGGGTTCTTCTTTACCTCTCTCACCAAGGCTCTTCTCCCCCGATAGCTCAGTTTGGCCGGACGGCCAGCTCTAGGAAGGGTTCTGGTCGTCCCAAACGTCTTCCATTTGAGGATTATGGAGGCCACTGTGCTCTTAGGAACCTTAAGTGCAGTAGAAATATTTTTGTAACCTTGGCCAGATCTGTGCCTTGCCACAATTCTGTCTCTGAGCTCTTCAGGCAGTTCCTTTGACCTCATGATTCTCATTTGCTCTGACATGCATTGTGATCTGGAAGGTCTTATATAGACAGGTGTGTGGCTTTCCTAATCAAGTCCAATCAGTATAATCAAACACAGCTGGACTCAAATGAAGGTGCAGAACCATCTCAAGGATGATCAGAAGAAATGGAAAGCACCGGAGTTAAATATATCAGTGTCACAGCAAAGGGTCTGAATACTTAGGACCATGTGATATTTCAGTTTTTCTTTTTTAATAAATCTGCAACAATGTCAACAATTCTGTGTTTTTCTGTCAGTATGGGGTGCTATGTGTACATTCATGAGGAAGAAGAATGAACCTAAATGATTTTAGCAAATGGCTGCAATATAACAAAGAGTGAAAAATTTAAGGGGGTCTGAATACTTTCCGTACCCACTGTACCATGTCCTGTGGTCTGATGAGACCAAGATAAACGTATTTGGTTCAGACGGTGTCAAGCGTGTGTGGCGGCAACCAGGTGAGGAGTACAAAGACAAGTGTGTCTTGCCTACAGTTAAGCATGGTGGTGGGAGTGTCATGGTCTGGGGCTGCATGAGTGCTGCCGGCGCTGGGAAGCTACAGTTCATTGAGGGAACCATGAATGCCAACATGTACTGTGACATACTGAAGCAGAGCATGATTCCCCCCCCCCCCCCCCCCGTTCGTAGACTGGGCCACAGGGCAGTATTCCAACATAACAACCCCAAACACACCTCCAAGACCACCACTGCCTTGCTAAAGAAGCTGAGGATAAAGGTGATGGACTGGCCAAGCATGTCTCCACACCTTAACCCTATTGAGCATCTGTGGGGCATTCTCAAACAGAAGGTGGAGAAGCGCAAAGCTCTGATGTTGTCATGGAGGAGTGAAAGAGGACTCCAGTGGCAACCTGTGAAGCTTTGGTGAACTCCATGCCCAAGAGGGCTAAGACAGTGCTGGAAAATAATATTGGCCACTCAAAATATTGACACTTTGAACCCAAATTGGGCATTTTTACTCCAGGGATGTACTCACTTTTGCTGCCAGCGGTTTAGACATTAATGGCTTTGTGTTGAGTTATTTTGAGGGGACGGCAAATTTACACTGTTATAAAGGCTGTACACTCACTGCTTTACATGGTAGTAAAGTGTAATTTCTTCAGTGTTGTCACATGAAAAGATATAATAAAATATTTACACAAAATGAGGAGTGTACTCACTTTTGTGAGATACTGTAACTACCACAGGACGTGTATTTTTTTTTTTTATTCTGGAGGTTGAGTAGTGGCAGCTGCCAGTTCTGGGTGGGAACTTGGTCTGTGACAGGTTTCTAATAAATGTTAGCTTTGTGGTTCTACCCACCTTTCCTGTTTCTATATCTTTCATAAGCTGCATTTTTTTAAGACAATTTAAGGTTCAACAAGAGCTCTCCATTTTTTTCTTTTTTTTTTTTAATTTGTCAGAGGTCTGATGACTGGGGAAAAATGGAAATGGGCAGAATTCCATCTTATATCATCTAACAGTCTTCCATGCTGCATAGTGGAAATGGTTGAATCTTCTGCTGTGGCTATTTTATTTGGACAACCAACCCATCGGCTGTCAAAATATCTAGACAATGCCTGCATCTGACTGGATGCATGTGCTGTTTGGTTGACCACTTTTATGCCTGGCTTATTTGATTTTTTTTTTTTTTTTTTTTTTTAAGTCAAAGGATGTCATCTGGAAGATGGGTGAAAGGGCCACCCACTGAGCGGATTTCGGCCAGTTCATTCAAGAAATGTCATCCTCTTGTAGCCAGCTTTTTTTAATTGTTGTCTTGCCCAATTTTTTGCTGGTGTAAGTAAGGGCTAGTTCACACCAGATGCAGTCCAGTGTGGTTGTTTTTCTGCATCAAAAATGCATACACTGTGTTTTCCAGGTATTTCAATGACCCTGGTTCACACCAGTGCAGTCAATTTCCGGTGCAAAAAAGAACATGCTGCATTTTTGTTCTGCACATAATTGTACTGGAACATAGCAAAATGCACTGTAATGGCATGTGGTGTGAACTGTAAGCAAAAACATATTTGGAACACATCCGGAGTTCTTTTTTGGGGTGTGAACTGGCCGATAAATGTGACCTTTCATCAGTGTTTAAAAATTATCAATCGGCATTATACACAGTGCGTGGTACAATAAAGGTCACATATGCAGCTAACCTATTTTATTTTATACAGTACAGGACACAGGTAAAGTATTCGTAGACCTTGGAATATAGGGTTGTACCTTCAGAGGATTGGGCACTTGAAAAAAATTTGAGGACACCCCTACTGCGTGCCTCCCTCATAACCCTACCCCACTCTGTGAATCCTCCGATTTGTACTAGTGTTGCAAGCCGATGGACCTCTTGTCCTTCATGGGGAAAAAACACTTTTTTTTTTGTTAGCTTAGGATTCTTCAACTCTTTGCTGTCTTCTAATGCCACAAATAAAAGTAGTGTATGTGGATCAGTGCAACCTTTTTAAACCTTGGGAACTGTACCTAGACCCCAGGCTGTGTGAACAGCCTGCAACGTCCTGGGCACTGGATCTTGCATAAGTGCTCAATTTGGCATGTAGGCAGGTGCTGGTTCAGGGCCGTAGTCCATCCCTATGGAACCCACTCCCTAAAGACCCTGCTAAAGGTATGCCCACCTAGACAGTAAAACCTGGACTTTATATAGGGCTTTGTAGACAGTCACCTCTCATCTCTGACCATTACTATGAAAGTCTAGAACTCTGAGTTGTATTTACTACAGTGTAAACTTGGTGCTTAAAGTCAACCACTTTAGCTTACACTCGGGTAAATGACCAGGTGTTGCATAATACCACACATCACACATTTTATCGCCAATCGCATCTAGAGCTCTTAAATTGTACTTGAGTGTTTTGTGTTTCCCTTTTTGCCATGAGAATTTGCTACAGAATGGTCTACATCTGGGTTGCTGCGTTCTTCTGGACACATTCTGTATTCGGCCCCCCTACTCTGTGAGTACCCCACACAGGCATCCCTTAACACATAGCTATAGCTGAAAAAGAGCTATTGCAAAATTGCAGGTGAATGTTTGCTCTGTCAAAGGTCTGCACAACACTCAATCTCAGCCAATGCACCCCTTGCACCAGAGCATGAGCCAAGTCCCATTTCCTCTGACAAATAACCGCTTTATAACAGGCATTTTTGCCAGGGGCTCAAAAAACACCACACCTTGCATCTTCTACTCCCATTTATTGGATCGTGATATGCCCTGCCCTAGACGAGGCAGACATTGAGGCAGGATTGGAGGAAGCTGCAGAAGATTTTTCTTCCTTTTGATTGCCACATTATTGAAGAGCTTCATGCAACATTTTGGCTAAATATGAATAAGCTCACTGCTGCTGTCTGCAAAAGCCTTGGAATTGTGAAGTTCGATTCTCCTCTTGTCTCACTTTGCCCCATGTATACGCAGAATCTTATGGCTAAATGCCTGTAAGACCCGTCCCATTTATGCTTTTTTCAAGGAAGGTGTCTGTCTGGGGGAGACACTTGACCAATTCATAAAATGTCACATTTTACTTCCACAGCAGAAGATCCCAAAACATCCTTCCTCAGGAGCCTCTACCCCTGTAAATTTTAGAGCATCTAATTGCTCTACCAAGGCTTTAGCTTTTAAGCCTAAATTGAGCCCTTCCTTTCAGCATAATACTTGGGCCTTTAAAGCCCACAAAGCCTTCCCCAAAGCCCTTTTCTCAATGAAGGGGCATCCTCACTTCTAAGAGTGGGTAGTAGTAGTCTTTTGTTTATTGATGGATACAGCTCCTGATCTTCATAACTATTGGGTTATACTGCCCTCTACAGGAGTAGGACACAAGGCAGAAAAAAATCTGGCTACGCCTATAGGCGGTCCCATTGGGTATACTCCCTCTCTCTGCTATAGGTTTTTTTTTTTCCTCTTCCGTTCATTGACGGATACAGCGACATATCTTTAGTCAAATGGGTTATGCTACGCTACCTAGGAGTAGGACACTAGGCGGAAAAGGGTTAAAAAGTTTAACTACACCCATGGGGCAGTCCCAGGTGGTATACTCCAACTTCCTGCTCTAGGATTGTTTTTTTTTCTGCCTAGTCAGGAGTAAGGACCTAGCTCCTGTCCTGGCATTTTTTCCTTTTTAAACTGATTTTTTTTTTTTTTCTTTTTCTGTGAGAACTACAATCAACTGCTGGAATAGGCGACAAACTGGATATTCTAGTTTCTTAAGGTCTCCCCAGTCTGGTCAGCAAGCGTGCACAGGCCTTAGCTCCACGCTAGGTCGGCCGCAACACTGGACGGGGACTAGCCTGTGAGTGAAACCCCTTGCGAGGACGCACGCGACCTGGTCACGGCCTGAGTCGCAGCGTACCTCTAGTCCGCAACTCCCCCCATTCCAAGATGGGGAGGTGGTTTGCCCAGGGAGGTGCCGATCCGGCTCCATGGTGTGGTAAACAGTGCCCCCCCCCTCCCTCTTTGTGGTCCCTTGGGGTGGACGTAGGCCCCTCCTTGGGATGGTTGGACCCCCCAGTTCCCTTCATTCCCCCCAGCCCCTCGAACAGTCACGGTGGTCTTTTGGCCCCAACCTACCCCCCCCCCGTCTGCCCCCCCCTCCCATGGAGCTGGCTTTAACAACTTGCTCCAGTAAGGGGGGTGGCTGTGGTTGTTGCTACGTGGGCTGTCCGAATTGCACACGGGGGCTTTTGAGCAAGTTCCAGGCCCCCTGGGGGTTAGTGACTGGGGCAGGGATGTCCTTTGGGCTCCCTGCGGTGGTTATAGGCTGGGGGGAGTGGATGTCTCATCATCCACAGGTCTGCGCCTCACGTGGCTGGATCGAAACAAAATTTTGTCCGCGGCTTTGCGACCTACTCGCGGCTGTTGGGGTACCTGACTAAGCTGTCCGAGTGCCTGACTGAGCTGAGCGTATGGTATTGCCAACGGATGTACGCCTCACGCAGCCGGATCGGGCAGAATTCTGAGGCCGCGGCTTTGCGGCCTACTCGCAGCTGACTGAGCTGGCTGTCCGAGCGACTGATTGGGCTGCTGATCAAGCGAACAGATCTGCCAGCGGAATTGCTTCCAGGTCGAGCCCCTCAGGTGGGGGTGGAAATATGGGCTGCCTGGCGCCCCCCTTGATCCACAGGGGCGCTGTGGGGGCTGCATTTTTTGAGCGAAGTGAAGCAGCCATTATTGTGTGGGGGTACTCTGCGGTGAGGATGATTCCTCTTTTACTGCAGGTGCGCATGCATGGGGTGCTGGTGGATGCACTGATTGTATCGGTGCAGGAAACTTTAAACATGGGGAATGCAGCGGCTGCTGTGTCAGAGGTGCCGGTTCCCTTGGGGCCCGCAGATCCCCTGAAGCGGCAAAGGTATTCCCTCTTCCCGCCTACACTTAGGCGGTGCCTAAGCTTTTCGATAGACTAGTCTCTGTTGAGTACTTGGGCAGTCCCACCTGTGGTGGACTCTCAGGTCTCCAGGCTCAATAATTCTGTCCTATTTCCGGTCGAGGAGTCCCCGGTTTAAAAGATCCTTTTGACGGGAGAGCCGAGACTTTGGTCCATCACATGTCTTCTGTGGCCGCTTCGGTCCTTAGGCCGGTGTTCACCAGTGCATGGTGTCCCTGACTTTCCCGAGTGGGCAAGCTTTTGCGCCAGGATCTGGAGGGGGAACAGATTCCTCCTGCTTTTGCGGAGCTGGTGGACTAAGTTTGGTCCAGGGGTTGCAGTTAGTCTGTGATGCCTCTCTGAATGCGGCTCCCTTAATCTCTGGGCTGTCTTTGACAGCAATGATCCTTTGGTGCACGATATGGCTAAAATGCTGGTCTGCAGACCAGGCTTTCCAGATGGCCTTATGTAATCTTCTCTTTGTGGGGAATTGTCTGTTCAGAGCCTCCCTGGAAAGATCTCCTCTGGAGGTTCCATTTGGGCCCTGGTTCTGGTATGCCAACGGGGCCTTCCAGTCCTGCAGACACACCGTCTGCCTGAAGGGTGGGGGAGGAAGTCTTCGCCTTTTTCCGGATTCATGGATCTCCCTGATTCAAGAGAAGTGGGTCCACAAGCTGTTTCGGTTTGGGTACAAGATCTTTTCCACAGAGGTTATTTCCTTCCAACCTGCCTTTTCCCCAGACTGCCTGCGAGGTCTTTTCGTGGCGGTGCAAGCCTTGCTACTACAAAGGGTGATTGAGTCTC
Source organism: Pelophylax lessonae (assembly GCF_965119305.1). Taxonomy (NCBI): domain Eukaryota; kingdom Metazoa; phylum Chordata; class Amphibia; order Anura; family Ranidae; genus Pelophylax; species Pelophylax lessonae. The sequence continues at coordinate 443,824,792 of NC_138771.1, forward strand.
AGAATCAGAATGTTTGTTTCATGTTTGCAGGTCCCAGGAGCCTATGGCCACACCGCCCTGAATGCGCCTGATCTCATCTGATCTCAGAAGCTAAGCAGGGTCAGGCCTAGTTAGTACTTGGATGGGAGACCACCTGGGAATACCAGGTGCTGTAGACTCAAAGAAAAGCGAGGTACGTCCAATTTTGGACCTGAAGGCTCTGAACCACCTTGTGCTGGTGCAGATGTTTCAAATTGAGTCTATTCATGCGATAGTGGCATCCCTACATCAGGGGGATCTTCTGGCCTCCGTCAATATTAAGGACGCTTACCTTCATATTCGGATAGATGTCAGTCTTTTGCGTTGCTGTGGGCGAGGAGCATTATCAAGAGGTATCACCCCAACCCCTTGGATTTTTCGCTAGTGCTTGTCCTGGTGTTGGCATTGTTGTGCCAGTGGGAGATACTGGAGTAACTGGACGATTTTCTCTGAGTAGAGTCTGACTGCTCTGAAGGACAACCGGGTGATTACTGTGGGGACTCTGTAGGAGTTTGGTTGGAAATTACATTTCCAGGTATTGGCTATGGTTCCGTCCACCTAGTTGGACTATCTGGGTCTGTTCTGGACTCGGCCTCAGCCAGGGTGTTCCTTCCATGGGACAAGTTCCAAACTCTGTTCACATGGAACGTCTGCAAGAGTTTCTTGTCTTGTGGGGCAAGAATCCAGTGTCTAGACAATCTGATCCTGTTGAGCCGGGTTACTAGAGGGTCCCTGACATGGTGGTTCACCCCTGCTTCTTTTTTAAGACACTGATTTTTGCCTTCCCCCAACGAGGTGTGGAGCAGCGTCTGGCCTCGGGTACCACCGAGGGCCAGGTTCGGCCTTGGCAGTTTCTTTCATCGTCCTTTTGGCTTTGTTTTTCTGTGGTTCGTGCCTTTTTTTGTTTGGGGGGTTCATCTTGGTGCTGTCGGTTCTTCAGTAATTGCTGTTGGAAAATATTCACGAGATTCCTCTGCTTGCATGTCCCAGAAGGCGGTCTTCTTGGTGTTGGATTTGGCAGCTTGTCTTGTCGTTAACCTTACTTGGTGGTTCACAGAGATAAAGTGGTGCCCTGGCCCTGCCAGTCGTTCCTTCCAAAAGTTGTTTCTGGTTTTCATTTAAATAAGGCATGTTACCTTCCTTGTTTCCTAGCCTTAGCAGCCTAAAGAGCTTGCCTTACACTCTTTAGATGTGGCTCGGGCAATCAGGGTGTACCTGGCGACGACTGAGTCGTTCCAACAATCAGATTCCCTATTTGCCCTTACGGATGGATTCTGTTAGGGGCTGGCCGCGTCTCCTGTGACCTTTTCCAGAAGGATAGGCAGACAGTGGTGCAGGCCTATTCCATTAAGCGTCAGTATCCTCCTTCCCTGTTATGGCGCATTTTATATGGGCGCTTAGTGCCTCTTGGGACTTTCGTCATCAGGCGTCAGTGGTGCAGGTTTGCAAGGCGGCCACCTGGTTATCCGTGCACATTTTCACAAAATTTTTATAAGGTGGACATGTTGGCATCTGCAGATGCCTCCTTTTGGCTGCAAGGGTTTGCAGGCCGCTGTTGGAGACTATTTGTCCTCTTTGAGGGTGTACTTTTTGTCAGGTAAGGGCCAGTTGTTCCTGGTTGAGCTCCTGGGTTACCTGGTTGACTATGTTTAGCTCTGTTGGGAATTGGTTCTTGCTGTGTTCGTTTCCCACCCCTCATCCTGATACTGATTTGGGACATCCCATTTGACTAATGAAGATATGTAGCTGTGTCCATCAATGAACAAAAGAGAAAACTGGATTTCTCTTACGTCCTCCGACAGTCGCCGCCCACTCACAAGTCTTCACCAATGGGTATTGACCTTTGCTCCGCAGGAGTAGCTAGGCACAAGATTTGTTAGTAACAAAAGCTTTTAGCATAGACACACCCCTAGGGGCTGTCCCACTAGTCAATACCTCCCTGCACCAGCATTCCCAACTCAGTTTGATCTTGCCTAGCTTAGGAGTAGCAGGCTTTCCTGTGCTGGGGCTTCAGTCTCAGCCTTCTACCCTTCTTTTGATTTTATTTCAAAGTGTTTTTTCTTTAATTTACTAGCTGTTATTTTACCAGCTCTTAGTTGGGGATCTTCGGATGAAGAAACATCATGCGGAGCTGGGTCTCGGACTGGCCGCCCTGGGTCTCCAGGGCTGAGGGTCAGATGGATCCCCAGCCTGCCATCAAGCGTTCGGCTATGGTTCGCCCTGGCATTGTGAACGACCCATCCCTGCTCGCTGCAGGGATGCAGCCTGTGAGGTGGCTACCTCACTGGACGCTTTCTGCGGTTTTGTGCTGCCTGCGTCCCGGCTACGGCACTCCCTGTCATATGAGGACAGCGGTTTTCCGTTTATGGAGGCTACCCCACGCCATCCGGTACGGTAAGCACTTTTTCTATGTGGGGGGCCTCTGTCTGGGGTGTCAGTCTGCTGTACTGTGTGTCCCCTCATGTCTGTGTAGTGGGCTCCCTGATGTATCCCTGCGGGGTTAATATTTATTCACTGTAGTGAGGTGGGGACCCCTCTCTCTCATATGTCACCTTGTGTGTTCTGAGCGCAGACACGTATGTGCGGCGACCGCTACGGCTGAGCGTCGCGCGGTCCGCCATTTTCACTGTGAGTGACATGTTGGCTTCACCCTGGGCCTTGTACAGGGTTGCAGTGCGGTGCTTTTGGCGCCGATCGCCGCCATTTTTGGTGTGTGGCGGGCCGCTCGATCCGAGCACATGTCGGCGGCCATTTTCTAGAAGCCTCCATTGATTCCTATGGGAAGCCATTTTCCCTGAGCCTGCAGCAGTGTTATAGTTCAGCCTATCTCTGGAACAGCGATCAGTGGCAACGCTCTGCGAGCTCTGCAGGTGATCTCTCCATACCTTTCTGGGCTATCCTTCCTAATTCAGCTGTTTTCTGCCCCTGTGGGGATCGGTGCTTGTTGTGGGCTTTGCGGTGGGCTGCGCTCGCCGCAACGCTTAAAGGGCCAGTACCTTTTTTTATTCCACACTTGTTTGTTGACATGGATTCTCAGGATAGCTGGTTCCCCCAGCCTGGTGGGGGACCCTGGGTCTGCTGAACCCCCGCTGTGCCTTACTTGGCCGCTGTAGTGACATTTTTGGTGTCATGGATGGGGGTGCGGATGGCTGAACGTTCTGCATAGTAGCGGGCCAGGTTATCTATCTCCTCTGTTTCAGCTGGTGATGTGGCTGCTGTGACTGGCTTGCCCTTTTCAGGGTCTCGCTCATCTCTGGACCTTTTGGGGTCTGAAGGGGTTGATACGTCTCCCCCAGGCTCGCCTGAAGAGCTTGCGCTCATGGATGTGCTGCTCCCTCCCATAAAAGATCATCCTTTAGGATACATAGAACCCACTAGTTGGCGCAGGTTTTTTCCCTGCCCTGCTGCATTTCATCACGCTGTGATTGAACAACGGCGTAATAAAAAAAAGCCCTTTACGGTGCCTGGTCATTTTACACGGCTTTACCCTGTTGCGCCCTCCACGGAGGAGCGCTTGTGTGTGGCACCCCAGGTGGATCACGCTGGGGCCATGTTGCCCTGGTTTCCACTGAGGATACCCCGGTTTTCCGGGATCCTACGGACAGGAGGTTGGAGTCTCTTGCCCACCATGCTTATATGGTGGTGGGCTCTATGCTCGAACCTATTTCGCTTCTGTCATGGTGGCTCAAGCGGGGGCTGCCTGGACTGAGGGGCTCTGGCGCACCCTTGTGTCTGCTGCTGCACCGCCAGCTGCGCTGGCTATGGTAGTCCTGCTCCATCAGGGGGTCATGTACTTTTGCGATGCGGCCTTGCATGAGGCCCCTCTCGCTGCACGCCTGTCTAGTGTCGCGGTGCCTACCGTCGACTGATCTGGCTGAAGTGTTGGTCGACTGACCAATTGTCACGGAAAACAGTGGCTGGTTTTCTCTGTGCTGGGTCTCGCCTTTTTTTTTTTTTTTTTTTTTTTGGCGAGGCTTTGGATACTCTGGTGAATAGAGTCACTGGGGGCAAGAGCACTCTGTTGCCCCAGAACCTGAAGAACACGTCCTTTCGCGGCGAGCGGGGCCCCGCATTTGGATCCTCTCAGGGGTCCTTTTCGTGCCTTTAAGTCGCAGTCCAAGGGAAGACCCTTCGAAAGGCCAAGGTGGCCTGAAGGAGCCCTGGGCGGGTGGCGAGAGTCCGGCTGCGCCGGCTCTACGCCCCATTCCGCTTCTGCCTGAAGGGACGCCCTCACCCGCTTCTGGGGTGGGGGAATGTTTGTGCGTTTTTCCTCCAGCCTTGGCTGTCCCGCCTCGGGACAGGTGGGTTCAGGAATTCGTTCGAACGAGATACAAGATCGGACAGGTTTTTTCCTCAATTCTTCGGCTGTCTCCTGGGCGCATGCAGGATCTCCTGGCCCAGGGGGTGGTGGTCCCAGTGCCTCACCGGGACAGGTTTCGGGGGTTTTTACTCCGATTTGCTCACTGTGCCTAGTAAGGAGGGCAAAGTACGTCCGATCCTGGACTTATAAGCTCTGAACCGCTTCGTGCATGTTCGGGAGTTTTGCATGGAATCCCTGCGCTCTATGGGGTTGCCATGAGCCCGGGAGGATTCCTGGCTTTTGTCGACCTGTAGGATGCGTGCCTGCGCATCCCCATTTTCGCAGGTCGCCAGAGGTGCCTTCGGTTCGCCACTACGGAGGACCGTTGGCAGTTCGTGGCGTTGCCTTTCGGTCTCGATTCGGCTCCACGGGTTCTTACCAAAGTGCTGGCACCAGTTCTGGGCCTGTTGAGAGCCCAGGGCGTTGCGGTCTTGGGTTATCTGGATGATCTCCTGTTTAGATCGAGTGTCAGTCAGAGCCTGCTGAATGCTCTGTCCACTACGGTACAGGCGCTTCAGGAGTTCGGTTGGACCATCACCGTTCCGAAGTCGATGCTGTCTCCTTTTCGCTTTCCCTATCGGGGAATGGTTCTGGACTCTGCTCATGCTGGAGTGTTCCTGCCAGAGGGAGAACTCCGGACTCTTCAGGATGAGGTCAGCTCCCTCCGGGACACCCGTTCCTTCTCACTCAGGACCTGTATGCGGTGCCTGGGGTTAGTGGTCTCGGCCTTCGAGGCGATTCCCTTTGATTGGGTTTCACACCCGGTCTCCCCAAGTGGAGATTCTGGCCAAGTGGAAAATGCGTCCTCAGTCTTGGGATCTGAGGGTTTCGTTGAGCGCCGAACCAGAAGAGATCTTCTGTGGTGGCTCCAGTCCCCGGCTGTGTCGGGGGGCAAGTCTTTTCGTCCGTTGCTATGGACGGTGGTCACCATGGCTGCCAGTCTGTCGGGCTGGGGTGGTGTTCTGGGCAACCTGTTTGCCCAGGGAACTTGGTAGGAGGAGGGATCCTCCCTTCCGATCAGCATTCTGGACTTGGGAGCGATACAGCTTTGCCTTCTCCAGTGGTCGGAACGACTTCAGGGCCGTATGGTTCGGGTTCAGACGGACAATGCCACCGCGGTGGCTTACGTCGACCACCAAGGAGGCACCAGGTGTGCCCGAGCGGCCCGGGAAGTGACCGACATTCTGTCCTGGGCCGGAACTCACGTCCCGGCGTTCACGACAGTTCACATTCTGGGGGTGGGGAACTGGCAGGTCGATTATCTGAGCCGCCAGACCCTGGACCAGGGGGATTGGTCCCTACACCCGGAAATCTTTCAGATGCTGTGCACGAGGTGAGGATCCCCGGATGTGGATCTGTTTCGCGTCTCGGCTGAACAACCTGGGGGAAAGGTTTGTGGCAAGCACGCGCGTTCCTGGGGCGGCCGCCTCGGACGCGTTAGTGGCACCTTGGCATCAGTATCGGCTGATGTATGCCTTTCCTCCACTTCAGTTGCGATCCAGGCTCCTTCACAGGTTGGCCTGAAAACCGCACATGGTGTTTCTGATGGCACCGGACTGGCCTCGCCGGTCCTGGTACACGGACATCGTTCATCTGGCTGTCGTGCCTCCGTGACGCCACTGCGGGAAGCCCTTCTGTCTCGTTGACCGATCTTCCTTCCTGCTTTACAGTCGCTGGCTGTAACGTCCTGGCTGTTGGAAGCCAGGTCCTGTGGACGGGGGTCTCTCCCCTGAGGTCCTTCCTTCTCTACTCACGGCTAAAAAGCCTTGTCTGGTAATGTTTATTACCGTGCTTGGAAAGCGTACTTTGCCTGGTATGTGTCCAGGGGGTTCTCCCCTCGCTCATGCTCCGTGTCGAGAGTGTTGGCTTTCCTTCAGACTGGTGTGGTCCAGCTTTTGGCGCTGGCCACGATAACGGGCCAGGTTTCTGCACTGGCTGTTCTTTTTCGGTGCCCTATGGCGTCTCATTTCTCATTCGCACCTTTGTTCGAGGTGTGCGTCTTTTGGCCCCTCCTCAGAGGGGGCCCTTACCTCCGTGGGACTCGGACTTGGTTCTGTCCGTGTTGCAGCGTGTCCCCTTTGACAACTTCAAGGGGATATCGTTTGTCTCTGCTGTCTGAAAAGGTTGCCTTTTTTAATGGCGATAATTTCGGCTCGCAGGGTGTCAGAGTTGGCGGCATTGTCCTGCCGTTCTCCCTACTCGGTGGTTCACAAGGGTAAGGTGGTCTTGTGACCTCACCCGTCATTACTCCCTAAGGTGTCTCTGGCTTTCACCTTGGTGAGGACATTGTCGTGCCTTCGCTCTGTGCGAAGCCCGTGCATCCTAGGGGGTTGCTTTGCCTTCCTTGGATGTTGTCAGGACGCTCTGGGTTTCCCCTGTCGTCCACTATATCTTTTCGCGAGTCGGATTTCCTCCTTGTCCTTCCTGAGGGTCCTCGGAAGGGCATGGCGGCGTCTGCGGCCAAATGGATCTGACAGTCCATTGTTCTGGCCTATACTTGCAGGAACGGGTTCCACCCTTCCCTGTTGAGGTGCACTCTACCTGATCTATGTGTACGTCTTGGGCCTTCCGGCTTCGGGCCTTGGTGGCCCAGATGTGCAAGGATGCAACTTGGGCGTCCGTGCACACCTTCTCCACTTTTTATAAGATGGGTGTTTGGGCATCAGCCGATGCCTTCCTTTTGGCCGCAAGTTCTCTGTGCGGCAGTGCTATAGGGACCCTTGTTTATGGGTCTTTGGCTGTGGGGGTGTTTCACCCCTGGGTTACTTGTTTTCCTGGGTTGTTGCTCCTGTTGAGCACTTTCCTGTTGCCCAGCTGGTTCTCTTACGGTGTGTAAGGTTCCTTCTCGGCTGTGGGTGCTGCGTTGCTCTTCTGCGGCTGCGTCTCCCACCCCTCATGTCTACACTGCTTTGGGACATCCCATTGGTGAAGACTTGTGAGTGGGCGGTGACTGTTGGAAGACGTAAGAGAAAACTGAATTTTTGTAAAATTCCTTTCTCTGAGTCCTCCGACAGTCGCCGTCCCCCGCCCCTCTTTTGGGGTTTTTGTGTACTCTTACTGCTATGCTACCAAACTGAGTTGGGAATGCTGGTGCAGGGAGGTATTGACTAGTGGGACAGCCCCTAGGGGTGTGTCTATGCTAAAAGCTTTTGTTACTAACAAATCTTGTGCCTAGCTACTCCTGCGGAGCAAAGGTCAATACCCATTGGTGAAGACTTGTGAGTGGGCGGCGACTGTCGGAGGACTCAGAGGAATTTTACGGTAAGATTTTACAAAAATTCCGTTTTCTCCAATCGCCTTTCAGGACAGCACCTGGAGAGAGTGCAGCTCCACCCATTTTAACAGGAAACACTGCAAGATTAAAAGCTCCACCTCTTCCACCATGCCTCAGTTTTTGTGTTTCCTCCACCATGGAGAGACACTGCATGGAACCGGTGTGTGGGGCTGCGCTCTCTCCAGGTGGAGCAGGGTGGATTTACCCCGAGTGTTCCTCATCTTTTAAAGACCATCCCAGCACCCCTCCCTGAGGACAAAGGGGTTGTTCCGGAGCGGCCGTCCTTTCGAGCTCAGGGGAGCAGAGCCTTGCTGGAGGATCTCGCCTGTGCGCCGGGGGTCCGCGTGGATCGGGCTGGTCGGCAGCCCAGGCGGGAAGTTTCTCCTTCCGAATTTGTCGGTCCCGGCTGCCGGGGGACGTCAGGCTAGGTAGGCGGGACTTCCGGCGGGGGCGTGGTGGCGCTGGTTCCAGCCACTGGAAGCGCAGAGGGCGGCGGCAGGTCGGAGGTCGGTGCTTCCGCTTCCGGTCTCCAGTGGGGGACGCGGGAAGCGGATATTTTTAAATATACCTCTTGCGGGGAGTATCTGTCCAGCTTGCTACAGGCTCTGCAATGGAGGACAGAACCGCATCGTCGGCGGAAGCAGGCTCCGTCGGCACCGGCCCAGCCCAGGTAAGAGAGGTACAGGGGTGCCTCTTTTTTCTTCTACTATTGGGCTTAAAGTTTATTTGTTCCTCCTTTGGAGCCTGCCCTGCAGACGAAGGTGTTTGTCCTCAGTCTTGCAGGATTTTCTGTTCTGTCTGGGGGCTGTTTGTAGATTTGTCAGCATGGCTAGATAGTTAACTGATAGGTGGTTTCTGGTGTGTTTTCTCTTAGGTCAAAGCCACAGTTAAAGCCAGGGCTTCAGAAACATCAAGGAAGTGCCCTTCTTGCAAAAATCCTCTTAAGGATACCTGGCCTAAGCCACTTTGCAGAACATGCATAGCTGACTTGTTAAAAGAAGAAACAGCCCAGCAGCAGAGTAGTGATCTTTTTTCCTCTGTTCAAGAGCTTAAGGATACTTTAACTTCTGTCCGCTCCCTATTATCTAAGGGATCAGCTCCCCAGACAGATTGACAGCAAAATGTATGGGCAATTTCCCAAGCATCCACCTCTAAGTCAGCTGAAGCTTATGACAGAGGAAGAAAGGGCTAGTACTTTACTCTCCCTCAGAGACTGAGGAAGTGACTACATCATCTAGATATAAATTGGCTTTAGAAGAAGTGGATGAACTCCTTAAAGCTGTGTATACTACCTTGGAAATTCCAGGAGAAAAAGTACAGATGTCAGTGCACGACAAAATGTACCAGGGTCTAGATCAAACCAAGCACAGGGTCTTCCCGGTCCATAAGGTCCTTACGGATTCAATCAAAAGTGAATGGAAGGATCCTGAGAGGGGCCCCTTTTTCTCTAAATCCCTAAAGAGAAGGTTTCCTTTTGAGGAGGATGAAGCACATTCCTGGAATAAGAAACCCAAGGTGGACGCTGTTTTTTCTCAGGTTTCACGCCAAACAGATCTGGCGTTTGAAGACATGGGGATTCTGAAGGATGCTATGGATAAAAGGGCAGACTCCCTCCTTAAAAAGGCTTGGGATTCTTCTGCATCCAGCCTTAGACCGGCCATGGCTTCCACAGTGGTAGCCAGAAACTTAGAATGCTGGTTAGAACAGCTCAGGGGGCATGTGGAGGCTGGAACGGCTAGGAAAGACCTTCTTGAATCCTTCCCACTGCTCATTAAGGCCATAAAGTATATGGCTGACGCCTCAGCCGAATCAATTAAAATGGCAGCAAGATCGTCGGCTCTGGTGAACTCAGCCAGGCGTGCAATTTGGCTGAAAACTTGGTCGGGTGACTCGACCTCTAAGGTCAGACTGTGGTTTACCGTTTTCAGGAGACCTGCTCTTTGGTCCGGACCTGGAAGCTATCCTGGATAGAACGGCGGATAGGAAAAAGGCTTTTCCTTCCAAGAAGAAACCACCACCCAAGAAAAATTTTCGTCCTCTTCAGCAAGCCCAAAGAACTAGAGATCAGGACCAGAGAACAGTGGTCCTCAGAGAGGAAGAGGTGGTATACTGTTCAAACCACCTGAACAGTCTACAAAAAACAAGTGACATTCCTCTCCCAGTGGGGGGGGGGGGGGGGGGGAGATTGTTAGGGTTTCTCCCACAGTGGGAAGAAGTATCCTCAAGCCCATTTGTGAAGAACATTGTGGCTCAGGGGTACAGTCTCGAATTCTCAAGAACCCCTCCAAGCAGGTTTTGGATGACTCTACTTCCAAGAGATCGGGAAAGAGCCTCTGCAATGATATCTCTTTTAGAAGAGTTGATTTCTCAAGAGGTCCTCACCCAAGTTCCCAGGGGTCAGGAGGGTCGGGGATTCTATTTACACATTTTTCTGGTGAAAAAGCCCTCGGGCAAGTATCGGTTGATTTTAAATCTAAAGATTTTAAACAAATCAATCAGATACAAACATTTCAGAATGGACACCATTTATTCGGTAACCAAGCTACTGTCCCCAGGATTCTTCATGGTTCTGTTGGACTTAAGGGACGCCTATCTGCATGTCCCGATAAACCTATCCTGTCAGAAGTTTCTGAGATTGGCGGTCAATCTGGGGGATTCAGTCTGGCATTTCCAATTCAGGGCCCTTCCCTTCGGTCTTTCCTCCTCCCCAAGGGTGTTCACCAAGGTGATGGCAGAAGCCCTGCAGCCGCTGAGACTGAGGGGGGTCTCCATCGTCCCATACCTAGACGATCTCCTGATCTTTGCGGATTCCAACAGTCAGTGTTTGCCACACCTTCAAGAGACGAGTCCATCTAGAGAGCCTGGGATGGCTTCTAAATCTAGAGAAGTCCAATCTAGTGCCTTCCCAGAGGATAAGGTTTTTGGGGTACACGTTAGACTTGGTCCTTCAAAGAGTTTTTCTGCCTCAAGAGAAAATCTTAAAGGTACAGGCTGCAGTCGCTCAAATGCAGACCAATGCCCAGGTGTCAGTCCGGTCCGCTATGGCGGCTCTGGGCCTACTCACCGCATCCATCTCAGCTGTTCAATGGGCAAAATTCCATTCCCGTCTCCTTCAGAGGGACATCCTACAGAAGTGGTCACATCTGGAAACTCTGGACAAACCCAACAAAATTACCAAAAAAGCAAAAAGAGCTCTTTGGTGGTGGAGAGATACCAGGAATTTGGAGAAGGGTCTGATGTGGTCCTTTCCCCGGAACAAATGGCTGACCACAGACGCCCGCGCCTGGGGATGGGGAGCCCATCTAGACGGTCGGACAGTACAGGGGACCTGGTCCAAACCGGAAACCAGAAGGTCATCCAACTGGAGAGAGTTGAAGGCTATATTTCTGGGTCTTCAGGAAGTGATCAGGGATCAACATGTCCAGATCCTTTCGGACAACATAACCGCAGTGGCTTGTGTTTCAAAACGAGGGAACAAGGAGCAGAAATCTCTCAGATTTGGCGATGCAGCTGCTTTCCTGGGCAGAGCAAAACGTCGCCTCTTTAACAGCGATTCACCTAAAAGGGTCGCAGAACCTCCTGGCAGATCTGCTAAGCAGAAGAAAAGTGGTAGAGGCAGAATGGGGTTTGAATCAGGAAGTTTTTACAATGATTACAGAAGCTTGGGGATTTCCCCACATAGATCTGTTCGCCAGCCAACAAAACACCAAGGTTGTGAAATTCTTTTCCCTCCACAGGGAGGATCAGGCTTGGGGTCTGGATGCTCTCGCTCATCATTGCGACTTCCCCCTGTGTTATGCATTCCCTCCTTTCCAGCTAATACCACTGGTTCTCAGGAAATTCAAGGAAGAGTCCACAGATCTAATTCTGATCACGCCCTTCTGGCCAAAAAGGCCTTGGTTTGCTCTATTGCTAAATCTAGCCTCAAAACCACCGTGGAAGCTTCCGTCCAGAAGGGATCTTCTGATACAGGGGACCCTGAATCATCCGGAATCAGATCGACTTCAGTTGACAGCGTGGTTTCTGAGGAAGACCTTTTAAGGGCCAGGGGTCTTTCTGAGAAGCTCATTGCTACCCTTCTCTCCAGTAGGAAGAAGGTAACCAGGGACATTCATATGAAGGTTTGGAAATAGTATAATTCATGGTGTTCCATTAAGAAGTATGAACTTTTGAATTTAATTTCAGTGCTGGAATTTCTCCATGAGGGAATGGAGTTGGGCCTGGCAGCAAGCACCCTTAAAAACCAAGTGGCGGCTCTTTCGGTTTTTTTTGAGAGAACATTATCTCAAGAGACTTTAATTATAAGATTTTTTAGGGCATTAGCCCGCAATAGACCAGTAGCCCTCAAAGTGTTCCCTAGATGGGATCTATCCATCATTTTTACAGGGGTTAACCAAGTTTCCGTTTGAACCTTTGGAAGAAGTTCCTTTGATGAATTTAGTTCTGAAAACAATCTTTTTGATAGCTATCACCTCGGCCAGAAGAATTAGTGAAATTCAGGCCCTTTCAGTTGCGGATCCTTTTTTGTCAGTATTTCCGGATCGAGTAGTACTCGGTACAGATCCAGCTTTTCTTCCAAAGGTTGTCTCCAATTTTCACCGTACCCAGCAAATTGTGCTCCCAACTTTTTCCTCGACGCCTTCTAACACACAAGAGGAGGCTTTCCATACACTGGATGTAAGAAGATGTCTTCTTCATTTCCTTTCTGTAACCAAGGAAATCAGGAAAACAAATGCTTTATTTGTGCTCTTTTTGGGTCCTCATAACTGAGAAAAAGCATCCAAAAGTACTCTAGGAAGATGGCTTAGATGGGCTATTGAGCAAGCTTATTTGGCCCAGGGGGGAAGAACCTCCAGAAGGTGTTGTGGCACATTCCACAAGGTCAGTGGCAACTTCATGGGCTGAAAGGGCTGGTGCTTCGCCTGAACAGATATGCAAAGCAGCTACCTGGTCTAGCTTCTCGACCTTCCTTAGACACTACAGGTTGGACCTGTTGTCAGCCACGGATCAGGCTTTTGGCAGAAAGGTTCTGCAAGCTGTAGTCCCACCCTAGGTGTAAGTTACTCACTTATCCTCTCCAGGTGCTGTCCTGAAAGGCGATTGGAGAAAACCTAAGTTAGAATTACCGGTGACTGTATTTCTAAGAGCCTTTCAGGACAGCAGCAACTACCCTCCCTGGTTTTTTCTGTGTTATTGTATTAACAATATTAACCTGTGTTGGTTGTTATGTTTCATTATGTTTTCCAGCATGTCGGAGGATACCCTATAACTGAGGCACAGTCGAGGTGCGCTGTTAAAATGGGTGGAGCTGCGCTCTCTCCAGGTGCTGTCCTGAAAGGCTCTTGGAAATACCGTCACCGGTAAGTCTAATTTAGGTTTTCTCTATCGTCCGTTGACAGATCCAGCCTTATCTCCATGAGCTGAGTGGTTTATGCTCCTCCCATCAGGAGTAGTCTAGGCAGTAAAATTTGAATACACATGCCCAGGGGGCTGTCCCTCTAGGCATAAACGCCCACTGCACAATCCAGCACATCCGTTTTTCTTCCTAAAGAAGGAATAAGACCTAGGTTTCCTGCTGGGACTCCGGTCTCAGTCTTTTTATTCTTTTCAGAATATTTTCTTTTGTTTATCTCTACTCACTTGCTAGCTAGGGTTCAGGGAAGACTTTTCCTGGCAATCTACAAGCAGCGATGCTGGCTGGGGCTTTGCATTGGATCATTTAGATCCTTATGGTCCACCCAGTCTGGCCTACGAGCGTCAGCAGGTTAAAGTTCTGACCTAGGCCTAGTCACGACGGTGCCCCCTGGTCCAGAGGGGGGCGAGCCTGCAAGCAGATGCCTCGCCGGGATTATTCGATCTTGAATGCCCTTAGTTGCAGCGTACCCATCGACTGGCAGCACCCCCACTTCGGGTGGGAGGTGGTCTGCCCAGAGAGGAGCCCACCCGGTACATGGTATGGTGAGTAAATGTTCCCCCCTTTCCCCTGCTGGCCTTGGGGGGATGTGGGCCCTCCCCTGGGGATAATGGGATTTGTGCCTCCCAAGAGATCCCTCTGGTCTACCCGGTCTGTGTGTCCTTCCCTGTGGGGGCTGTGTGTCTGGTAAGCTCTGGTGCTATGAGGGGGGGTGACATGGTACTTAGGGCTTGCTGGTCCCTGTGGTGGTTCCTGAGGCCTTCATGTGTCGGTCCCTAGCCGCATGGTGCGCTGTGGGCGCGGCCATCTTAAATGTGGGCAATTACATTTTTTTTCCCCATAGACTTGTATGGGGCAGCCAATTTCCCTCTAGCATCCTATTGTTTTCTATGGGCGTCCATCTTTGTGTAGCCCTGGTGCTATACTCGGCAGTGTTTCCCTATCAGACGACATCACTTCCTGTGTGGTCATTTCCTGCTGCTGTGCAACGGTCACTTCCTGCTTTTCTCTCCATGCTGTGGTAGATTCAGGAGAGGAAATGTGTCTGAGGTAATGTATTGGGGGTGTCTGCGGGCATATCCTTACACTTTCTGCTATCAGTTTGGTTTAAAGGGGTTCCCTGCAGACCGCTGCGATCGGTGGTAGATACCACGATCAGTGCTCTTAAAGCGACAGTACTCCGTTTTTTGCGATTTGCACTATGGAGTCCCAAACTGGGAAATCACCCACTGACCCACTCTGTGCGACTCCCGGACAGTGCGGATCGCAGTTTCTGGCCTTGATTTCAGCTGCCCTGTAAAGCCTGGCGACAAAAGTTGATTTAGTCATGAAAAAGGTTCCACTGCCTTCTCCTTCTACGGAGGTGTCCTCTGATACAGAGGCTGATGGGGACGCCCCCCCCTACCTGAGGGGTCTCTGCCCTCGCAGTCAGATGGTGAAGAGGACCTGTCTTCTTCAGCTGCAGCGCGGGAAGGAGCCTTAGTGGAAGCCCTAATTATTTCAGTGTGGGATACTTAAAAATTGGCTGATAAGCCCACGCCGGCAGGAACGCGGTTGGCTTTTGGCTCCCAAAAGTCTAAGAAATCTGGCAAGGTTTTCCCTTGTCCCGAAACCTTTCACGATAGTGTGAATGACCAATGCCCGCGCGTTAAGTACGTGTTAGTGGCGCCTAAACAAATTCACCCTTGTGCCTGTGGAGGATTCCCCAGTTTTTACTAATCCAGTGGACAGGCGGGTAGAATCCCTTTCCCGCCATCTTCATGTGCTGGCGGGTTCCATTTTTAAAGCGTTTTTTGTGTCTGTGTTGGTTTCACAGACTGTGATGGAATAGATTAGGGGGTTGTGAGTATTTGGACCCCAAGGCTGTCCCTCCAGAACTGTTGGACCAAGTGATCCAGACTCTGGTGTTCCTGTGTGATGTGTCTATGGATGTGGCTCCCCTGGTGGCCAGGGTCTCGGCCGTGGGCATTGTTTTAAGACGCATGGTTTGGTTGAAGAACTGGTCGGCTGACCAAGCTTCTAAAAAGGCCTTAGCTGATCTCCCCTTTCTGGGAGGCAGGTTATTTGGCAACTCATTGGATGAGTTGATCAAGGGACTGACTGACAGGAAGAGTACTCTTCATCCTCAATCTTCCAAGGGTAAGACACCCTAAGCGGGGTCCTTTTTTTTTTTATTTTTTTTTTTCTGCTCACAAATGTTTTTTCGTGCCTCAGCAAGAAAAAGGTAAGCCGTGCAGAACTTCTGGAGGTGCTAAAAGCCCTGGGGTAAGACCAAGGCCAGTCAGTCCATTGCAGCAGACAAGTCCTCTTCAGCATGAAGGGGTGCCATCACCCGGCTCGGGTGGGGGGACGTCTGCGCTTCTTTCAGGAACCCTGGACTTCATTTAGGACGATTGGGTTCGTGAGCTGGTTTGTTCTGGGTACAAGATTGAATTCCAGCCCCAGCCAGGTGACCGGTTCTTTCAGTCAAATCTTCACCTGTCTCCGGAGCGTTTAAAGGATCTGCGGGAGGCTGTGCGAGATCTCCTGGCTCAAGGGGTGATTGCGCCAGTTCCCCAACAGGAACGCTCTTGAGGTTTCTATTCAAACCTGTCCACTGTGCCCAAAACGGAGGGCGAAGTGTGTCCAATCCTGGACCTCAAGGCTCTCAACTGCTTTGTGCGGGTGCAGAAGTTTCGAATGGAGTCCATTTGGTCGGTGGTGGCATTTTTGAATCGGGGATTTTATGGCTTCCATCGATCTCAGAGATGGGTATCTCCACGTCCCTATATTCGAAGGACAGCAGTGATGCCTCTGCTTTGTGGTGGCAGAGGATCACTTTCAATTTGTGGCATTATCCTATGGTCTTGCCTTGGCTCCCAGAGTTTTTACCAAGGTCCTAGCGCCTGTGCTGGCCTTGTTGCGTCAACGAGGTATCTCCATTGTGGGGTATCTAGACAATCTCCTGTTGTGAACAGTTTCCCATTTGGATCTGCTGAACAATGTCTCCATCACATTGGGACCCTTCAGGAATTCGGGTGGATGATCAATGTCCCCAAATCTGCCCTGAATCTGTCTGTGCTGGTCACCTATCTGGGGCTGATCCTCGACTCTGCTCTGGGGAGGGTCTTCCTTCCCTTAGACAAGCTTCAGACGTTGCAAGGGGCGGTCAGGTTGCTGATGGAGGCTGATCAGTCCTCCTTGCAGGCTTGCATGAGGACCCTGGGTCTGATTGTCTCGACCTTCGAAGCTGTCCCATTTGCACAGGAGGCAGAGGTTCAGAATGGAGTCAAGTCGCACGGTGGTGGCATCCCTGGGTCAGGGATTTTCTTGCCTCTATCGACATAAAGGATGCTTACCTTCACATTCAAATATGCGCCAGTCACCAGTGCTTCCTCTGCTTTGCCATGGGAGAGGAGCATTGAGCATTATCTGTTTGTGGTGTTACTCGCTTCTTGTATGGTCTCGCTTCTGCTCCTCGAGTCTTCACAAAAGTGTTAGTCCTGGTGCTAGCTTTGTAACGCCGACGGGGAATTGCGGTACTGGGCTGCTTGGACGACCTCCATCTGCGAGCGGAGTCTCCTACTGCTCTGGTGGACAACCTGAATATCACCATACCAACTCTGCGGGAGTTTGGCTGGATTCTGAATTTTCAGAAGTCTGCTCTGGTTCGTTAACAAAGCTGAACTATTTGGGTCTGACTCTGCCTTAGCCAGAGTGCTCCTTCCTCTGGACAAACTTCAGAAATTGCAGGCTGCAATTAGTCTCCTGCTATTCAGCAGATGGCCATCCCTCTGGACTTGCATGTGGGTGCTGGACCTGATGGTGTCTACCTTTTTTTTTTAGAGGCAGTTCCGTTTGCACAGTTCCGTTTGCACAGTTCCATACAAGGTTTTTGCAAAGGGAGATTCTGGCCAAATTGGACATGACTCTGCAGTCTCTGGACAATCGGATCCGGCTGAGCCGGGGAACAAAAGAGTAATTGATATGGTTGCTTCATTCTCCAGTGCTTCGTTTGGGGAATATCTTTCCTCCCTTTGTATTGGACAGTGATCACCAAGTATGTCAGCCTGTTCGACTGGGGAGGCTTCCTCGGCAAACATTCTGCTCAGGGGATTCTGGACACTGGAAGAGTCCAGACTACCGATCAATGTGTTGGAACTCCAAGCAATCAGACTGTGTCTGGACCATTTGACAGATTGTCTTCAGGGATGTCCAGTGCGCATTCAATCAGACAATGCCACAGCCGTGGTTTATGTCAATCATCAGGGGCGCACAAGAAGTGTCCTTGCGGCTCTGGCGGTAGCCGGCATTCTAAGGTGGGCAGAACAGTTGGTTCCAGGGGTATACATTGGCAGGGAGGTGGAAACCTGGTAAACAGATTACCTCAGTTGGCAGGCGTTGGACCAAGGGGAGTGGTCCCTTCATCTGGAGGGGTTTCATCAGTTGTGTCTCCGGTGGGGCATCCCTGAGGTGGATCTGTTGGTGTCTCAGCTCAATATAAAGGTGCAGAGGTTTGTGGCTTTGTCACGGGATCCTCTGGCAGATGCCACAGATACGCTGGTGCCCCCCCCCCCCCTCTCAAGCTTCTGCCAAGATTTCTACACAGGATTGAGGCAGTGTAACGCTCCTGCGTTTTTATTGTAAGCTGGATTTGCAGCTGCAGAATCTCCACTCAGTAGTCATGTAGAGATGTGTTGGAATACCAGATCCAACTCTCCAGACTCATCACTGTGGGCCTGTCTGCTTCAGCATACAGATATACACACACTCAATAAGATGCTCCTGGAGTGATAGGATGTATATGATAGTATGGAGGTGATGTGCTGAAGGGACAGGTGTGAGCAGTGACAGTAATGGTAAGCACTTGATAGTAATGTTCAGGAGAGTAGTAGATGGTAATAGGTAGAATGCAGATAGGTTAGTAATCATGTATGGTAACAGGTGGTAAGGACAGCAGATGACATAGACAGGATAGACTAACCCAGTGCAAGGATAGATGGTAGTAGACTCAAGAGCTAGCAATCTATGTAACAGTGCAGATGGTAGAATTGGTATGCATAGATAGTAACAGTCCTTAATGTGCAGAAGATGATAGTGTAAGTTAGTTATGGAGGATTCCCCTGTGGGGTACTTATCACTAGTAAGGTTTAGTAAGTAGAGTGGTCCAGTAGTAAGGGAGTGATCCGGTAGCGAGATACGGGATCAGTTGCGAGGTTCCGGTCTGTTCCAGGTAAAGGCAAATAGCTGGAGGTTCCGACAGCAAGACAAGGCTTGTGAGCATGTAGACACACATTGAACGAACAACGTGAGAGAGAACGCTGGCGATTGAAATAGCCGCTCAGCGATGACGTCATCAGTCTTAAAGGTGTATCGTTCCACCTAACTAGAAAGGTGGGACGCAATGTTTTGAAAGGAAAATGGTAAATAAGGGTACCAAAGGTACCAGAATCTTACAGGCAGAAGGGATTTTGGTCATCTTAGTGGCACTGGACTGGCTTAGTCGGGCTTGGTATGCCAATCTGGTGCGGCTGGTCACCGACATTCCTTGAAGGCTTCTTCTCAGGGAGGATCTGCTGTCCCAAGGCCAATCTTCCATCCTGCTTTACAGATGCTGGCTTTTACGGCTTGGCTGTTGAACGGCAGGTGCTGAAGGATGAGGTTGGTCTAAGTCAGTGATTCCTACACTGTTAAAAGCTAGGAAATCTATTTCTAGGAAGATCTACCATCATATGTGGAAGATGTACATTGCGTGGTGTGAGTCTCTTGAAGTTCTTCCTCGCTCCTTCTCGGTGGCTCGGATCTTGACCTTCCTTCAACGAGAGGTTGAACAAAAATTGGTGTTAAGTAACTTTTTTTTTTTTTTTTTTAAAGGTAACTTTATTGAACAGAACAGACAAAAAAACATACAATTGCAGTGCAAAAAGACAAGGAACATAGAAATAAGGTAAAACTGTGTCTCTCATCAGATGCCCACAGAGGGCGCAATGGATACATGACATACATAGGAAAAAGAACAACAAGAAGGGGCATGGGAAGAGCAATAATAAGGAACCTGGGGGGGGAGGGGGGTATGGTTATCAGAAATAAAACGAAAAAACCTGCAATGACATCTGTTAAGTAGAATCCTTAACCGGAGAAGTAGTGAGGTCAGAATTTACCCAAAAGGACCAAATTTTGCGAAACTTTTTAGGACAACCTCTAGCCTCATAGGTCATTTTGTAGAGAGGCAGACCTTGGTTAATAAGAGAAATCCAAAATGGAACGTCAGGGGAAACAACAGATTTCCAGCGTAGTGCTATAGCCTTCCTAGCATAAAAGAAGGCCAGGCGTAAAAACAATTTAGTGCGAGCAGGAGCATCTTCATCATCTACATACCCCAGTAGAAAACGAAGGGGGCTACAAATATTAGGCAGCTGGGTGATGTCCGCAATAAAGGCAGTGACTGCGGACCAAAAGTTGCGGATAGATGGACATTCGCAGAAAATATGGAAAAAGGTACCCTCAGCAATATTACATTTTGAGCAGAGCGGGGATGACAATTTACCTATTCTATGCAAAAATGTAGGAGTAAAGTAGGCTCTGTAGAGAAACTTCAATTGTGTAACTCTATCCCTAGAGGAGATCACAACTGGAATTTGTTCAGGAAGGAGGTCTTGCCACACCTCTTCTGACAGGGCCGGAATTTTCTCCCTCCACTGTGACTCAACCGCTGCAGCCAGTCTCTTTGATTTAGAATGCAAAAGTCTAGAATAATACGTAGAGACCAGCTTCTCGTGACAAATCAGAAAGGAGGTTTTCCAGAGTTGAAGAGTCGAGTGAGACATCGCGGAGGCCAAATTGCGCTGCCGTCGTGTATCTCAGCTGCAAGTAACGGTAGTGAGCAGTAGAGGTTAGATCAAAGGTGGATTGCATATGTGCAAAGGACCAAAAAAAACCACATTGATATAAGTGAGAGATTGATTTCACGCCATGCCTGGCCCAAAAGAGACCATCATCCCGACGCAAAAAACTCACGCAGTCTCGGATTATGCCAAAGGGGAGCGTTAGGGGAATAAATCTGTGAAGACCCGGATCTATCCAGGTCTGCTTCTGCAAAAACTCTCAAAGAGACAGACAGTAGCGTAGTATTCGGCCTACCTATAGTAGCACAACGGTGTATTAAGTTTTGAAGTGACTCAAAGGAAGTTAGGATGGCTGCTTCCAGAGCTACCGCGGCATTATCCTCCTCTGAATGGAACCACCAGTAAGCATGGGCTAATTGGGAGGCAATATAATAGAGTCAGGGATTGGGTGCTGTAAGACCCCCCGCAGCGACCGGCAACTGCAAAGCAGCTCTAGCCACCCTCGCCGCCCGACCCCCCCCTCCCCAAACAAATGAGGTCAGGAGCAAGTCTATATCCAGAAACCGACGCTTGGGAACATATACCGGAGAATTGCTCAGTATATATAAGAAGGGCGGAAGGAAAATCATTTAAAAAATATAAATTTTACCTAGCACTGTAAGGGGAAGTGTAGACCAAAGCCTCAAAGAGGCCTTAAGTCGGGTAACCAGGGGGTCCAGATTGTTCGCAAAGAATCGAGATAAGGGGAGTTGAACTTCAATCCCCAAATACCGAAACCTGTCGACCACCTGAAGAGGACATGAAGCGAGGGGGGGGGGCAAGGCCTGGGGATCCAGGGGGGAACAGATTAGACTTATTCCAGTTCACCCTAAAACCTGAAAAATGACCAAACCTTTCAATTACTGCAAGCAGTATCAGGAGAGACTTATAAGGATCCGCAAGATACACCAACATGTCATCCGCGTAGAGGGAGACCTTTTTTTCCAGGCCATTGATCACAAAACCCGCAATGTCCGCGTGAAGGCGGATCTGTGCGGCTAAAGGCTCAATAGAAGGGGGAAAAAATAGTGGGGACAGGGGGCAACCCTGTCTGGTACCCCTAGAAATGGAAAAGGTCCCAGACACAAAGTTATTTACTCTAATGCAAGCCCGGGGTTGGTAATATAAGAGCCTCACCCAACTTAACCCATCCCCAAAACCGAATTTCCCTAATACCCCTAAAAAATATGGCCATTCAACCGAGTCAAAAGCCTTGTGGGTGTCCAGGGCCACAAAACCCTGGACCCCACAGAGTCATGAGTAGTCTGAAGGTTAGTAAAAAGCCTCCGCAAGTTGATGGAGGTGGACCGTCCGGGAATAAATCCCATCTGCTCCGCCCCCACCAAGTCCGTGACAACCTTATTTAGACACCTAGCAAGGACTTTGGCCAAAATCTTAACATCAGTATTAATCAGAGATATAGGGCGGTATGACTCACATAGAAGAGGGTCTTTACGTGGCTTAGGGATGAGAACAATCAGAGCCTCGGTCATAGAGGGCGGCAGGAATCCTTCCTTCAAGGCACAGGTAAATACTGTTAACAAATGAGGGACTAATAAATCCTGATAATGCAAGTACCATTCTATGGGGAAACCATCCAGGCCAGGTGTCTTATTACGTGCAAATGTGGCAAGAGCATTGTCTATCTTATCCGGGGTCAGAGGCGAATCTAAAAAGGCTGATTGTTCAGCAGACAACTTAGGGAGAGTAATATCGCATAAAAAAATCATCAAGTTCAACAATGGTATAATGGGCCCAGGTGCTATATAAAGATGAATAAAAGGAGACAAAACTTGCAACAATTTCAGGGGTTTGCTCTACCAGAACACCAGCATGATTGGTAATCCGAGGAATAGTACAAGGCTGGTATTCCGGTCTTGCAAGATAGGCCAAGAGGCAACTGTTCTTGTCCCCCGGTTCAAATATCCTTTGATTCTGGTATAAAAGCTTTTTTTGTGTGTGTTCAATAAGGACAAGGTCCAAGTCACGGGCCCTGGACCTCCAGGAGGCATGATTCTGTGGGGTGGGGTCGTCAGTATATTGACGTTTAGCTACGTGCAGCACCTGCTCAGCGTCAGCCAATTTAGACTGACGGGCCTTCCTGGCGCCACCAATGGCCGAAGAAAAAGTACCCCTCATAGTCGCCTTAAAGGCATCCCATACAGTCAGCCCAGAAGCAGTCTGCTCATTAAGTGCCCAAAATGAATTAATCTCAGCCAGCCCTTCATTGGTAACTACCGGGTCGGCTAGCCAAAAAGGGCTCAGCCTCCAGAGTTTGTAATTAGGGGGAGTCCCCAAGGCGAGGTCCACCAACAAAGGAGAGTGATCAGACACCGCCCGGGGGAGAAACCTGATCTCCGAGAGGAGACCCAACAGTTCCTGGGGAAGCAGGCAGAGATCAATCCGGTATAATGTATTATGCGTGCCAGAATAACAGGAGTATTCCGTAAGCCCACCGTGTTTCCACCTCCAGGCGTCCAAGAGATCCAATTTGTCTAAGTAGGAGCATAGGGGGGTGTGAGGAGAAGATACATTACCAGACCTATCTAGTGCATTGTCAAGGACTGTGTTAAAGTCCCCTGCAATAATAAGAGGTCCCTCTGCCATTTCCAAAATCAAGCTCGGAATATGATCAAAAAGTGATTTGGTGAATGGCGGAGGGATGTAGACATTGGCCAAGGTATATGGTTTACTAAGAAATTCAAAAACAAGGATAATAAAGCACCCAGAGGGGTCAGTTTTAAGATGTTTGATCATAATAGGGGCTGATTTAGCTATTAGAATCGAAGTGCCGCGTGCATAGGAGGAGTAGGTGGAATGCAGCGCGTAAACAATATGTGCCCTTTTAAGAGCCATCACCCTGGACCCCTGGAGGTGTGTTTCCTGAAAAAGAATAATGGCTGGACTATGCCGTTTCAGATACTCACCAAAGAGCCAAGAACCAAGAACACCAAAGAGCGTTTAACCCTGGAGCCAAGCCCCTGACGTTCCAAGAAATTATGTGTAGATTTTACATATCAAAAGACAAACAAATACTGTTGGCGACAGAGAGTCCCCCAGTGAAGGAGGCAGCTCCCTGACCGTCAAGATGGCATACCTTAGCGAATAATACCAATATGAAGCTATAGAAAATAATAGGAGTCATTGCAGCAGGGAAAGGGAAAAGCAGTACATGGGAGTCCCGGGAGACATGGCAAAACCAGAGACGAAAATAAAACTAGATCCCACAAAAAAGGGAAGTGAAGAAAACAACAAAATACCAATCCCAACTTGGCCCTCCGGTCCCAACAATTGAGAGCTTTAAATCCCAGAACAAACAGAAAAAAACTTGGGGGGAAACGTGGATCTGCCCATCCAGTAGCAGAAAGACATTTAGTCAAAAAGGTAGGGAGAACTCAATCCCAAAAGTGCCCTTCCTGGAAAAATAAAAATGTTGAAGAGATACCCGACTTCCGCGAGGCAGGGAGGAGAAGACCACAAAGGCACATAGGTGTAGAGGCTTGGAGAGACACCAAGCTCAGAAGCATGTCAGATATCATCTTGGAGGTGATCTGCGACCCAGCGAATCCACCCATTGCGCCGCTTCCTGAGGATCCTGGAAGAAGTGACCTTTGCCCTGGTAGATGATCCGTAAACGGGCAGGATAAAGCATACTGTAGGGCAGTTGCAGGTCACGTAGCCTTTTCTTAACTGCAAGAAATTAGGCCCTTTGCTTCTGGGTAGCAGCAGAAAAATCAGGAAAGATGGAGATAACATCACTATTGTTGAAGATGCGGCCCTTGTCCCTGGAGGCCCGAAGCACAGCTTCCCTGTCCTGAAAATGTAGGAGCTTGATAAGAATCGGATGAGGCAGCACCCCCGGTGGTAGGGGGCGCAACGGCACCCTATGCACCCTTTCAATGGCGAATAATGGGGAGAAAATGCTAGCCCCAAAACTGTCAGTGAGCCATTGTTCCATAAAAGATTCAGGAGCTTTGCCTTCAGACCCCTCAGGGAATCCTAGGAAACGTAAATTGTTTCGCCGCAGGCGATCCTCCATATCAGTGAGCTTGTCAGTAGTAACAACATGGCCCCTCTGTAAATCTGACACAGTAGCTTGCATAGGACGGTGGGCCTCTTCTATATCACTGATGCGTTGCTCAGCATTCCCTACCCTATGGCGGAGATTATGAACATCTTGCTTCAAAAAAGACAGGTCCATCTGCACAGAATCAATCTGGGTAGTGAGGGATGCCTGACAATGTTGAATAGCGTCAATAATAGCAGACAGGGTGGGCTCAGGCCTTTCAGCAGGAGCATCTGGCTCTGAGGGAGCGGGGGAGCCCAGTGAGGGGGAGAGCAGGTTACTCTCAGTGGCTGGCGTTTCAGAAGACTCGGGTGGTTCACTGTCCCTCTCTGTGGGAATGAGAGCTGCCGGTGTGCGCGGCTGGAGTCCCCAGGACATGCGGCAGGCCGGAGCCATCTTGGCATGGAGCGGGCGGGAAGGCCCGCGGCTTGAAACCTGGTGCCACCTGGCCAGGGTGGCCGATTTTCCCCATTCCCGCGGGTGCCCTGGAGGATCAGGAGAGGAATGGTGGTCGTGGCAGGTAAGTGTCTTGTCGGGGTCCGCAAGGATCATAGAAGGATCTGGGCAGTAAGGATGGAGCTCCGAAGCCACGCTACATCCGTGTTCCATCCGTGTTACATCCATGTTACATCCGGTAGCCGGCCACGCCCTGCTATCGCCTTGAGTAACATCAAGGGCCAGGTGTCGGTTTTTGGCGGTCGTCTCCCAACAACCCTTGGCCACACATTTCCCTGGTGTGTACCTTTCTTCAGGGTGTCCGACATTTGGCTCCTCCAGTGCAGTCTCCTTTGCCGCCTTGGGACCTCAATTTGGTGCTTTCGGTCCTCCAAAAGCCTCCCTTTGGGAACCTTTGGGAGATTCCCTTGCTTACCTTGTCTCTGAAGGTGGCTTTTTTAATGGCTATTACCTCTGTGTGCAGGATGTCGGAACTGGCGATGTTATCCTGTCATTCACCTTACCTGGTGATTCACAGAGATAAGGTGTTTTTTTGCCCCGGTCTGTCGTCCCTCCAAAAGGAGGATGTCTCTGATTTTCCTTTAAATGAAGACCTTGTGTTGCCTTCCCTGTGTCCCAGGCCTAAACATCCAAAGGATATTGCCTTGCATGCCTTGGATGTGGTCCGGGCAATTAGGGTGTACTTGGCAGCTAAGGAGAGTCTTATAGAAAGTCAGACTTATTTGTGCTCATGGATGGGCCTTGGAAAGAGTTGTCCGCTTCCTCTGTGACCATATCCAGTTGGATTAGACAAACTGTTATTCGGGCCTATTTCATCAGGGGTCAGGTTCCTCCTTTCCCTGTCAGGGCACACTCTACTCAGGCGCTTAGTGCCTCCTGGGCCTTCTGTCATCAGGCGTCAGTGACGCAGGTTTGCAAGGCGGCCACCTGGTCATCGGTTTTATAAAGTGGATGTGTTGGCATCTGAGGATGCTTCTTTTGGCTGCAAGGTTTTGCAGGCTCCTGTTTAGAGGACCTGATCCTTTTTGAGGGTGTATTTTTCCCCAGGTGAGCTCCTGTTGTCTGTCTGGCTACAGTTTATCCTTGGGAATTTTTTTGCTGTTCCCACCCCTTATGTTTATTACTGCTTTGGGACGCCCCAACAGTTATGAAGATCAGGAGCTGTGTCTGTCAATGAAGGAAAGAGAAAATGGGATTTTTGACTTACCATAAAATTCATTTCTCATTTTCTCATTCCACCTCTCTGTGGAGTTGTAATTCTTCTGACACTGCTTGTAACTAAACTGAGTACCTATACTAGAGAGAGGGAGTATACCCCCTGGGACCTCCCATAGGTGTAGCGAGATTATTTTTCTGCCTAGTGTCCTACTCCTGTAGGGGGCAATATACCTAATGGTTATGAAGTTCAGGAGCTGTGTCTGCAGGGCCGATCCTGGGCGGGTGTACCGCACCCAGGCGCCGCGAGCTGAAACGGAGGAGGGGTGCCGAAGCTCCAGTGGCAGAGTCCTCCCCTCCTCCAGCGGCAGTGGCGTACCAGCGGGGGGCGGGGGTGTGTACGGCCGGTGTCCTGCCCGCATCTCAGTGAGAAGGAGAAGGCAGCTCTTTCAGTACACGCTGCTCGTGGGGCGGGGGCGGAGCCGCAGCGGGAAGGAGGTGAGTGCCCGACTGTGTGTGCTGTATAGGAGGGGGATGGGGCAGCTGCATATGGAGGAATTCATCTTTCCCTATTCTTCCTGCAGCCGCTGAATGTCTGATTCTCCTCCTCTCAGCGGCTGCAAGAAGAATAGGGAAAGGTCAATTCATCTATATGCAGCTGCCCCACCCCCTTCCTATACAACTTCTTCATACTTGCCAACTGTCCCTATTTTCCTGGGACAGTCCCTGGGTCAGATCCAGAGCCTGTCCCAGGTCATTTATATTGTCTCTGGAAGCGCCTGTTCATCGGGCTGCCCGTAAATGTTACGCAGAAGTAGTGCAGCTGAATGGGCGACTTATTCCAACTCTGCTACTGTGGCCTTAAGTTTGAAATTCCCTTTTTAATTTCCTGTAATTCTCCCTATATTGGAGTAGACTCTATAATCTGATAAGTAGGCAAGATTAATTATGCAGAATGGGCGGAGCTTCAGGGAAGTGGGTGTGGTAATTGATAGCTGTGCTGCAAAGTGTCCCTGGAAATTTTTTTTAAATGTTGGCAACTATGACTTCTTTTGTTGGCCCCCCAGTGCTCTCCAGCCCCCCCCCCCCCCATTGCCCTTAACCCCGCCTTCAGTGCTCCTACCCCCCTCAGTGCTCTTAGCCCCCCCCCTCAGTGCTCTTAGCCCCCCCAGTGCTCTTTAGCCCCCGATGCTCTTCATCTCCCCCCAATGCTCTCTGGCTCCCCCAGTGCTCTCCACCCCTCTGTCCTCCCTGGCTCCCCCCTCAGTGATTTTTCAGTTCCCCCCAGTTTTCTCCACTTCCCCCCTCCCCCTGTGCTCTCCATCCCCCTGGTTTTCCCTGCCCCCCCCCACCAGTGCTCTCCACCCCCTGTGCCTTCCAACCCCCCTGCAATGCTTTCCAAACTCCCCCCTTAATTCTTTCCAGTCCCCCCCATTCCCCCCTGCCCTTCAGCTCCTCCAGTGCTCCCTGCTTCCCCTGTGCTCTCCAGCCCCCCTAGTGCTCTTCTATCATCTATCATGTCTGCAGTATCTGACCTTCTATTGTATCACGTCCGCAGTCTCTGACCTTCTCTTGTATCATGTCCGCAGTCTCTGACCATCTCCTGTATCAGGTCCGTAGACTCTGACTATCTCTTGTATCATGTCCGCAGTCTCTGACCATCTCCTGTACCATGTCCTCAGTCTCTGACCATCTCCTGTACCATGTCCGCAGTCTCTGACCATCTCCTGTACGATGTCCTCAGTCTCTGACCATCTCCTGTATCATGTCCTCAGTCTCTGACCATCTCCTGTACCATGTCCTCAGTCTCTGACCATCTCCTGTATCATGTCCTCAGTCTCTGACCATCTCCTGTACCATGTCCTCAGTCTCTGACCATCTCCTGTACCATGTCCTCAGTCTCTGACCATCTCCTGTATCATGTCCTCAGTCTCTGACCATCTCCTGTACCATGTCCTCAGTCTCTGACCATCTCCTGTACCATGTCCTCAGTCTCTGACCATCTCCTGTACCATGTCCTCAGTCTCTGACCATCTCCTGTATCATGTCCTTAGTCTCTGACCATACCTTGTATCATGTCCTCAGTCTCTGACTATCTCCTGTATCAGGTCCGTAGTCTCTGACCATTTACTGTATCATGTCTGCAGTCTCTGACTATCTCCTGTACCATGTCCGCAGTCTCTGACCATCTCCTGTACCATGTCCTCAGTCTCTGACCATCTCTTGTATCATGTCCTCAGTCTCTGACTATCTCTTTTATCATGTCCGCAGTCTCTGACCATCTCCTGTACCATGTTCGCAGTCTCTGACCATCTCCTGTACCATGTCCTCAGTCTCTGACCATATCTTGTATCATGTCCTCAGTCTCTGACCATACCTTGTATCATGTCCTCAGTCTCTGACCATCTCCTGTATCAGGTCCGTAGTCTCTGACAATTTACTGTATCATGTCTGCAGTCTCTGACTATCTCCTGTACCATGTCCGCAGTCTCTGACCATCTCCTTTAGCAAGTCTCCAATCTCTTACTCAAACTTAAACACATTTCTAATATTAGCTATCTGTTTATGCCAAAGGTAGGACTGTGCAGGGGAGGCAGAGAGTGCAAAAGGGGGAACTGTGATTAGAGAGATGGGGGGGGGCAGACTGCAAGAAGCACTGTGATGGGGGTTGTGAAATGTGTGCCATAAATATTCTTGAAAACATTACAAATTTTTGTGAGTGTTCTTACATTTTAAAGTTGGGGGGTGCCAGATATAGGATCCGCCCCGGGTGCCAAATGCTCTAGGTACGCCACTGCATAGTGGGCATCTCCCGCTGTGACACGGAGTTTGAGTGTAAAAAGCCGGGCGGCCACTGTAACAAAGTCCCGCCCCCTTGACCGGCTCTTGTGATAGGCGGCACACTGATCCAATGTCGGGAAATTAAATCAGTATGACATGTATCATAGGAGGCGGGACTTTGTTACAGTGGCTGCCCGGGAAATTCAAAAACTCTGCGACAGCGGAAGATCACAGCTCTGTAATCTAGGCACCGGTAAGCTACATTTGGTGGGCACTAGTAAATTGCATTTAGAGGGCACTGGTAGGCTGCATTTGGTGGGCACTGGTAAGCTGCATTTGGTGGGCACTGTTAGGCTGAATTTGGTGGGCACTGTTAAGGCTCCATTTGGTGGGCACTTGTAAGCTGCATTTGGTGGGCTCTGGTAAGCTGAATTTGGTAGGGACTGGTAATCTGCATTTGGTGGGCTCTGGTAGGCTGCATTTGGTGGGGACTGGTAAGATGCATTTGGTGGGCACTGGTAGGCTGCATTTGGTGGGCACTGGTAGGCTGCATTTGGTGGGCATTGGTAAGCTGCATTTGGTGGGCAACTGGTAGGCTGCATTTGGTGGGCACTGGTAGGCTGCATTTGGTGGGCACTGACATTTGATGGGCACTGGTAGGCTGCATTTGGTAGGCACTGGTAGGCTGCATTTGGTGGGCACTGGTAGGCTGCATTTGGTGGGCTCTGGTATGCTGCATTTGGTGGGCACTGGTAAGCTGCATTTGGTGGGCACTGGTAAGCTGCATTGGTGGGCTCTGGTGGTAAGCTGCATTGGTGGGCTCTGGTAAGCTGCATTTGGTGGGCACTAGTAGGCTGCATTTGGTGGGCACTGGTATGCTGCATTTGGTGGGCACTGGTAAGCTGCATTTGGTGGGCACTGGTAATCTGCATTTGGTGGGGCACTGGTAAGCTGCATTTGGTGGGCACTAGTAGGCTGCATTTGGTGGGCACTGGTAAGCTGCATTTGGTGGGCACTGGTAAGCTGCATTTGGCCGGGCACTGGTAATCTGCATTTGGTGGGGCACTGGTAGGCTGCATTTGGTGGGCTCTGGTAGGCTGCATTTGGTGGGCTCTGGTAGGCTGCATTTGGTGGGCTCTGGTAGGCTGCATTTGGTGGGCACTGGTAGGCTGCATTTGGTGGGCACTGGTAAGCTGCATTTGGTGGGCACTGGTAAGCTGCATTTGGTGGGCACTGGTAGGCTGCATTTGGTGGGCACTGATGAGGCTGTATTTGATTGGCACTGATGAGGCTGCATCAATGCTTTGATCTTCACGATTTGATATCACGTATTCATTGATATCACGTCCGCAGTCTCTGACCTTCTCTTGTATCATGTCCGCAGTCTGACCATCTCTTGTATCATGTCCTCAGTCTCTGACCATCTCCTGTATCAGGTCCGTAGTCTCTGACTATCTCTTGTATCATATCCGCAGTCTCTGACCATCTCCTGTCTGGGGGCTCTGTCTAACAGACTCTCTAACAGATGCCCTCTCTGTGTCCATTAGAGAGACCCCCCTCCAGTTCCCATTAGAGTACTCTGCTTCTCTTACTGTAATTTCTTTATTGTTAAGAGATCGTGGGAGGGTCCCGGGGTAAGGAAGACTTCTTAGGGGACCATCTCTGTGCTTGAATCATTGCCAAAGAAATATTTGTAAAGGGGAGGAGTTGGTAAGATGACCACGCCCATGTGGGGGCACCAGAAAAATTTCTGCACGCAGGCGTCTGTGACCCTAGGATCGGCCCTGTGTGTCTGTCAATGAACATCAGAGAAAGGGAACCCCCGGAGATTAGGTCGCACGGTGCCACATGCGCCAATTTGTAATTCAAGAAGGTGACTAAATAGTGGCACGCTTGTGTAGAAGTTGTACGCGTACAAATGGTACCCGTTTCCAGATAAGGGTGACACCAAGTCCCAAACTATCTTGCCGCTGCTCCCTATGTAGTCTGGGCAGTTGGGGGGCTCCACAGTGCTATCTTTTCCCTCATAGACCCGGAAACTAACTGTATAGCCTGTGGCCTTGTCACAGAGCTTGTACAGCTTGACCTCGTACTTGGCACGCTTGCTGGGAGGTACTGTTTTATAGCAAGCAAGGCGGCCAGTAAATTTAATCAGGGACTCGTCAACGCAGACAACTTGTTCGGGGGTAAACAAGGCTGCAAACCATTGATTGAAGTGCTCTATGAGGGGCCGAATTTTGTGGAGCCGATCATATGCAGGGTCTCCCCGAGGACGACAGATTTCATTGTCGCTGAAATGCAAAAATCGCAGAATTTGCTCGTATCCCGTCCTGGACATGGAGGCAGAGTACATGCGCATATGGTGAACTGGGCTAATGGACCAATATAGCCGCAATTCACTCTGTTTGGTTATGCCCATGTTGAGGGAAAGGCCCAGAAAGATTTTAAAATCGGAAACCGTTATAGATTTCCAGCCGAATGGTCTGGCAAGGGGCGAATTTGGGTTGGCGGCGATAAATTGTTGTGCATATAAATTTGATTGATCCACAATAGATCTGAAAAGCTCTTCCGTGAAGAACAGCTCAAAAAAGTTCAGGGGCGTAAAACCAGCTGTCTCCACCTGGATTCTAGGTTGGGCAGTGAATGGGGGAAGTACTGGCACTGTAGAATCCGTGGGTTGCCAATTGGGATATGCCAGCGCATCAGGGAGGGCACTATGGGCTCTACGGGCCTGTCTTCCAATACGCGGTGGCTGCGGGCCACTACCCGTGCTAGCCCCCGCACCAGCTTCAACTGCACTTATGGGACTTGCCACGTCACCAAGTGTTACTGCAGTGCTGGTTGTACTAGGTTCAGGGTGTACTAGGCCGCTGGCGCTTGCCAGGCTACCAGAAGGATGATCGGCCGTAGTACCGACACTCTGCTCCATACGAGCACCCTGCGATTCCTGCATCTCAACAACTCCAGAATGGGGTCGGGTACACCTGGGTCTAACAGGGACCCATCCGTCGTCGGAGCTATCTGTCAGGGAGCCGCTGCTGTCATCAGGTTCGTATACTGACCCTGAGTGAGGTCTCCCCATCGCTATCATCTGACATGGTCAGTATACTATAAGCCTCTGCACTACTGTACCAACGTTTGGACATTTTGGTAACTAAATTTACCGGTACAGTAGTGTGACTAACCGGTAATAAAAGCACCTGTTTGTCAAGGACTATTTCAAGCGCTACCAAAAAAAAACTGCTAATGCTAGCAGGGATCAGGCCTGACTCTGCTAACACAGCGGTTTTGTGTGTTGTGTTTTTTGTAAGTGACAGTAATCTATTGATTACTACACTTGCCTGGGTGGGTGGGCTAGGCAGAGGGGTTAAAAGCAGGTGCTGGCAGGAATCATTGCTGATCGTGCAAACACCGCGTTTTGGGAACCCTAAACTATGGGGACGCTAGTATAGTTCTGATCAGATCAGATATTGATCTGTTCAAACACTATACTAGTAATGGAAGTGTGTGTGTGTGTGGTAATCAAGGGGTTATTTCTAACTAGGCGCCGGGGATCTGCGCTATTTTAGACTGACACTAACACTAGCTAATGTCACCTGTGTCACTAATAATAGTGATCAGAAAAAAAACTGTACACTAAAAAGCAATGAAGGGGTTAACTGGGGGTGATCAGGGGGCTAAATCTTTTTTGGGGGGGGTGGCGGGGACCCTAAACCTCCTTTGGGACAGAAACGAACTCGCTAGCGCAAACTCAAGTCACAATCACACTAATACAAAATACAGTAAAACTATATTACGTGTGTATTAATGTGCAATGTGACAGGGGGGAAGGGGTTAACTGGATGTGATCAGGGGGGGATCAGGGGGTTAAATCTCTATTGGGAGGGGGGTGGCGGGTATCCTAAAGATAAAAGGAACGACCGCAAGGACCAGGCCTATTTCTGACACTTGTTGTTTACAAGTTAAAATTTGTATTTTTTGCTAGAAAATTACTTAGAACCCCCCAAGCATTATACAGTATATACAGTCAGGTACATAAATATTGGGACATCGACACTATTCTAATCTTTTTAGCTCTATACACCACCACAATGGATTTGAAAAGAAACAAACAAGATGTGCTTTAACTGCAGACTTTCAGCTTTAATTTGAGGGTATTTACATTTTGGCTGAATATGAGCAGATAATATTGCCTGAAACACTTCAGAATTCATCCTGCTGCTTTTGTCAGCAGTCACATCATCAATAAATACAAGAGAACCAGTTCCATTGGCAGCCATACATGCCCATGCCATGACACTACCACCACCATGCTTCACTGATGAGGTGATATGCTTTGGATCATGAGCAGTTCCTTTCCTTCTCCATACCCTTCTCTTCCCATCTCTCTGGTACAAGTTGATCTTGGTCTCATCTGTCCATAGGATGTTGTTCCAGAACTGTGAAGGCTTTTTTAGAAGTTGTTTCGCAAACTCTAATCTGGCCTTCCTGTTTTTGAGGCTCACCAATGGTTTACATCTTGTGGTGAACCCTCTGTATTCATTCTGGTGAAATCTCCTCTTGATTGTTGACTTTGACAGACATACACCTACCTCCTGGAGAATGTTCTTGATCTGGCCAACTGTTGTGAAGGGTGTTTTCTTCACCAGGGAAAGAATTCTTCGGTCATCCACCACAGTTGTTTTCCGTGGTCTTCCGGGTCTTTTGGTGTTGCTGAGCTCACCAGTGCGTTCTTTCTTTTTAAGGAATGTACTAAACAGTTGATTTGGCCACACCAAATGTTTTTGCTATCTTTCTGATGGATTTGTTTTGTTTTTTCAGCCTAATGATGGCTTCCTTCACTGATAGTGACAGCTCTTTGGATCTCATATTGAGAGTTGACAGCAACAGATTCCAAATGCAAATAGCACACTTAAAATGCAAATAGCACACTTAAAATGAACCCTGGACCTTTTATCTGCTCTATGTAAATGGAATGAGGGAATAAAACACACCTGGCCATGGAACAGCTGAGCAGCCAATTCTCCCATTACATTTGGTCCCTTAAAAAGTGGGAGGCACATATACAAACTGATGTAATTCCTACACCTTTCACCTGATTTGGATGTAAATACCCTCAAATTAAAGCTGAAATACTGCAGTTAAAGCACATCTTGTTTGTTTCATTTCAAATCCATTGTAGTGGTGTATAGAGCCAAAAAGATTAGAATTGTGTTGATGTCCCGATTATTTATGGACCTGACTGTATATATATATATATATATATATATATATATATATAATTTTTTTTAGCAGAGACTCTAGAGAATAAAATGGAGATTGTTGCAATACTGTCACACCGTATTTGCCCAGCGGTCTTACAAACGCAATTTTTCTCTTTCTTTCATCGACTGACACAGCGCTCCATAAATCATAACTACTGGGTTATATATGTCCTCCTCCAGGAGCAGGACTAGGCAGAACAAAAAACTGGCTACGCCCATGGGCCATCCTCAGCTTGGTATATAACCCCACTCTGTTCTAGGTAATCAGTTTTAATCTGTCTAGTCAGGAGTAAGGACCTAGGCTTCTGTAACGGAACAAGACACCCCTGACTGGGTACCTCCGTTGACAGATGCTCCTAGTGCTTCCCGAGGGGCCCCAAGCACTCCACCAGACCCCGTAACCACTTCAGACCCCACGAACCGCAGCAGCTTGGTTAGGGTCTCGCAATCTCCTACCCACCCTGGACCTACGACAAGGCTCCAGGTTCCTGTGGGTGAACCTCCTTTCCCCAGAGAGTGCAGCACGAACAAGCTCTTACACAAGCTCTTACAAGAGCTTAGTGATTCTCTAAGGGAGTATGGAGGACCATAGCAATCCCTTGCAGCAGATTCCCCCAATAAGAGACAAGACTCTAGATTGAGGGTGAAGAACTAACTCTAGAACTCCTTTATTGAACAGACTTATATACAGTTTTCACCCACAAGGTTACCGCCTAGGTGGACCTTGTTGAAGACTGGACATGATATTCACAATCCAATAGGAACAGAGTTTTACACTCTCATACAGTGTACACAAAAATATACAATGTGGGACAATCCCCCCTCCCCCTTAGCATCAAATCCACATTTCTATAAGTTTCTCTTAAGTTAGACAGAACAATGTGAGGTATTTAACAATGGAACAGACAGGTAAACTTTAACACAATACACATTCCCTTCCAATACACAAACAATAGGGAAGTCTGTGAATTACAGTCTTTGTGTCTCTCACAGCCAAGCATGGAATACACTGTGTAAGGTGGTATTAAATCTTCATATTTCTATATGAAGATTTTGCTGACAAATATTTAAGCAATCCAAACCATTACTTATCTTTCTTTCACACATAGTGACGGTTAGTACCGTCACAGCTTCCGGCTGGGATTTCTGGTCCTAGCAATTTTTTTCTCCTTCCTTTACATCTTTTCTCTTTCGTTCATTGACGGACACAGCTTCATATCTTCATTAGATTGATGGGTTATGCTGCGCTTCCTAGGAGTTGGACACTAGACGGAAAAGGGTTAACAAAGCTTAACTACGCCATGGGCCAGCCCCAGGTGGTGTACTCCCACTTCCTATTCTAGGATCTCAGTTTTTTTTTCTGCCTAGTCAGGATTAAGGACCTAACTCCCTGCTGGGATCTTTTTGTCCTGGCACTTTTTTTCCTGGGTTTTTCTTTTTCTAGTATCAAAATGTTGTTCACACAGGAACAATCAACTGCCGGACTGTGTAATGCCCTGGATATCCTAGATCAGGGATTCCCAAACTATGGCCCTCCACTTGTTCGGGAACTACAATTCCCATCATGCCTAGTCATGTCTTTGAATGTCAGAGTTTTACAATGCCTCATGGGATGTGTAGTTCTGCAACAGCTGCAGGGCCGTAGTTTGGGAATCCCTGTCCTAGATTCTTACGGTCGCCCCAGTCTGGCCAGCAAACGCGTGCAGGCCTTAGCTCCCCGCTAGGTCGGCTGCAACAGGGTCCCACGGAAGGGACTAGCCCTCGAGTGGGACATCTCGCGTGGATGCACATGCCCTGGTCGCGGCTAGAGTTGCAGCACTCCCCTGGGCCACAGCACCCCCCCATGCTGAGATGGGGAGGTGGCCTGCTCTGAGTGAACCCCTGCCTGGCTCCTATGTTATGGTGAGTAGTGCCTCTGCTTCTTCGGGATTCTGTGGTGTCTGCGGGGTCCTCCCCTCCCCACTTTTTTCCCTTCTACCCCCCCCCCCCCCTCTGTAGGTGGTTGTTCCCCAGGATGGTGGGTGATTAGCATGTGTGCTTTCTCTGCACTATCACTTCAGTGATAGTGTAGGATTGAGGTGTGTGGGAATCTGAATATCCAGTCCGTCAGCGTGGTGAGTGGCTGGATGCCTGAGTGTAAGGCCGCGCTGCTCCCCGGCTGGTACACGTGCCGCGATTTTGGCAGTAAGAACATGTGCGGCTGCTTAGCCGCCATGTTTCCGGAGTGGGCGGCCATGTTTTAGGTGGCTGCTTGGATGGCAGCAGCAGCCATTTTACTGTAGCAGCGAGTGGGCGGCAACCTCTAGTAGTGGCAAGGCTGTTTCCTGGGATCGGCGTGCTGCAGCTGGCGCTCTTTTTCTCTCCTATTTCATCTGAGACGCAGTGGTGGTGGAGTCCTGGGATTATCTCCCGCCCTGTTCTTCACAGGCAGTAGTGAAGGGACTTATAGTCCCACGGGTGTTAGTATTGTGGGGTGGTTACAACTTATAGCTATATACTTGCAAATATACATACGTTTTTTGGGGCACTGTGACACCAGAGTACATGGAGCCTGCAGAACACATATCGCCACCGGACCCACTCTGAGGGGGGGATCATCGGGGTCTGACTCGGCCATGGCGGCGGTTCTTCAGTTCTTAGTGACTAAAGTGGACCTGGTCTTGCAAAAAGCGCCCTCCGCCTTCACCTGCCTTATCTACCTCCTCAGACTCTGAGGCTTAAATGGCCGCCGCGGACGCTAGCCACCTCACGGGGTCTGCGTCCATGCATCTCTAGAGCTCGGATAGTGAGGATGATTCCTCTTCCACCTCCGCGCATGAGAAAGCGCTGGTAGAAGCACTGATTGTGTCAGTGCGAGAAACTTTAATGGAGGACACAGCGCACGCTGGGTTGGCTACTCCAGTGCAATTTGGCACCCACAGACCATCCGGGGCGTCTAAAGTGTTTGCCTTCCCTGCTTATTTTGACGAGATTGTTAGTAGTCAGTGGGGGTCTCCGAAACGCATGGCTGGGAGACCTAAGCGTTTTGCTCTGAGGTATCCTTTTTGAAGAGTCTTTTATGAAGAAACTGACGGTACCACCGGTGGAGGACTCCCAGGTTTCTAGACTTAATAAAGTTATGTTACTACCTGTAGAGGATGCTCCATCCTTTAAAGATCCAGCAGGGAGAAAGGCTGAATCCTTGGTCCGCCATCTTTTCACCTTGGCCGGTTCTATCCTAAGACCAGTGTTTTCCATAACCTTGGTCTGTCAGACCCTGACATAATGGGCGAAATGCCTACTCCAGGATTTGAAGGAGGGTCAGCACCCTCATAAAAAGGCTGAGTTGGTGGACCAGTTGATACAGGGGTTGCAATACATTTGTGATGCGTCCCCGTTGGCCTGCAAAGCGGCGGTGATTTGGCTGAAATGTTGGTCTGCGGACCAAGCCTAAGCCAAAAAGGTTCTGACAGGTCTTCCCTTTGTAGAGGACCGTCTCTTTGGAGCCTCCATGGAAGAGATTATTAAGGGGGGTCACAGGTGGCAAGAGCATCTGGGAGCAGATAGGCCCGCCGCAAGCGAAATCCTATTTTTTTCTGCTCGCAAGTGGCTTTTTCGTTCCGCGGGGTCGCAGGACAAAGGGTCAAAATCTTCTCCTTACTTCTCAGGGGATTTCAAAGGACCCTGGGGTGGCAAGTCCAAGCAGGTCCTTCCTGCCCCACTGACAAGCCCTCCTCCACCCGAAGGGACGCCCTCACCCGTTATAGGGGTGGGGGACGTCTTCGGTTCTTTCTGGACCCATGGAACTCATTTATCCATGACAAGTGGGTGCTCGAGTAGATTCAGTTAGGTTACAAAATTGAATTTCAATTCTTGCCCCCGGCAAGGTTCTTCCCCCTCCAATCTGAGTCTGTCCGCCGATCGGCTTCAAGGTCTTTTGGGAGTGGTGCAGGAATTGTTGTTACAAGGGGTAATAGTCCCGGTTCAACCATCAGAACAGTTTCAGGGGTTTTATTCAAATCTCTTCATGGGACCCAGGAAGGAGGGGACTCCTGGATCTCAAGGCCCTGAACCACTTTGTGCAGGTTCAGAAATTCATAATGGAATCCACCCATACGGTTGTGGCTTCTGTTCATCGAAGAGACTTTTTGGGCTCCCTCGACATCAAGGACGCTCACCTTCATGTCCCAATATATGTTGGGCATCAACGTTTTCTATGTTTTGCTGTAGGCGAGGAGCACTATCAATTTGTGGCATTGCCCTTTGGTCTCGCTTCTGCTCCTCCTGTATTCATGAAGGTGTTCGCTCTGGTGGGGGACCTCTGATGTGGACCTGTTGGCTTCTCGTCTCAACCAGAAGGTTCCGAGATTTGTTGTGAGGTCCTGGGATCCTCTGGCAGACACCGCAGATGCTCTGGTGGCCCTCTGGGGTCAGTATCGTCTGATTTATGCCTTTCCTCCAATACAACTTCTGCTGAGACTTCTGTGCAGAATCGAGGCGGAAGGAATTCTGGTGGCTCCAGACTGGCCTTGTGGATCCTGGCACGCGGGCCTGGTAAGACTGGTAGCCAATGCCTCTTGGCAGCTTCCTCAGAGAAGATCTTCTATCCCAAGGACTGATCTTCCATCCTGCTTTACAGTCGCTAGCTTTAACGGCTTGGCTATTAAAAGACAGGTGTTGAAGGAGAGGGGGTTGTCGGAATAGGTGATTCCTACTCTGTTTAAAGCAAGGAAATCTTTGTCTCGGAAGATTTATGATCGAGTTTGGAAATCGTATATTACATGAGTCTAGGAGGGTCCCCCCCCCCTTCCTTTTCGGTATCACGTCTACTATAGGTTCTCCAGAGAGGTGTAGATCAGCTTTTGACTCTAGGTACCATTAGGGGCCAGATTTCACCGTTGGCTGCGAATTCCTTGGTTCACACCTTTGTGCAGGGGGTTCGCCATCTGGCCCCGCCGATGCAGTTCCTGGTGCCTGCGTGGGCCCTTAACTGGTGCTGTCCGTCCTTCAAAGACCACCCTTTGAGAATATTTGTAAAAATCCTTTGCCTACCTTGTCACAAAGTGGCTTTTTTGGTAGCTATTACTTCTGCACGCAGGGTTTCTGAGCTGGCTGCGTTGTCCTGTCGGTCGACTTACCAGGTGGTGCACAGGGACAAAGTGGTGCTATGTTCCTGTTAGTCATTCCTTCCTAAAGTCGTTTCGGGGGTTTCCCTTAAATGAAGACATTGTTTTGCCTTTACTATGTCCTAAGCCAGGGGTGTCCAAACTTTTTTCAACGAGGGCCAGATTTGATGAAGTGAACATGAGTGAGGGCCGACCATTTTACCTCACATTCTTTGGACCATTCAAATTAAATACAAACTAACTATTTTATGCAAAGTTTATTGCAAATGGCATACTTTTGCTTTCATCACATGGATGACAAATCTAAATGAATGTTAAATCGCTCTGCCTTTCATATCTGAAGGCCAGATGAAAAAAAAAATCCAGGAAGCTGAAATATGTCAGGAACATTGTAAAGTAAATTACATATTATTGGTAATAAAGGTTGTCTGTCAACTTTTAAGTAAAAAAAAAATATGAACAGGAACATAACACATATAAGTACACATATAAGTATACATGTTGTGTTCAAATATATTGATAACGGATTTAGACCAACTGACGTTAACTGAGATTTTACAATGTATTCATCTCAATCCGGAGCATGCGTGCTCCCTAATTAGTCACACAAGGGTTAACCACATATAAGCGCTATATTAACGCACCGATGATGATTAATGATGGCAGCAAAAAAAGTCATGAATGATGCCAATGTATTTTTCCAAATGACCTGTGGGGCCGTATTAAAGCAGCCCGGGGGCCGCATTTGGCCCTCGGGACGGACTTTGGACATGCCTGTCCTAAGCCAAAGCATCTAAAAGAGATTGCTTTGCTTCTTTGGAAGTGGTTTGAGCCATCAGGGTTAACTGGAGTTTATTTGGAAATCAGATTCCTTGTTTATCCTAACAGACGGCCCTCATAAGGGGCAGGCTGCATCGGCCGTGACCATTTCCAGATGGATCAGGCAAACAGTGATGCAGGCCTATTCAATAAGGGGTTAGGTCCCTCCTTTCCCTGTTAAGGCACAATCCACCAGGGCGCTTAGTGCCTCCTGGGCCTTTTGACATCAGAGGTCCAGGTTTGCAAAGCGCCCACCTGAGCGTCTGTACACAGGTTCACCAAGTTTTACAAGGTGGATGTTTGTACATCTGCAGATGCTGCCTTTGGCCTCAAAGTTTGCCAGGCCGCTGTGGCAGAGTCCTCTGTTTTTTTTTTAAGTGAGCTCCAGCTTTTCATGGTTGAGCTACTGCTTTACCTGGTTGGCTAAGTTTAGCACTTTCTTTTGGGAATATGTGTCTAGCTGTGTTTTTTTTTTTTTTTCCCCACCCCTCATACTGATACTGCTTTGGAACGTCCCATCCGTCTAATGAAGATATGAAGCTGTGTCCGTCAATGAACGAAAGAGAAAACTGGATTTTTTTTACAGTAAAATCCTTTTCTCTGATGTTCATTGACAGACACAGTACCCACCCCTCTGTGGAGTTGGGTTATGTATTCTTATGACACTGCTTGTTACAAAACTGAGATCCTAGAACAAAGTGGGAGTATACCACCTGGGACTGCCCCATGGGCGTAGTTAAGTTTAACCCTTTTCCGCCTAGTGTCCTTCTCCTAGGAAGCGCAGCATAACCCATCCGTCTAATGAAGATATAAAGCTGTGTCCATCAATGAACATCAGAGAAAAGGATTTTACGGTAAGACAAAAATCCAGTTTTTTTTATTTTTCTCTCGGAAGATCTAAAATTAACTGCCGGCCTGGGCAACCTAGATCCAGTGGTACCCCCAGCCCAGCCAGCGAGCGCATGCAGACTGATAGGTCAGCCAAGATATCACGGCTCACGGGCCAGAGGCTGGCTCACAAATTAAATGTCTCGCAGGGTCGCATACCACCGGGCTTGGGTCTGAGTCGCAGTGGTCCCTTGGCGTACGGCTCCCCTACTTCGGTGGTGAGCATTCTGTCTGGAGCCTGACCTGCACCATGGAAGGGTAAGTACTAGTGATCGACCGATATCGTTTTTTTAATGCTGATACCGATATTTTGGTCATTGGATATCGGTATCGGCCGATATGTTCGGACATGTAAAAACATTTTTTTTTTTTTTTTTTCTAAAAGGTACTCCTTGAGGGATCTAGGGGTCTAAAAGACCCCAAACCCCTCCTCGGCACTGAAAAGCATTCAAAACGCCAAGTTTGGCTGTTTTAAATGCTTTCAGTTTTTTTAATTCGGCGCCGAGTACCCGGAGGTGATGTCGTGACTCGTGACATCACTTCCGGATTTTTTTACATGGAGACT
Source organism: Pelophylax lessonae (assembly GCF_965119305.1). Taxonomy (NCBI): domain Eukaryota; kingdom Metazoa; phylum Chordata; class Amphibia; order Anura; family Ranidae; genus Pelophylax; species Pelophylax lessonae. Next base: position 443,865,819 of record NC_138771.1, read on the forward strand.
GGCGCATGCGTACTTGCAGCAGGGATACCGGCTTTCATGGGGACATATCTTCATGCTACACCGGGTCTTCTCTTCGGCGGCAGTGGAGGTATGATGCCCGGGTCTCCCGGTGGGACGGGAGCTCCAGGTGAGCCGTGGAAGACGGCAGGAGGGGGGGGGGGAACGTCTCCTCCCGTTCCTTGTAATGACAGCTGAGCAGCTTCTCAGCCGCATCGGTTGTAATTACAAGTCAGCCGACCGTCGGCTATGGACACCGGTACCGGGGTGATGCCTCTAGCTGCAGGCATCACCCCAGGACATGCACTTTCCTAAATATCGGTAACCTCAGGGGCCGATTCCGATATATCGGGGAAAGTGCATATCGGCGTTGCCGATAATTGGTAGATCTCTAGTAAGTACAGTCCCCCCCTCTCCTCTTTTGGCATTTTTTCTTTTGGGGTAGACGCAGGTAACCTCCAGGGACAGTTGGACCTGCAGGTTCCCTCCTCCCATCCTTAAAAATCCCTCAGTGAGCTGGGCTTCCCCCACTCCTTTTCCCTCTGTCTGGACCTGGAGTCCGGTGGGGGTCCCAGAGCAGAGGATGCAGCAGAGACCCCTGGCGTTTTCCCTGCTATCCCCACTCTAAGGGTCCTGCCCTGGTAGTCTGGAGGGGTCCCAGTGTAGGAGACCCCTAGGTGCATGTCTCACTGTTTGCAGTGTGGGTATAGTGCAGGGGGTCCCAGTGCAGAGACCGGTGCAGAGTGCGCAGCTGAGTCTTTCCTAATGTGTGTCCTACCTTCAGGAGGGGGTCCCCTTGCAGAGGGTGCAGCGTTGTAGAGGGCACTGGGAAGATCCTGGCAGCATGCTGTAGCTGATGGGGGCTATTTTCCCTGTCTGGCTGGTCTCTGGTTGGCGGCCATGTTTGTGTGGCCCAATGATGTCACAGGAGACACTGGAGACGTCCGAAGCCTCGTGGGGATGCCGCCGCTCCTCCTCTTCCTCCTCAGTTTCCTTTCCCTGTGCCCGGGACATATGAACAGGGATGGCGTCCATGGTAATGCTGGGTCTAAATTCTCAACACTCCTCCGATCGGTAGGGTGATTTCTTTGGGGTCCCTGTTATCTCTCTTTCTGCTGATGGGTACCCTGAGCCTTGAGGGGATCCTTTAGTGGTGCCAAAAGATAATTTTTGTACTGCAAGGTCTTCCTTTCCTTATGGAGCTTTAGGGTCACATTCCACCCCCCCCCTCCATCTGATTCCCTCATGGAGGTAGCAGGTCCCTCGGAACCCATTAGTGCACTGACGACAGTCCTGCAGTCCTTGGTACATGGTACAGGAGATGCAGGGGCTGCAGACGTGGTACAGGAGATGCAGAGACTGTGTGGGCATGGTACAGGAGGAAATGTCAGAGGCTGCGGGCATGGTACAGGGAATACAAGGGCTGCAGCCATGGTACAGGAAATGCAGGGGCTGCGGGCATAGTACAGGCGATGTCAGAGGCCGCGGGCATGGTACAATAGGAGATGTCAGAAGCTGCGGGCTTGGTACAGGAGGAGATGTCAGAGGCTGCGGGCATGGTACCAGAGGAGTTGTCAGAGGCTGCGGGCATGGTACAAGAGATGCAGAGGCTGGCCAAGCAGTTGACATGTCGGACCAGCCGCAGCCATTTTTTAAGGGTGCCACGGCCCTTCAGGCAGTGCAAAAGGAAATTTCCCAGTATCCCTGTAGGCCAGCCCAGCCCTGCAAAACTGATTACCTAGAGCAGAGAGGGTGGTTATATACCAAACTGAGGACGGCCCATGGGTGTAGTGCCAGGTGTTTTTTGTTCTGCCTAGTCCTACTCCTGGAGGAGGCAATATAACCCAGTAGTTAAGATTTTTGGAGCGCTGTGTCCGTCAATCAACTCAGAGAAATGGATTTTACAGTAAGTACCAAAATCTAATTTCTTGGAAAAATACACTTTTTGAATTAAAAAAATAAGAAAACAGGAAAGTTAGGCCAATTTTTCTCTAAATTGTGAAAGAATGTTACACCGAGTAAATAGATACCCAACATGACATGCTTCAATATTACGCACGCTCGTGGAATGGCAATAAACATTGGTACTTAAAAATCTCCATAGGCGACGTTTTAAAAATTTCTACAGGTTACCAGTTTAGAGTTACAGAGGAGGTCCAGTGCTAGAATTATTGCTTTCACTCTAACAAATGTGGCCATACCTCATATGTGTGGTTTGAACACAGTTTAGATATGTGGGTGCGACTTGCGCATGCATTCGCTTCTGCACGTTAGCTTGGAGGGACGGGGGTGCTTTAAATTTTTGTTTTTTTTTTCTTATTTTACCTTTTATTTGTTATTTTTACACTGTCTCTTTAAAAAAAAATGTTTTTGATTACTTTTATTCCTATTACAAGGAATGTAAGCATCCCTTGTAATAGAAATAAGCAGGACAGGTCCTCTTTAAAGCGGAGTTCCGGGCACAAAATCGACAATCGACCTAATCGATTTTGTGCCCATCCGCTTGCTTTGCTTCACCTGAAAAGGAATTGGATAGTTAGGATTAATTTTTTTTTTTTACTTACCTTGTAATTGTAGAAAGAAATACTCACCTTTCATCACTTCTTCCCTCTGTGGCCTCGTCTCTTCCGGTTTGCAATGATTCCTGGGAGCTGAGCGTCATCGCTCCCAGGAATCAATGCGACGGCACCGGCCCCGCTCGTCACTTCCGGTGCGATGCCGCATTCCCTGCTAAACAGCTTCTGGGCATGCCCAGAAGCTGTGTAGGAATGCGGCGCCGCGCCGGAAGTGACAAGAGGGGCCGGTGAAGGCGCATTCTGGGAGAAGAAGACGCTGAAGAGGATGCAGAAGAGGATCGCGCTGGCTTCAGCTGCCCACAACAGAGATGGCAACGCTGTGGAAGAAATTTTATAAGTGAGTATTTCTTCTTGCAGGTAAGTGCGAACCGGGACAGATCAGAGGCTAGCCATTGTGGAATGTACTAGCCCTGACTGTCCCGGGGGTATGTTCATTAAAAAAATGTTTGTGCCCGGAATTCCGCTTTAATGTGAGATCTGGGGTCAAAAAGACCTCAGATCTCACATCTACACTTAAAAGCAAAAAAAAAAAAAATGGACCTCTTAAGGCCATTGGGCAGAGCGACATATGACGTCGCTCCGGTCCTCCAAAGCCATAGAGTTGAGTGGGGGCCATCTTGCCCTTGCTCGACTTCCTGCACAGCGCCTGAGAGGACTGGTTTGTTTTTCCCACTACAGATGGCTCCGGTAAGCGGGGGAAACGTCCGGGAAGTGGCGGAAGGGGCACCTCTCCCGCTGCTCATAAAAAAGTGATCCTGCGGCAAATCCACTGCTGGGATCACTTTTAGGGCTCTTTCACACGGGCAATCCGATCAGATCCGCCTGTCAGTTTTTTAGGCGGATCTGATCGGTCCTCCATGCAGCTCTATGGGGCAGCGGATGTCAGCGGAGACATGTCCGCTGACACCCGCTGCCATCCGTATCCGATCCTGTCCGTGAAATCCGGACGGATGGAAACCCTATTTTTCCATCCGTTCAGGGATCGGAGCGGAGCGGACAAACGGTCCGCTCTCATCCGATTCCCCATAGAGAGCAGCGGGAGCAGTGACACCTCCCTCTCCGCACTGCAAGCGGAGACGGAGCTGTCATCCCCTGGCTCAGCGGGGATCGGCGGATCGATCTCCACTGAGCAGCACGGATCCGCCTATGGAGGCGGACCGTGTGAAAGAGCCCTTATGTAAAAGAGGATTGCCAGGCGAGTAAGAAAATACCGGGGTTATGGCAGCTATCTGTTGCCATAACACTGGTAGTTAACGTCAAAATACCAACATAAAACTGCGGCTGGCGATCTGGAAGTGGTTAACAAAACACTTGACCATTCCTGTTGAGGACATTCCTATGTTTTAGGCCCGGTTTACAATCGTGCATCTTGAGTCTCACAGATATGTATGACAATTGAATTATCGTTGTTTTCAATAATGCTCATTCTAATCAATGCAACTCATAACAGTGCGCTTTTGGAAAAGGTTTCTGCACTACTTTGATATGATTTACAATGCAACTTGGCCCATAGAATATTCAAAGCTGCATTGCAGTAGTGTGAACCCAGCCTTAAGCAGTGGCGTAGCGTGGGGCGCAAAATCTGGGGGGGGTGCGCCAGTGTCATTGTCCCCCGACGTGCTCCTGTGGCCCCTTAGATGTAAAAATGGCGCTGACATGTCACCGAGCTTCGGCGGCGCAAGCGCAATGATGTGTTGGCGTCGGGCGGCGCCATTTTTAAATCAAAGGCGCCTCACGGACAGGTAAGTGAACTCCTCCACAGTAGGGCAGAGGATGATGTAGGGGGGGTCAATGTAGGGGGGTCAGTGTGGGGGGGGACAGTGTAGGTGTCAGTGTAGGGGGGTCAGTGTGGGTGGGGTCATTGTAGGTTCCAGTGTAGGGGGGTCAGTGTAGGTGTCAGTTTGGGGGGGTCAGTGTAGGTGTCAGTGTAGGAGGGGTCCGTGTAGGAGGGGGGTCAATGTAGGGGGTCAGTGTAGGTGTCAATGAAGGGGGTTAGTGTAGGGGGGGTCAGTGTAGGTGTTAGTGAAGGTGTCAGTGAAGGGGAGTGCAAAATCTGGGGGGCGCACCAGTGTCACTGTCCCCCGACATGCTCCTGTGGCGCAGCCCGGCGCCAACATGTCACCGAGCAGGTAGGTGTCAGTGTAGGGGGGTCAGTGTGGATGGGGTCATTGTAGGTTCTAGTGTAGGGGGGTCAGTGAAGGGGGGTCAGTGTCATTGTAGGAGGGGTCAGTGTAGGAGGGGGTAAGTGAAGGGGTCAGTGTAGGTGTCAATGAAGGGGGGTCAGTGTAGGGGGGTTAGTGTAGGTGTCAATGAAGGGGGGGTCAGTGTAGGTGTCAAGTGTAGGGGGGGTCAGTGTAGGTGTCAATGTGGGGGGGTCAGTGTAGGGGAGTCAGTGCAGGTGTCAATGTGGGGGGGGCAATGTAGGGGAGTCAGTGAAGGGGGGTCAGCGTAGGTGTCAGTGTAGGGGGGGTCAGTGTAGGTGTCAATGTGGGGGGGTGTCAGTGTAGGTGTCAATGACAGGCAGCAGCAGCAACTGCGAGCAGCGAGGAGCTGTGTGGAGGAGAGCGGCGGGTGACACGTGCGAGGGAGCCGCACTAGGATACCAGAAGCTGGCGCGGGTGCAGAGGACCTCAGGGACCGGGACAGAGAGCGGCGGTAGCTGCTGCGGCTGTGGAGGACGGACACCGCACAGTACTGAGGAGAGAGGAGGAGAGCGTTCCCGGAAGCAGAGGAGGAGGAGACCGTTCCCAGTGTGTGAGGCAGTGGAGACTGTTCCCAGTGTGTGAGGCAGTGTGTGAGGCGGCAGCAAGGGGAGGGGGAGAGAGTAGGGCAGAGGATGATGTAGGGGGGGTCAATGTAGGGGGGTCAGTGTGGGGGGGGACAGTGTAGGTGTCAGTGTAGGGGGGTCAGTGTGGGTGGGGTCATTGTAGGTTCCAGTGTAGGGGGGTCAGTGTAGGTGTCAGTTTGGGGGGGTCAGTGTAGGTGTCAGTGTAGGAGGGGTCCGTGTAGGAGGGGGGTCAATGTAGGGGGTCAGTGTAGGTGTCAATGAAGGGGGTTAGTGTAGGGGGGGTCAGTGTAGGTGTTAGTGAAGGTGTCAGTGAAGGGGAGTGCAAAATCTGGGGGGCGCACCAGTGTCACTGTCCCCCGACATGCTCCTGTGGCGCAGCCCGGCGCCAACATGTCACCGAGCAGGTAGGTGTCAGTGTAGGGGGGTCAGTGTGGATGGGGTCATTGTAGGTTCTAGTGTAGGGGGGTCAGTGAAGGGGGGTCAGTGTCATTGTAGGAGGGGTCAGTGTAGGAGGGGGTAAGTGAAGGGGTCAGTGTAGGTGTCAATGAAGGGGGGTCAGTGTAGGGGGGTTAGTGTAGGTGTCAATGAAGGGGGGGTCAGTGTAGGTGTCAAGTGTAGGGGGGGTCAGTGTAGGTGTCAATGTGGGGGGGTCAGTGTAGGGGAGTCAGTGCAGGTGTCAATGTGGGGGGGGCAATGTAGGGGAGTCAGTGAAGGGGGGTCAGCGTAGGTGTCAGTGTAGGGGGGGTCAGTGTAGGTGTCAATGTGGGGGGGTGTCAGTGTAGGTGTCAATGACAGGCAGCAGCAGCAACTGCGAGCAGCGAGGAGCTGTGTGGAGGAGAGCGGCGGGTGACACGTGCGAGGGAGCCGCACTAGGATACCAGAAGCTGGCGCGGGTGCAGAGGACCTCAGGGACCGGGACAGAGAGCGGCGGTAGCTGCTGCGGCTGTGGAGGACGGACACCGCACAGTACTGAGGAGAGAGGAGGAGAGCGTTCCCGGAAGCAGAGGAGGAGGAGACCGTTCCCAGTGTGTGAGGCAGTGGAGACTGTTCCCAGTGTGTGAGGCAGTGTGTGAGGCGGCAGCAAGGGGAGGGGGAGAGAGCTGTGTGACTGTGCTCTGAGACCAATAGAGACCTGGGACTGACTGACTGACCATATAGCGTTCTGTGACTGACTGACCGTGCTCTGCGACTGTTAGCGATCTGTGACTGACCGCGCTCTGCGACTGATAGCGATCTGTGACTGACCGACCGTGCTCTGCGACTGATAGCGATCTGTGATCGACTGACCGTGCTCTGCGACCGTAGCGATCTGTGACTGACTGACCGTGCTCTGTGACCGATAGCGATCTGTGACTGAATGACCGTGCTCTGCGACTGATAGCGATCTGCGACTGACGTGCTCTGCGACTGTTAGCGATCTGTGACTGACTGACCGCGTTCTGTGAGTGAGTGATAGCGATCTGTGACTGACTGACCGTGCTCTGCGACTGATAGCGATCTGCGACTGACGTGCTCTGCGACTGTTAGCGATCTGTGACTGACTGACCGCGTTCTGTGAGTGAGTGATAGCAATCTGTGACTGACTGTCCGTGCCCTGCGACTGACTGTGCCTGCGACCGACTGACTGACTGTGCCCTGTGACTGACTGTGCCCTGCGACTGAGTGCCTGGGAGGACTGGTAAGTATCTTAGCGACTGGTGAGTATCTTAGCAACTGGTGAGTATCTTAGTGACTGGTGAGTATCCCAGGTTTAGTACCAGGGGAGATAGAGGTAGAGTAGGTAAGGAATAGCAGGTTGTTACCATTGTCCCCATAGAGTAGTGGGTAATAATGTCCAACAGGATTAGGGATGCCACTCAGTGCACTTCTTGCTCCATGCATGCGTTCCTTGATGAACTAATCGAGGGCGAATACTACTGTGCAAGATGTGTGCGACTTGTTTCTCTGGAAGCCCAGATCCTGGATCTAGAAAACATAGTGGCAACACTGCGTAGCATCAACAACCTGGAAAGGAGCTTGGACATTACCCATCAGGCGCTGGCAGGGGCCAGCATAGAGGAGGGAGGAGTAGAGGAGACGCAGGCATCAGAGGTAGGCAGTTGGGTGACCGTTAGGAAGGGTAGAGGGATGAGTGTCAGGGAGGCCAGTCCTGAGTTGGTACACCCTAACAAATTTGCCAAGTTGCAGGTTGAGGGGGATATCAGCTCAGGGGTGGCAGTGCTGGAGCAGGCACCCTCCCCCAGCTGCCAGGGGAGTGGCGGCTCCAGGAAGAAGGGGGGCTGATATTCAGGAAAGGTTAGACAGGTTGTGGTAGTTGGGGACTCAATCATCAAGAGGACAGAGAGGGCAATCTGTCATAAAGATCGCGGTAGCCGGACAGTATGTTGTTTACCAGGCGCTCGAGTTCGGCACATCGCGGATCGGGAAGACAGATTATTGGGCGGGGCTGGGGATGACCCAGCGGTCATGGTGCACGTGGGCACTAACTACCAAGCAAAAGGAAGGTGGAGGATCCTAAAGAACGATTTCAGGGACTTAGGGAATAGATTGAGGAATAGAACCTCCAAGGTGGTTTTCTCTGAAATACTGCCAGTACCTCGAGCCACACAGGAGAGGCAGAAGGAGCTTAGGGAACTTAACAAGTGGCTGAGGAATTGGTGTAGGAAGGAGGGGTTCGGGTTCCTGGAGAACTGGGCTGACTTCTCAGTCGGCTACGGGCTCTTTAGTAAGGATGGGCTGCACCTTAATGGAGATGGTACAGCTCTTTTGGGGAGAAAGATGGCCACCAAGTTGGAGGGACTTTTAAACTAGGAGATGGGGGGGAGGGCTCAGAAGTAGAGTCAGTCAGGAGGGAGCAAAGGACAGAAGGCAGTAGTAGAGTCAGCAGCGACAGTAGTTCCATAATGTCAATTGGGGGGTTTGTGCGGGAAAACTTCAGACCTAACAGGAATAAACATAATCACCATTCATGATCAACTTCCACAAAACTAAGAGGGGTATATGCTAATGCCAGGAGCCTAGCTAATAAAATGGATGAGTTGGAAATGTTAGTACATGAGGAGGACATAGACCTTGTAGGAATAACGGAAACTTGGTTCGACCCCTCACATGACTGGCTGGCCAATATCCAAGGGTATTCGGTGTACCGGAAGGACAGGGTAGGAAAAAGAGGGGGAGGGGTATGTCTCTATGTCAAGAATAATGTAAGGGTGATAAAGAGGAGTGATATAATGGAAGGGATGAGTATGGAGTTATAATCCGTGTGGGTAGAACTCCATAGGGAAGAAAAAAAGGGAAAAGTAATTGTGGGGGTTTGCTATAGGCCACCCAACCAAAGGGAGAAGGTAGAGCTGGAATTTATATCACTGTTGGGTAAAGTGGCAAAACTGGGATCAGTCATCATTTTGGGGGACTTCAATTATCCCGACATTGACAGGGAAGAGGGGACTACTCATAGAAGGCCCGTCTATTCTTGGAAACCTTACAGGACAACTACATGTCACAGTTGGTGGATTCTCCTACTAGAGAAAATGCAGTCCTGGATCTATTGATCACTAATGACCCAGACCTAATCTCGGAGGTGGGAGTCCAGGACAACCTGGGCTCTAGGATGATCACATTTAGTGTAAATGGATGATCATCACAGGATGATCACATTTAGCGTAAATAACAATATAACAAGGCAAGTGGGGAACATAAGAACCCTAAACTTCAGAAGGGCAAACTTTCCAAAATTGTGCTCAATGATGGAAAGGGTAAACTGGGACCAAACCCTGGGAACACTGACCACAGAGGAAAAAATGGGAATGCTTTAGGAACATATTAAACAAATGCATCTTGCAGTGCATTTCTATGGGAAATAAATTTAGAAGAGACAAAGCCAAACCTGGCTGGCTAAACCGTAATGTTACATACATACATAGTAGGTGAGGTTGAATAAAGACAATAGTCCATCCAGTTCAACCTGTGTAGGTGTGTGTGGCTGTAATCATCTCACATAGCCCTGAATGTTCTGATCCTTGAGATGTACGTCTAAGAGTCTTTTGCAAGCCACCATACTACCTGCAGAAACCACCTCTTGTGGTAGAGAATTCCACAATCTTGTAGCCCTAACAGTAAAGAACCCCTTATTGTAAGGAGAAAAACTTATTGGGAGAAAAAAATGGCCTTCAAGAAATATAAATCAGAGGGCACAGTATCGGCTTTCGAGCAATACAAGGAGGCAAATAAGAAAAGTAAATACGAAATCAAAATGGCTAAAATCAACTTTGAGAGACAAATAGCGGAGGATAGTAAAAAGAATCCAAAGGAATTCTTTAAATATATCAACAGCAAAAAAGCTAGGGCAGAGCATATTGCACACATAATTAACGATGATGGGAGGATGGTTACAGAGGACACTGAAAAAGCAACCGTGCTGAACGCTTTTTTCTCGTCAGTCTTTACACAGGAAAAGGAGGGGTACACTGACCACGACTATATGGTTAGTAGTAATACATAGGACTTGCCGCTATGGCTAACAGAGGGTAAAATCAGGTAAAGGCTGGATAAAATTAACATAAATAAATCACCAGGCCCGGATGGCGTACATTCGAGAGTGCTCAAAGAACTCAGTAAGATTATATCTAGACCACTGTTCCTGATCTTTGTGGACAGTAGTGGACAGTATTATGACAGGAAACGTACCAGGGGATTGGAGGAAAGCTAACGTGATACCGATATTCAAAAAAGGGCAGGGGCACGTCCCGGGAAATTATAGGCCGGTCAGTCTGACATAATAGGTAAAACTTCTGGAGGGGATGATAAGGGACTAGATCGTAGCGTTTGCTAAAGACAACAACATCATCAGCAGTAATCAGCATGGGTTTACAAATGGGCGTTCTTGTCAAACCAATCTCTTAACATTCTACGAGGAGGTGAGCTGTGAGCTAGATAGGGGGAGACCAGTGGATGTGGTGTACCTGGATTCCGTTAAGGCATTTGATACAGTTCCCCACAAGCGCTTAATTTAAGGTCTGCAGGCATCGACCGCAGGGTTTGCTCTTGGATACGGAACTGGCTAAAAGGGCGTGTCCAAAGGGTGGTAATAAACAGCGCATACTCTGACTGGTCTGAGGTGGTAAGCGGGGTCCCCCAAGGCTCAGTCCTGGAACCAACCTTGTTCAATTTATTCATAAACAGCATTGAGGACGGGATCAGTAGTTCTATATCAGTTTTTGCAGATGACACAAAATTGGGCAGGGCAATAGCTGCACAACATGAAGCAGATATCCTACAGAATGACCTGGACAAAATAACAGAGTGGGCAACGACATGGCAAATGAGGTTTAATGTGGAGAAGTGAAAGGTTTTGCACTTGGGGACTAAAAACATAAAAGCACAATACACGTTAGGGGGGAACCCTTGGGGGAATCAAAAATGGAGAAAGATCTGGGAGTCTTGGTAGAGGATAGACTAGGCAATAGCATGCAATGTCAAGCGGCAGCTGCCAAAGCCAGCAGAATATTAGCATGCATAAAGAAAGGGATGTATTCCAGAGATAAAACTATAATCCTTCCACTTTATAAAACTCTGGCCTGACCAAATCTGGAGTATTCTGTTCAGTTCTGGTCGTCAGTCCTCAGGAGGGATGTGTTGGAGCTGGAGAGAGTCCAGAGAAGGGCAACTAAACTAATTAGGGGATTGGAGGACATTAATTATGAAGAGCGTCTGCAATCGCTTGATTTATTCTCCCTGGAGAAGAGACGCCTGAGAGGCATAGAAAAAAAGCTATTCAATCGGAGGGATTGCATAAGGACTCGAGGGCATACAATGCGATTAGAGGAGAAGCGTTTTAACCTCAGGCAACGTGGGGGGTTCTTTACTGTTAGGGCTACAAGATTGTGGAATTCTCTACCACAAGAGGTGGTTTCTGCGGGAAGTATGGTGGCTTTCAAAAGACTCTTAAACGTACATCTCAAAGATCAGAACATTCAGGGGTATGTGAGATGAGTACGGCCACACACACCTACACAGGTTGAACTGGATATACTATTGTCTTTATTCAACCTCACCTACTATGTAACTATGTAATGTAAGGGGTCAATGTAGGGAGGTAGATATAGCGGGGGTCATTGTAGGAGTCAATGTGTAGGGGGTGTCAGTGTAGGGGGGTCAGTTTAGGGGTCAGTGTAGAGGGGTAAGTGTCAGTGAAGGGGGGTCAGTGAAGGAAAGGCAGGGAAGAAAGGTCACTGTAGGGGGGCCAGTGTATGTGTCACTGTAGGTGTCAGTGTAGGGGGGGTCAGTGTAGGTATCAGTGAATGGGGTTCAGTCTAGGGGGGCTAGTGAAGGGGGGGTCAGTGAAGGAGGGGCAGGGATAAAGGGTCAGGGTAGAAATCAGGAATGTCAGTGGAGGGGTCAGTGTAGTAATAAGGTAGGTCAGTGTAGTGATCAGGTCGGTTAGTGCAGGAATCAGGTAGGTCAGTGTAGTGGTCAGGTAGGTCTGTGTAGTGGTGAGGTAGGTGTCAGTATAGTAATCAGGTCGGTTAGTGTTGGAATCGGGTAGGTCTCTGTAGTGGTCAGATAGGTCTCTGTAGGTGTCATTATAGTGACCCGGTAGGTTAGTGCAGGAAACCGGTAGGTCAGTGTAGTGATCAGGTAGGTCTGTGTAGTGGTCAGGTAGGTTTGTGTAATTGTCAGTATAGTAATTAGATAGGTCAGTGTAGTGATCAGGTAGGTCTGCGTAATGGTGAGGTAGGTCAGTGTAGGTGTCAGTATAGTAATCAGGTAGGTTAGTGTAGGAATCAGGTAGGTCTCTGTAGGAAACAGGTAGGTCTCTGTAGTGGTCAGATTGGTCTCTGTAGGTGTCAGTATAGTGATCAGGTAGGTTAGTGCAGGAAACAGGTAAGTCTGTGTAGTGGTCAGTGTAATTGTCAGGTAGGTCTGTGTAGTGGTCAGGTAGGTCAGTGTAGGTGTCAGTATAGAAATTAGGTAGGTCAGTGTAGTGATCAGGTTGGTTAGTGCAGGAATAAGGTAGGTCAGTGTAGGTGTCTGTCTAGTGGTCAGGTAGGTCTGTATAGTGGTCAGGTAGGTCTGTGTAGGTGTCAGTATAGAATTCAGGTAGGTCAGTGTAGGAATAAGGTAGGTCTGTGTAGTGGTCAGCTAGGTCAGTGTAGTGGTCTGTGTAGTGGTCAGCTAGGTCAGTGTAGTGGTCTGTGTAGTGGTCAGCTAGGTCAGTGTAGTGGTCTAGTAGATTTGTGTAGGGGGCGCAAATTACTAACCTTGCCCTGGGCGCTGACAACCCATGCTACGCCACTCTCCTTAAGGACCTGGTTTACAAGAGACTGGAGACTCTTCCATGTCCCTGTTCAGCCTGACAGGCCCTGCTTTGCAACCTTTCATTCCTATCAAGTCCATTTGCCAGATTTTGGGGGTATGGCACAAGGATATGACTTAACCACTTGCCGACCGCCGCAAGTACATATACTGCGGCGGTCAGCCCCTCACAGGGAAAGTGACGTATCGGTACGTCACTAGCCTGTGAGGCTCTGGGGAGCGAGCGCGCTCCCGCTCGGTCACGGACCCCCCCGCGCGTGTGCCCGGCGGACCCGATGTCCGTTACACCGGGAGAAAGGCAGGCGGCTAATGTAAACAAGCCGCCTGTCATTCTCCCCTGTGTAAGAATAGTGATCATATGGTTCTGCTATGTAGGACCGTTGATCACTGTTCTTACACCTCAAGCCACAGCCAATCACAGTTAGAAGCCCGCCCCTAGGGATACACTTAACCCCTCCCTCTCAAAAAAAAAGTTAACCCCTTCACTGCCAGTGTCATTTTACAGTAACAGTGCATATGTATAGCACAGATTACTGTAGTAATGTCACTAATAGCCCCGAAAGTGTCAAAAATGTCAGTCAAGGGTACGATCTGTCCGCCGCAATGTCGCAGTCCCGCAAAAAAAACAAATCGCAGATCGCCGCCATTACGCGTTAAAAAAAAAAAACAACAAAAATGACAAAAATCTTTCCCTTAGTTAGTAAACGCAATAACTTTTGCGCAAACCAATCAAAATACACTTTTTGCGATTTTTTTTTTTTTTTTTTTTTACCAAACATATGTAGCAGAAAACAAATTGGCCTAAAATGTTAAATTCTGATTTTTACATTTTTTTGGGGGAATTTCATATAAAAAAAAATGTGAAAAATATTGTTATTTTTGCAAAATTGACGCTATTTTTGTTTACAGCGCATGATCAAAAAATCGCACAGGTGATCAAATACCACCAAAAGAAAGCTCTGTTTGTGGGGGAAAAAAGAAATTCGTTTAGGTACAGTGTCGTACGACCACGCAATTGTCCGTTAAAGTCACACAGCGCCGAATCGCAAAATAGGCCCTGGTCAGGAAGGGGGTAAAATATTCCGGGGCTTAAGTGGTTAACATTTAGCACTCATGCCTGTTGCCCTTCACTACTGTGTTTTATGGGCTTGTGGATATTGTATGTCCCATTCAGAATGAGTTTTCTATGTGTGCATTTGCATAATGGACTCAAATGACTAAAATTTTGGTCCGCTAAACAGCACAGAAAGTGCTTACTGTTGTATGCCTTTTAATTTATTATTACAGGTACTTGTATAGCGCCATCAATTTACGCAGTGCTGTACATCTCTATTGTACATTCACATCGGTCTCTGCCCTCAAGGAGCTTACAATCTAAGGTCCCTAATTCACATACACACTGTACTGGGCCCAATTTACGCAGGAATCAATTAACCTACCAGCATGTCTTTAGAGTATGGGAGGAAATCTATACAGACCTAGAGAGACCATGCAAACTCCAGGCAGGTAGGGCCGTGTTGGGATGTAAACCAACCAAACTAGTGCTGTCAGGCGGAAGTGCTAACCACTTAGCCATTGTTTTTAACCTCCCTGGCGGTCTGATTATGTACAGATTTCTGTGCTAAAAGCGGTACATTCTTTTGCATGGAAATCTGTTTTACATTTTAAAACTCACCTTCCCCTGCAATCAAAACACCGTCCTCCCGCTGTGTGCTCGGCCGATGCCAGCACCTGTCTTCCGGTTCCCTTCCCTGCGAGCGTTGCAATTTACAATTTAAAAAATGTAAGTACACTAAATGACATGATACAAAGTTGTGATCCTAATGGATTACACTGTATCATGCACTTCACCACAGAATTTCACCTGGTGACTTTTCCAGTACCCTGCCTGTGCTTTTCCAGATCTTTGTGCCTGGAAAATTGAGAATGACCATGTTCTTTTTGCACAAAAGCACTTTAGACGAACTAGAAAACAGTGACAACGAAACTTGAGTTATTTGAAGAACTGAGCGAAAGCGATTTATGGGAAAATTTATCATCAGGTACGAAAAGTGATGACAGCGACGATTCTGATGTCTCTTTCTGGCACATAGCTCAGTTGGAAATTCTGAAGAATCATTTGATATACTTCCCAAATTCCACAAGCTATGTGCCAGAAAGAGACATCAGAATCGCGATACCTCGTGGTTTGAACATAGTTTACATATGCAGGTGCGACTTGCGTATGCGTTCGCCTCTGCGCGCGAGCACTTAAAACATTTTTTTCTTAAATTTTAGTAATTTCTCTTTTGTTTATTGACGGACACAGCTCCTTATCTTCTTGACCATTGGGTTATACTGCCCCCTACAGGAGTAGGACTCTAGGCAGGAAAAAGCTTGACTACACCTATGAGGCAGTCCCAGGGGGAGTTAGGAGTAAGGATCTGGTTCCTTGCTGGGATCTCTGGTCCTGAGAATTTTTTTTCCTTTTACATGGAATTTTTTCCTATCTTTGTTATTTGGTGCCTGTGAGAATCTACAATCAACTGCCGGACTGCGCGACAGACTGGATAATCTAGATCCAGAGGGTCTCCCCAATCTAGCTAGTATGAAAGGGGGCTGGTGGATGCACTGATTGTGTCAGTGCATTAAACTTTAAAAAAGGAGGATGCGACTGATGCTGCTTTGGAGGCACCGGTCCCTTTTGGCACCCACAGGCCCTCCAAAGCTGCAAGGGTGTTCCCCTTTTACTTTGACAACATTGTCACAAAACAGTGGGGTTGTCCAAAATGCACTCTTCTAGTCCCTAAGCAATTTGCTATGCGGTATCCTTATGAGGATTCCTTGCTTAAAAAAATGGACGGTCCCACCTGTGGTGGACTCGCTGGTTTCCAGGGTGAATAAAGCTTTCTTAATTCCAAGCGAGGAGTCCCTGGCCTTTAAAGATCTGCCTGATAGGAGGGCGGAGGCTCTGGGGCTGGTTTGACACTTCGGCCAGTATTTATTATTGCCCTGGTGTCGCAAACTCTGCCAAGTGGACTAAACTTTTACGCCCGGACCTTGAGGGGAAACAACTTCTCCCTGCCTTTGCAGAGCAGGCAGATCAGTTGGTACAGTTTCTGTGATTCCTCTTTGGATGCGGCTCTTCTAGGCTGTCTGTATCAGCAGTGGTCCTTCGGTGTATTATCTAGCTGAACTGCTGGTCTGTGGACCAGACTTCTAAGAAGGTCTTATCTGATCTTCCCCCTTGTAGGGGATCGCCCGTTTGGAGCTTCCTTGGATGACATCATTAAGGGTCTCTCAGAGGGGAAGAGTACTCTTCTTCCACAGGCTACCAAAGGCAAGGAGCCCCATCGTAGACGTGGGCCATTCTTCTTGGCTCATAAGAGGCCTTTTTTTGTCCCTCAGGGTCTCAAGACAAGAGTTCAAAGCCCTTCAGGGCCTCCATCGGAGGTTCCAAGAAGACCTGGTCTGGAAAGCCATAAGCGGGCTCTTCCAGACCTGTGGACAAGGCTTCCTCTGCATAAAGGGGTGCCCTCACCCATATCTGAGGTAGGGGTACTTCGCTGGTTTCCGAATCCGTGAACCTCCCTGTACAGGACGTGGGTCCACAAAGTAATTTGGTCCAACAATAAGATTGAGTTTCTCTCTTATCCTCTGGAAATGTTCTTCCCTTCCAACCTGCACTTGTTCCCAGATCACTTATGGGGTCTCTTTGGGGCAGTGCAAGACTTGTTACTTCAAGGGGTGATGGTTCTGGCTTCGGAACGTTTTCAGGGGTTTTACTCAAACCTCTTTACGGTTCCCAGGAAGGAAGGCAAGGTGCATCCAATTCTGGACTTCAAGGTGCTAAACTGCTTTGTGTGGGTACAGAATTCCTGAATGGAGTCCATTCGCACGGTAGTGGCGTCCCTAGATCAGGAGGATTTTCTCGATTCTGTCGACATCATGGATGCTTACCTTCACATTCCAATATGTGCCAGTCTCCAGCATTTCCTCTGCTTTGCCGTGGGCGAGGAGCATTATCTGTTTGTGGCGTTACCTCTTGGTTTTGCCTCGGGTCTTCACAAAAGTGTTGGCCCCCGGCGCTAGCATTGTTGGGTCAGCAGGGGATCGCGGTACTAGGATACCTGGACGTTCTTCTGCAAGCGGAGCCTCCGACTGCTCTGATGGACAACTCGGATATTACTCTGTGAACTCTGAGGGAGTTAAGTTGGATTATGAACCTTCAGAAGTCCGCTCTGGTTCCGTCCACAAAGCTAGACTACTGGGTCTGACTCTAGACTTGGCCTCAGCCAGAGTGTTTCTTCCTCTGGAAAAATTCCAGACATTGCAGGAGACTATTCAGCTTCTGTTGTCCAGCAGACAGTCATCCCTCCGGGCTTGCATGCTGGGCCTGATGGTGTCTACCTTTTGAGGCAGTTTCGTTTGCACAGTTCCACACAAGATCTCTGTAAAAAGATTCTGGTGAAATGGGACAAGAATCCACGGTCTCTAGAGGTGACTTCGTTCTTCGGCACTTCAACAGGGAAAATCCTTTCTTCCCTTGTACTGGACGGTTGTCACCATGGATGCCAGCCTGTCCGGGTGGGGAGGCATCCTCGGCACAGATTGTGCTCAGGGGTCTGGACTCTGGAATGTACTGGAACTCTGAGCGAGCGATCAGACTTTGTCTGGATCTTTGGACAATTCGTCTTCGGGGATGTCCGGTATGAATTCAATTGGATAATGCCTCGGCCGTGGTCTATGTCAATCACCAAGGGGGCACAAGAAGTGTCCTGGCGGCTCGGGAAATAGCCGGCATTCTAAGATGGGCAGACTCATTTGTTCCAGCCCTCTCTGCTGTACACATTCCAAGGATGGTACAGAGGTTTGTGGCACAGTCTCGGGATCCTCTGGCCAATGCCAGAGACCCATTCTAGTGGCTCCGGACTGGCCTCACCAGTCTTTGTACGCCAATCTGGTACGGCTGGTTGCCAAAGCTCCTTGGAGTCTTCCTCTCAGGGAAGGTCTGCTAACCCAAGGGTCAATCTTCCATCCTGCTTTACAGTTGCTAGCTTTAACGGCTTGGCTGTGGAAAGCTAGGTGCTGAAGGATAGAGGTTTGTCTGAATCAATGATTCCTACGCTGTTAAAGGCTAGAAAATCTACCTCTAGGAAGATCTACCACCGTACTTGGAAGAAATACATTGCGTGGTGTGAGACTTTTGGGGTTCCCCCTTTTCCTCCAAGGGAGTTAGACGCTTGGCTTCTTCAGTGTAGTCTCCATTGCCGCCTTGGGACCTCATTTTGGTTGTCAGTTCTCCAGAAGCCTCCCTTTGAAAATATTCTGGAGGTTCCCCTCTTTGCATTGTCCCAGAAGTGGTTCTTCGTCCCTGTCCGTCGTTCCTTCCAAAGGTCGTCTCTGATTTCCATTTGGATGAATACCTTGTGTTGCCTTTCCTATGTCCCAGGCCTAAACATCCTAAGGAAAGTGCCTTGCATTCCCTGGATCTGGTTCAGGCAATCCGGGTGTACCTGACAGCTACAGAGTCTTTTAGGAAATCAGACTCACTATTTGTACTCACAGAAGGACCGCAGAAAAGGGTTGGCTGCTTCTGCTGCGACCATTTACAGATGGATCAGACAGACAGTGATTCAGACCTATTCAACTAGGGGGTCAGGTTCCTCCTTTCCCTGTTTAGACGCACTCTATTTGGGTGCTTAATGCCTTCTGGGCCTTCCGTCATTGAGCGTCGTTGTTGCAGGTTTGCAAGGTGGCCACCTGGTCGTCTGTGCACACTATCACAAAGTTTTATAAGGTGGATGTGTTGGCATCTGCAGATGCTTCTTTTGCTTACAAGTTTTTGCAGGCTGCTGTTTAGGGGACCTGGTCCTCTTTGAGGGTGTATTGCTTTTTCAGGTGAGCTCCAGTTGTTCATGGTTAAGCTCCATGTTACCTGGTTGGCTACGGTTTAGCCTTAGGAATTTTTTTCTTGCTGTTCCCACCCCTCATGTTTGACACTGCTTTGGGAGAGAGAGCTTACTTACCCCAGGAACGAGGCTCAGGCTGACTGTAGCTTTTCTTTTCCTGTTTACACTTCCACCCACACATCCCTGGGGAGTGGGGGGGGCAGACCCAGGAGGAGAAGGGGCGGGAGGAGGAGCTGACAATATCTCTCCTCTGGCGTCCCTGGAGACAGGAGGAGGGGGATCGGTCAGCGACAGCGTCTCTGAAGCTGAGCTGTGTGCGATGCACAGTTCAGCCCTGCAGCAGCAGTAGGAGACAGAGGCACCGGGGGAGGTAAGCGGTGGCGGGGGCCTGTTAACCCTGTCCAGGCCGTGGTCGCCGCTTACCTCCCGCTGTGCAGCCTGATTATCTGCGAGCTGTGATGGCCGCGCAGGGCCCTTGTTGCCCATGGCCCCCTGTGCGGCAGCACAGCTCACACCCCCAAAGGCCGGCCCTGCCTGTACACCTGGATACAAAAGAAAACGACAGAGCACCTCTAAGTGCAGCATTTATTTGATAGGCATAAAACACAATAATGTATCAACTCACATGGTTGAAAGTATAAAAGGCTTTAAGGCTCCGGTGATATGTCGGGAGGAAGGTGTAAGCCCAGGGGTCCTGGAGGGTAGAAAGCCTTGTGCCTGTCTGGTGGACGGATGGACGCTGTGCAGGGGATCCTCCGTCTTCTGGGTTTGGCGGGGGGCCAAGGACCAAGCTGGAACGCAGCGTATGCTGCGTGACGTCACCGGACGCAGTGGATGACATGACGCGTTTCAGAGCTCGCTCGCGGCTCTCAATGGGCATGCGCTCTCTTTTTTCAACTGTGGGATAAGAGAACAGTCAAGACACAAGCCATATACAGTGCCTTGCAAAAGTATTCGGCCCCCTTGAACTTTTTGACCTTTTGCCACATTTCAGGCTTCAAACATAAAGATATAAAACTGTATTTTTTTGTGAAGAATCAACAAGTGGGACACAATCATGAAGTGGAACGAAATTTATTGGATATTTCAAACACAGAAACAAGGGGGAGGTGACTACAAGAATGCCTAAATGATACTATAGGCAGCAAAACAACATAACAGACTATACTAATCAGTACTGAATACATTTAGCAGAATCTATGGGAATAGAATAAAACATATATAGATAAATAAAGGATAAATAAATAAATGAATGACAGTACATATATATATAATTTTAGAAATGCACAGTTGACATAGAAACAATATGAGTTTTGGTCTAAAAATTAGATGGAATTAGTTAGAACCAAAATTCAGTATATATCAAATTAAAACATATAATTAAAAAATAATTTAAAAATGTGATTGTGCCCACATAAAAGATAGATATGAAAGGGAAGAATTAATATATACATGTGGGTACATGGTGAGGATTATGAAAAATAGAGAAATTTTGGTGGAGAAAAAAAAGTATATAATGAAGAAAAAAGAAGAAAAGAGAAGGATATATATATATATATATATATATATACACACACACACACATATACATGACAAGCTATATATATATATATATATATATATATATATATATATATATAGAGACACATGATGATGATATGCCAATATGACCTGGAAGATTAGTAAAATGAATTGAAATATGAAAAAAGGGTAATGGAATGTAAATAATGAGAAAAAAAAAAATATATATATATATATATATATGTATATACATATATGGGAGGCAAATCGTTTATTCATCTCTATTATGGAATGGACCGCATCAGCAAAACAGACAAAGTCTAAAGGATGGTACTGAACTCCAACTCCTCGTTTAAGCCAAAGGACTTAAGAGTGTCGAGGGTGTAGATCCAGAAGGTCTCACGTTGGCATAATCTGGAGAAACGTAGTGCTTCAGAATAATGAGGTGGTATGGACTCTATTACCCAAACTCGTAGGCCTTCAGTTGACTTGTGGTGGGCCTCCAAGAAATGCCTTGGAACACTATGTAAGTCTGTGCCTTCTTCTATAAAGCGGCGGTGTTTTCCAAACCTTTGCCTAAGAGGGCAGATGGTACGGCCTACGTATAGAAGCTTGCACGGGCAACTAAGGCAGTAGACTACATAGTCTGTTGAACAATTGTAAAAGTGTCCCAATGGGTAAGTTTTACCATTGTGTGTAAAAGACTTCTGGCCATAATTAATAAAATCACATGTCTTGCATAATTTTTTCCGGCATGGATACATTCCTTTGAGTGGGATAAGGTTAAGGGGATGAGTAATTTTCTGTTCTGGCAACTTGCTGGGGGCAATTTTGTTTTTTAGTGTAGGAGCTCTCCGATAAGTTACTGTGGGTTTGGGAGCCAAAATGGGTTGAAGATGGGGATCCTGCAGAAGTATACTCCAATGTTTGTGCAAGATTCCTTCCATTTTTTTGTATTTATTATGAAACTGGGTTATAAATCTGGCTGGGGGGTTATTGTTAGATTTTGATGATTTTATGGGGTTATCGACAAGATACATTTCATGAGCTTGGTCGATCAGGGTTGAGGGGTATTTTTGTTCACAGAATTTTTGTTTGAGATGGATACTTTGTGTGATGTAGTCTTCTTTTCTTGTACAGTTTTGTGTCAAACAACAAAATTGGCCCTTGGGAATGTTATTAACCCAGGCTGGGTGGTGGCAACTCTTGTAATGAAGGTAAGCGTTGCCTGCTGTTGGTTTTGTATAGTTGCGAGCAAAAATATGTTTATTGTCATGACATAGTTCTAGGTCTAAAAATGGAAGAGTGTCAGGATGGAATTCAAAAGTAAAAGAGAGACCTAATGTATTATTATTGCAATGAGTGACAAAGGCTTCTATACAGGTGACAGGACCATC
Source organism: Pelophylax lessonae (assembly GCF_965119305.1). Lineage (NCBI taxonomy): Eukaryota > Metazoa > Chordata > Amphibia > Anura > Ranidae > Pelophylax > Pelophylax lessonae. Next base: position 443,887,303 of record NC_138771.1, read on the forward strand.
ACAGATAATCAAGATGTCATCTATATATCTCCCGAAAAACACCAAATTCTTAGCAAAGGGGTTGTGATTCCAAATAAAACGATCCTCCCAATAGCCCATGGTTAAATTGGCGTAGGACGGCGCGAAATTAGCGCCCATCGCTGTCCCATTTTTCTGAAGGTAGAAATCGCAATCAAACAAAAAATAATTGTGAGTGAGGCAGAAGATAGTGGAATCCAGGATGAAAGATGCTTGAAGTGAACCAGGTGGTAGGGGAGGAGGATCTGGCTTTTTTTGAGATTGGATGTGATAGTGTCTTTTTAGGGTAAGGTTACGTATAAATTTATTTAAATCTTTGAATAGTAGAAATGAATTGGGTAGGTATGTAGGAGAAAAGGATAAGCTTTTACTTAGTAGGGCCGTATCCTCAATGGTCAGGGTATGGGAGGAGAGGTGTTTTTCTGGAGATATATAGATGACATCTTGATTATCTGGGATGGTCCTGTCACCTGTATAGAAGCCTTTGTCACTCATTGCAATAATAATACACTAGGTCTCTCTTTTACTTTTGAATTCCATCCTGACACTCTTCCATTTTTAGACCTAGAACTAGGTCATGACAATAAACATATTTTTGCTCGCAACTATACAAAACCAACAGCAGGCAACTTTTACCTTCATTACAAGAGTTGCCACCACCCAGCCTGGGTTAATAACATTCCCAAGGGCCAATTTTGTCGTTTGAGACAAAACTGTACAAGAAAAGAGGACTACATCACACAAAGTATCCATCTCAAACAAAAATTCTGTGATAAAGGATACCCCTCAACCCTGATCGATCAAGCTCATGAAATGTATAAACCCCATAAAATCATCAAAATCTAACAATAACCCTCCAGCCAGATTTATAACCCGGTTTCATAATAAATACAAAAAAATGGAATGAATCTTGCACAAACATTGGAGTATACTTCTGCAGGATCCCCATCTTCAACCCATTTTGGCTCCCAAACCCACAGTAACTTATCGGAGAGCTCCTACACTAAAAAAACAAAATTGCCCCCAGCAAGTTACCAGAACAGAAAATTACTCATCCCCTTAACCTTATTCCACTCAAAGGAATGTCCATGGCGGAAAAAATTATGCAAGACATGTGATTTTACGAATTATGGCCAGAAGTCTTTCACACACAATGGTAAAACTTACCCATTGGGACACTTTTACAATTGTTCAACAGACTATGTAGTATACTGCCTTAGTTGCCCGTGCAAGCTTCTATACGTAGGCCGTACCATCTGCCCTCTTGGGCAAAGGTTTGGAAAACACAGCCGCTTTATAGAAGAAGGCACAGATTTACATAGTGTTCCAAGGCATTTCTTGGAGGCCCACCACAAGTCAACTGAAGGCCTACACATTTGGGTAATAGAGTCCATACCACCTCATTATTCTGAAGCACTACGTTTCTCCAGATTATGCCAACGTGAGACCTTCTGGATCTACACCCTCGGCACTCTTAAGCCCTTTGGCCTAAACGAGGAGTTGGAGATCAGTACCATCCTTTAGACTTTGTCCATTTTGCTGATGCGGTCCATTCCATAATAGAGATAAATAAACAATTTGCCTCCCATATAGAGTGCCTTGCGAAAGTATTCGGCCCCCTTGAACCTTTTGCCACATTTCAGGCTTCAAACATAAACAACAAGTGGGACACAATCATGAAGTGGAACAAAATGTATTGGATATTTCAAACTTTGTTAAATAAAAAACTGAAAAATTGGGCGTGCAAAAATTATTCAGCCCCTTTACTTTCAGTGCAGCAAACTCTCTCCAGAAGTTCAGTGAGGATCTCTGAATGATCCAATGTTGACCTAAATGACTAATGATGATAAATAGAATCCACCTGTGTGTAATCAAGTCTCCGTATAAATGCACCTGCACTGTGATAGTCCCAGAGGTCAGTTTAAGGTGCAGAGAGCATCTTGAAGGACAAGGAACACACCAGGCAGGTCCGAGATACTGTTGCGGAGAAGTTTAAAGCTGGATTTGGATACAAAAAAGATTTCCAAGCTTTAAACATCCCAAGGAGCACTGTGCAAGCAATAATATTGAAATGGAAAGAGTATCAGACCACTGCAAATCTACGAAGACCTGGCTGTCCCTCTAAACTTTAAGCTCATACAAGGAGAAGACTGATCAGAGATGCAGCCAAGAGGCCCATGATCACTCTGGATGAACTGCAGAGATCTACAGCTGAGGTGGGAGACTCTGTCCATAGGACAACAATCAGTCGTATACTGCACAAATCTGGCCTTTATGGAAGAGTGGCAAGAAGAGAGCCAGCCACTCTGGTCAGATGAAACCAAAATCAAACTTTTTGGCAACAATGCAAAAAGTTTTGTTTGGCGTAAAAGCAACACAGCTCATCACCCTGAACACACCATCCCCACTGTCAAACATGGCGGTGGCAGCATCATGGTTTGGGTCTGCTTTTCTTTCTTGCAAAATCTACAATGGAATGGTTCACAAATAAACATATCCAGGTGTTAGAATGGCCCAGTCAAAGTCCAGACCTGAATCCAATCGAGAATCTGTGGAAAGAATTGAAAACTGCTGTTCACAAACGCTCTCCATCCAACCTTAGTGAGCTCGAGCTGTTTTGGAGGAGGAACGGGCAAAAATTTCAGTCTCTCGATGTGCAAAACTGATAGAGACATATCCCAAGCGACTTACAGCTGTAATCGCAGCAAAAGGTGGCGCTACAAAGTATTTAACTTAAGGGGGCTGAATAATTTTGCACGCCCAATTTTTTAGTTTTTTGTTTGTTAAAAAAGTTTGAAATATCCAATAAATTTTGTTCAACTTCATGATTGTGTCCCACTTGTTGATTCTTCACAAAAAATTACGGGTTTATATCTTTATGTTTGAAGCCTGAAATGTGGCAAAAGGTCGCAAAGTTCAAGGGGGCCGAATACTTTCGCAAGGCACTGTATGTATATACATATATATAAATTTTTTTCTCATTATTTACATTCCATTGCCCTTTTTTCATATTTCAATTCATTTTACTAATCTTCCAGGTCATATTGGAGTATCATCATCATGTGTCTCTCTCGCTCTCTCTCTCTATTATATATATATATATATATATATCTTGTCATGTATATGTGTGTGTGTGTGTGTATATATATATATATAGATATATATATATCTATATATATATATATATATATATATATATATCCTTCTCTTTTTTTCTTCATTATATACTTTTTTTTCTCCACCAATATTTCTCTATTTTTCATAATCCTCACCATGTACCCACATGAATACAGTATATTAATTCTTCCCTTTCATATTTATCTTTTATGTGGGCACAATCACATTTTTAAATTATTTTTTATTTACATATTTTAATTTTATATATACTAAATTTTGGTTCTAACTAATTCCATCTCATTTTTAGACCAAAACTCATATTGTTTCTATGTCAACTGTGCATTTCTAAAATTATATATATGTACTGTCATTCATTTATTTATCTATATATGTTTTATTCTATTACCATAGATTCTGCTAAATGTATTCAGTACTGATTAGTATAGTCTGTTATGTTGTTTTGCTGCCTATAGTATCATTTAGGCATTCTCGTAGTCACCTCCCCCTTGTTTCCGTCTTCTCCCATATATATGGCTTGTCTCTAGACTGTTCTCTTATCCCACACTTGAAAAAAGAGCGCGCATGCCCATTGAGAGCCATGCGCGAGCTCTGAAACGCCTCGTGTCATCCAATGCCTCTGGTGACGTCACGCAGCGTATGCTGCATTCCAGCTTGGTCCTTGGCGCCCTGTCGAACCCGGAAGACGGAGGATCCCCTGCACAGCGTCCATCCGTCCACCAGACCGGCAGAAGGCTTTCTACCCTCCAGGACCCCTGGGCTTACACCTTTCTCCCGACATACCACCATAGGTGTGCGCAGCCTATTGCATTAGGGTGTGCACCCCAAAGTTTAAATACACATGCATGTGTTTGCCTACATGTACAGTGGGTACGGAAAGTATTCAGACCCCCTTAAATTTTTCACTCTTTGTTATATTGCAGCCATTTGCTAAAATCATTTAAGTTCATTCTTCTTCCTCGTGAATGTACACATAGCACCCCATACTGACAGAAAAACACAGAATTTTGACATTGTTGCAGATTTATTAAAAAAGAAAAACTGAAATATCACATGGTCCTAAGTATTCAGACCCTTTGCTCAGTATTTAGTAGAAGCCCCCTTTTGATCTAATACAGCCAGGAGTCTTTTTGGGAAAGATGCAACAAGTCTTTCACACCTGGATTTGGGGATCCTCTGCCATTCCTCCTTGCAGATCCTTTCCAGTTCTGTCAGGCTGGATGGTAAACGTTGGTGGACAGCAATTTTTAGGTCTCTCCAGAGATGCTCAATTGGGTTTAAGTCAGGGCTCTGGCTGGGCCATTCAAGAACAGTCACGGAGTTGTTGTGAAGCCACTCCTTCGTTATTTTAGCTGTGTGCTTAGGGTCATTGTCTTGTTGGAAGGTAAACCTTCGGCCCAGTCTGAGGTCCAGAGCACTCTGGAGAAGGTTTTTGTCCAGGATATCCCTGTACTTGGCCGCATTCATCTTTCCCTCGATTGCAACCAGTCATCCTGTCCCTGCAGCTGAAAAACACCCCCACAGCATGATGCTGCCACCACCATGCTTCACTGTTGGGACTGTATTGGACAGGTGATGAGCAGTGCCTGGTTTTCTCCACACATACCGCTTAGAATTAAGGCCAAAAAGTTCTATTTTGGTCTCATCAGACCAGAGAATCTTATTTCTCATCATCTTGGAGTCCTTCAGGTGTTTTTTAGCAAACTCCATGCGGGCTTTCATGTGTCTTAGACTGAGGAGAGGCTTCCATCGGGCCACACTGCCATAAAGCCCCGACTGGTGGAGGGCTGCAGTGATGGTTGACTTTCTACAACTTTCTCCCATCTCCTGACTGCATCTCTGGAGCTCAGCCACAGTGATCTTTGGGTTCTTCTTTACCTCTCTCACCAAGGCTCTTCTCCCCCGATAGCTCAGTTTGGAAGGACGGCCAGCTCTAGGAAGGGTTCTGGTCATCCCAAACGTCTTCCATTTGAGGATTATGGAGGCCACTGTGCTCTTAGGAACCTTAAGTGCAGCAGAAATCTTTTTGTAACCTTGGCCAGATGTGTGCCTTAAATCAGTAAATGAAAAACAATCAGCGCAGACAGGTAAGTGTAGCTAAACTAGATGGAAATGCCAGCTGAACACCGACCTAGGATACACAGCAAAAAATCCAAGAGAGATATGACAGACAAAATGATGCAGCGCAAATCCTGTAAATAATGGCATAAGAAATAAAGAGTCCCAAAAAGATGAAAGAGACAGTTCATTAGGTCCAATCTGAGTTGAAAGAGGATATAGGAGACAACGACTCCACACAGTGATCTCCCTCCACCATAAAGCACACTGATGCCCTCACCTCATGATTCGACCACTGTGTTACCAGAGGTCAAAAATCGCAGTGTCAATCCACATCAACAAGCAGGCTTCAGGTACATTCGTATACACTCCTTGATAACTAAGGACCAGATAGGACTCACAGACCGGATTCCCCAAATGTAGACATTCCGAGGTATAAATAAAAGAAAAAAACCTCTAAGTGCAGACTGCCAGTACTAAACTTCTTTAATAAATATAGTTTGCACTTACATGGTAAACGATAAACACAGGCACATCAGTACAGGTGCACATCGATAAGACTTCAGCGTCGTGGGCTGTGCATACCAGCAGCCAGCCACACACGCTCGGAACAGCAGCAGCAGCGGGTGACGTCAGAAGGATGCGGCTCAACCTCCCGGGAGGTTCCGAGCGTGTGTGGCTGGCTGCTGGTATGCACAGCCCACGACACTGAAGTCTTATCGATGTGCACCTGTACTGATGTGCCTGTGTTTATCGTTTACCATGTAAGTGCAAACTATATTTATTAAAGAAGTTTAGTACTGGCAGTCTGCACTTAGAGGTTTTTTTCTTTTATTTATACCTCGGAATGTCTACATTTGGGGAATCCGGTCTGTGAGTCCTATCTGGTCCTTAGTTATCAAGGAGTGTATACAAATGTACCTGAAGCCTGCTTGTTGATGTGGATTGACACTGCGATTTTTGACCTCTGGTAACACAGTGGTCGAATCATGAGGTGAGGGCATCAGTGTGCTTTATGGTGGAGGGAGATCACTGTGTGGAGTCGTTGTCTCCTATATCCTCTTTCAACACAGATTGGACCTAAGGAACTGTCTCTTTCATCTTTTTGGGACTCTTTATTTCTTATGCCATTATTTACAGGATTTGCGCTGCATCATTTTGTCTGTCAGATCTGTGCCTTGCCACAATTCTGTCTCTGAGCTCTTCAGGCAGTTCCTTTGACCTCATGATTCTCATTTGCTCTGACATGCATTGTGATCTGGAAGGTCTTATATAGACAGGTGTGTGGCTTTCCTAATCAAGTCCAATCAGTATAATCAAACACAGCTTGACTCAAATGAAGGTGTAGAACCATCTCAAGGATGATCAGAAGAAATGGAAAGCACCCGAGTTAAATATAAGAGTGTCACAGCAAAGGGTCTGAATACTTAGGACCATGTGATATTTCAGTTTTTCTTTTTTAATAAATCTGCAACAATGTCAACAATTCTGTGTTTTTCTGTCAGTATGGGGTGCTATGTGTACATTCATGAGGAAGAAGAATGAACTTAAATGATTTTAGCAAATGGCTGCAATATAACAAAGAGTGAAAAATTTAAGGGGGTCTGAATACTTTCCGTACCCACTGTATATGGCCCCGGTACATTACTCTCCCTGCTGGCAAAGTGAAATAAAAGTGTGTGGCACTTCTCTTATGGCAGAGCAGGTCCGAGGGAGATCTTTCCCATCTCCTCACTGGCAAACAGAGCGATAATGCTAATGTGCCCTAGGTGATTAGGGTGTGCCCAGGCACACCCTGTGCGCACGCCTATGCATACCACCGAAGCCTTAAAGCCTTATATACTTTCAACCATGTGAGTTGATACATTATTGTGATTTATGCCTATCAAATAAATGCTGCACTTAGAGGCGCTCTGTCGTTTTCTTTTGAATTTACCCACAGCACCGACTTCACTGTGTTTTCGGAGCTAGCCCTTATAGCAGCAATTGGTTATACATTGACTTTCATCTGTTGGACATTCTTTGGACTTTTTTCGTTCTATTTACTGTATTTTATTCAGTCCATCGATTTGTTCCCTCTCTCATCACCCATATTAGAGCAGCGTATTGGTCATATTTAGCATACAGCAACCACCCCATCTAGCCTATACCTAGAGCACTTGTTTTTTCTTGTTTTTGTACACCTGGATAGGAGTGGGGGCAGCATGTAGAGAAATTACTGTCCTCCTTTTTCCCCCCTGTAGCTGCAGGAGATTGGTTCCTCTGTATGCTGCCCCCACCACTCCTCCTATCCAGTTCACTTGTGTTCTGCTGTCTCTGGGCCCCTGTATGCTCCCCTGGTCCTCCACCTACTGTGCTGTCCCCCCCCCCCCCATGCTCCCTCCCCTCTCTTGACGGCAGCTGCAGGGGATGTGTCACAATAGAGTACCAGGAAGGGGTTGGTCATAGTCAGTGACATTGAAATAAAAAAATAAAATGATAAAAAATAATACAATTAAAATACCAAAAAATAAAAACTACTGACAGTGAGTGAACTTCCAGGATCACAAAGGTCACACTTGCAACTGGAACCTGGCATTCCACCACCGTCAGGAGGCCCCAAGATGGCAGGAAGGAGGCACACTGCAGAACGTGTGAAAGGGTCCCGCTGCGGGACCGTAATAAAGGAGAGAAAAGGGCCCCAGGATCATTGGGAAGAGCCCCAGGCTTAAAGGAAGGGCCCGGGGGCCCTTCATGGTTTCTTGCACCGGGGCCCTGAAGGTTCTAGTTGAGCCTCTGGATTTTTCCAAAATGTTCATGTTATTTTCATACTGTATGAGATGATACATTTGAAAACTTTCCAGTTTTACTTTGTGGACCAATATTCTGAAATAGTTTGAAAATATTTAAATGCAGCTTTTCACAGTTTGGTGAACCTCTGCCCATCTTTACTTCAAAGAATCTGACTCTCTAAGATGCTCTTTTCATACCCAATCATGTTAATGACCGGTTGCCAATTAACCACTTTAATATTGGGCACTTTCACCCCCTTCCTGCCCAGACCAATTTTTAACTTTCAGTGCTATCGCACTTTGAAAGTTGTGCGTTCATGCAACACTACCTATATAAAATTATCATTTTTTTGAAAAATAGCTTTCTTTTGCCGATATTTAATCACCAATGGGTTTTTTTTTTCTAAACAAAAAAGAATGAAAATTTTTGAAAAACTGAATTTTTGTAAAATCTTACTGTAAAATTCCTTTCTCTGAGTCCTCTGACAGTCGCCGCCCACTCATACAGTCTTCAACAATGGGTATTTACCTCTTATCCGTAGGAGCAAGCTAGGCATAAGACTTGTTAAAAACACAGTAATTTACATAGACACACCTATGGGGGCTGTCCCACTGGTCCAATACCCCCCCGCTATCAGCCATCCCAACTCAGTTTGGTAGCAAGCAGTTAAAGTCCAAAGAACCCCAAATAGAGGGCTGGGGCGGTGACTGTCAGAGGACTCAGAGAAAGGAATTTTACGGTAAGATTTTACAAAAATTCCGTTTTCTCTTACGTCCTCTGACAGTCACCGCCCACTCATACAGTCTTCACCAATGGGATGTCCCAAAGCAGTGTAGACATGAGGGGTGGGAAACGTAACCACCATAAAGGCAACGCAACACCCACATCAGAGAAAAGAACCTTACGTGAACAGAAAGGTATCCTCTGGACAACAGAAAAAGCTCAACTGGATCAACAACTCAGGAAAGCAAATAACAAGGGGGAAACAACCCCAACAGCCAGGGACCCGCAAAACTAGGGTCCCCCTTAAGGCACTGCCGCACACAGAACTTTGGGGCCAAAGGAGGCATCTGTCGATGCCAGAAATCCAAGTTTGTAGAACTTTGAAAAGGTGTGCACTGACGACCAAGTCGCAGCCTTGCACACCTGGGCCACCAAAGCCTGATGCCGGAAGGCTCAGGACGCACACACCGCTCTGGTAGAGTGCGCCTTGACAGGGAAGGGCGGTACCCGTTCCTTAATCGAATAAGCCTGTACAATCGTCTGTCTGATCCATTTTGAAATGGTCGCCGCAGACGCAGCCATACCCTTCCGAGGTCCCTCAGGAAGGACAAAGAGAGAATCCGACTTCCGAAAGGATTCAGTGGACGACAGGTAAACCCTGATCGCCCTGACAACATCTAAGGAAGGTAAGGCAAACTCCTTAGGATGTTTAGGATTCGCACAAAGCGAAGGCAAAACAATGTCCTCATTAAGGTGGAAATCAGAAACCATCTACGGAAGAAAAGACTGGATTGGTCGCAAGACCACCTTATCCCTATGAACCACCAGGTAAGGGGAGCGGCAGCACAAGGCCGCCAACTCCGACACTCTGCGTGCAGAAGTGATCGCCACCAGAAAAGTAACCTTTTTCAACAGCAGAGGCAGAGAAATTTCCCTGATGTTTTCAAAGGGAGGATGTTGCAAAACGGACAGAACTAAGTTCAAGTCCCAAGGAGGTAGAGGCACCCTCCGAGGAGGGGCCAAGTGACGCACACCTTGAATAAAGGTGCGAATCAACGAGTTAGACGCCAATGGGCGCTGGAAAAGGACGGCCAGTGCAGACAACTGGCCCTCAATCATGGTCAACGCCAGGCGCTGGTCCACACCAGTTTGTGGGAAGGCTAACCCCCTCGCCACCGAGTAGGAACGAGGAGGGAAACCTCTGGATTCACACCAGGCAAAACAAGCCTTCCAGGTACGGTAATAGATCTTAACGGACAAGGCTTTCCTAGCCTTGAGCAAAGTAGGAATGACCCCAGATGAGAGACCCCTGTCTCTCAGGACCTGGCTTTCAACAGCCACGCCGTTAAAGCCAGCGACTGTAAAGCAGGATGGAAGATCGGCCCCTGAGACAGTAGATCTTCTTGTAAACGGCAGCCGCCATGGAGGCTCGACGGCCAGTTGAATGATGTCCGCTTACCAAGACCGGCGCGGCAAACTTCGGTTCCGAGACCAACCTGCGGAGGAACCTGGACAACAACTGAATCGGGGGGGAAAGGCATCTATCAGACGCACCCGAGGCGTCTGCCAGAGGATCACGCCTTCTTGCCACGAAACTTCCCACCTTGTTGTTTAACCGGGACACAAACAGATCCACATCCGGGGATCCCCATCTCGCACACAGCATTTGAAACACCTCCGGGTGCAAGGACCATTCCCCCTGGTCCAGGGTCTGGCGGCTCAGATAATCGGCCTGCCAATTCTCCACACCCGGACTGTGAACTACCGAAATCGCCGGGACGTGAGTCTCGGCCCAAGACAGAATACTGGTCACTTCCTGGGCTGCCCGGGCACTCCTGGTGCCCCCTTGATGATTGATGTAAGCCACCGCAGTGGCATTGTCCGTCTGCACCAGTACAGGGCAGCCCTGAAGACGCTCTGACCAATGGAGCAGGCACAGCCTGATTGCTCTTAATTTCAAGATGTTGATTGGTAGAGAAGATTCCTCCACCGACTAAGTGCCCTGGGCAGACAGGTTGCCCAGGGCGCCGTGGTAATTACCGTCCACAGCAACCGCCGGAAGGATTTTCCCTCCACTACAGCTGGGGACTGGAGCCACCACAGAAGATCCACTCTGGTTTGGCGACTCAGAGACACCCTCAGGTCCAAGGACTGAGGAAGCCTGTCCCATCTGGCCAGTATCCCTGCCTGGAGAGACCGCGTGTGAAACTGTGCAAACGGTATTGCATCGAAGGCTGACACCATCAACCCCAGGGACCGCATACAGTTCCTGAGCGACAAGGACTTGTTGTCCCTGAGGGACCTGACCTCGTTCTGCAGGGTCCGGAGCTTGTCCTCCGGCAGAAACACCTTTGCTTGGGCGGAGCCCAAGACCATTCCCAAATATGGGAGCCGAACCGAAGGAGACAAAGTCGACTTCTGAACGTTGATGGTCCATGCGAACTCCTGGAGCGTCTGAACCATAGTGGACAGATCACGCAGCAGGCTCTGACTGGCACTCGATCTTAACATGAGATCGTCCAGATAACCCAAGACCGCAATGCCCTGTGCCCGTAACAGGCCCAGAACAGGAGCCAGCACTTTGGTAAACACCCTTGGAGCCGAAGCGAGACCGAAAGGCAACGCCACGAACTGATAGTGTTCCTCCGCGATATCGAATCTGAGGTACCTCGGATGACCCTCAAAAATGGAGATGTGGAAATACGCATCCTTCAGTTCGATAGAAGCCAGGAAGTCACCTGGACTCAGGGAGGCCGCCACCGAGCGGAGCGAGTCCATGCGGATCTTTTGAACGAGCACAAAGCAGTTGAGAGCTTTTAAATCCAGAATCGGACGCACCTTGCCCTCCTTTCTGGGCACAGTGAACAGAGTCGAGTAATCAAGCGGCAATTAAGTACTGCAACACTAGATAAGCGCGCAGCTAACGGGGCCTCATTCAAGGCCGCATCGCACAAATACATGACCCCTTGATAAATGAGGTCCACTGAGCCACCATGACAGAGGCGAAAATAGGTTTCAGCATGGAACCCGCCACCATGTAGGAATGTCGGGCAAGAGAGTCCAGCCTCCTATCCGTAGGATCCCTAAACACCGGAGAATCCTCGGTGGGCACCAGAGTGGCCCTGTTCAATCTGGCCACAGTGTGATCCACTTTGGGAGCCACAGACCAGCGCAAAGCCTTAGGAGACGCAAAGGGGTAGAGGAGTTGAAACTTCTTTGGCACCACAAAAGTGCGCTTCAAGTTGCGTCATTGTTCATTCACAGTTTCGTGGAACTCAGCGGGCAAGGGAATACCTGCGCTGCCTTACGGGATCTGAGGATACCAAAAGAGGACCTTTTTTCCAGAGGATTGGGCTCATCCTCTAAATGTAGTGTTTCCTTAACGGCAATGATCAGCGCATCCATAGCTGCGCGGTCCTCGGCCGTCCCAGGGGGGGGAATCATCCACCCCCGCAACCTCCGCCTCCCCCTCAGACTGAGAAGAGTGAGACCCTTCAAGGGGCACACTATCTACGGCAACCATGTCAGATTCAGATCAGAAGAAAGAGAAAGCCTAGGCCTTTTTCTAGTATCCCGTTCAGTCATCAAAAAATCCACTTTGGACGCTAAAGTCGCAAGTGCGGCAGTCGGAGCAGGCAGAGCAGAAGATTCAGAGGAACCTGAAGCATCCACCAAAGCTGGGGGAAATTTGCTGTCCTGGGACTCCATAATAAAAAAACTTTTTTTTTTTCAAGGTACTGGCCCTTTAAGCGCACCGCGATCCCCCGCAGTACACCGCTATGAAGGATTCTGCAAGTAGACCCCCAAACAGGAATAAGCTGACAGCCAGAGGTATTCCCACAAAAAAACGCAAAGACAGACCCCACAAGTGTTACCACACGCCTGCCGATCTCCTCTGTACAGAAAAAGGAAGCAATGTCACCGCAGGAGGCTGAACTAGGACTTCAGACTAAGGAAACATGGTTGCCCATAGGAAGTAATGGGAGGCTCCGCGAAAATGGCCGCCGACGTGCTCAGGAGAACACATTGCCACACACAAGATGGCGCCGTAAGGCGCCAAAATACACTACACACATCGCTGCAGAAGCGCCCACAGTGAAGCCAGCATGCTGCCCACACCTAAAATGGTGGACCGGCGGTTTTTAACCCCACAGCGGCCGCCGCACGTGTCTGCACCTCTACACACACCATAAAGTGTCACATAGGAGAGGGACCCCCACAAACAAACCCACATAGCGGACTAGCTGAGTTAGAGCCCCCGCAGGGACCGGGAGAAAGGGAGCCAAAAACACACAGACATTAGGGGATACCACAGACACACAGGACTGCCAGCCCCAGACAGAGGCCCCACACAGAATGTACTTACCGTACCAAATGGTGTGGGTGCCTCACATCGACGGGAAACCTCCCACCCCAGATGGCGGGGGTGCCGCCAGCCAAAAACGCAGGACGCTAGCAACGCACGGAAACCGTGGGTGAGACGTCCAGGCGAGGTGGCCACCTCGCAGGCTTGCATCCCTGAGGACAGGGATGGGTCGTTTGCGAGGCCAAGGCGTACGGATAGCCTGCTAAACATTCGATGGCGGGCTGGGATTCCATAAGGCCCTCTGTCCTGGGATACCAGGACGACCAGTGCGACTCCCAGCTCCACAACACCGTCATCATCTTGAAGAAGTGACTAACTAAACGCTGAGAAATAAACAGCTAGTAATGCAAAGAAAAAACGCATTTGCAGAAATAAAATCATAAAAAAATAGAAGAAGGCTGACACTGTAGCCCCAGCACAGGGAGAGCCTATCTCACTCCTAACTAGGCAGAAGACAAACTGAATTGGGATGGCTGATAGCAGGGGGGTATTGGACCAGTGGGACAGCCTCCATAGGTGTGTCTATGTAAATTACTTTGTTTTTAACAAGTCTTATGCCTAGCTTGCTCCTATAGATAAGAGGTCAATACCCATTGGTGAAGACTGTATGAGTGGGCGGCGACTGTCAGAGGACGTAAGAGAAAATAAGTTATTCTTAGTTTGTTATAACATTTTGCAAATAAGTAATTTTTCTTCACTGACATGCGCTGTTAAGGATGCACCGATAGTGTACAGTATTAGTGCCACCTGATGATCAGTAACCTGATTATCAGTGTCAAAAGGTTTTGAAATCCTAACAGGCTATTAGCACTCCTTTCCTCATACAGACACAGAGCGTGAGTAAAGGACTGACGATCGATAACCGGCAAGTCTGTTTACATGTGATCAGCTGTGATTGGACACGGTTGACCACATGGTAAAGGGCCACTGTGATTGGGCCTTTATTGTGATCTGTGATCAGTTGTGTCCTAAGGACACCGGTCACAGAGCACACCCATTGCACGCCCCAGGGGGGCGAAGTTGCGGGAGGACGTCCATGGATGCCCTCCCAGAACAAAAGAAAGCCGCTCTTTAGCCCGAAGTGGTTAACCTAATTCATTGTGAAAGGTTCTTCCAGCTCTTCCTTGTTAATATCACTTACTTTGCCACCCTTTTTTTTTTTTTGCCCTGTCTCAACTTTGGATCTGACTAGTAACACACCTACTGTATTAGATTGCCCCCACTCTGGATGAAGGAACACAGGGGGTACAACAGCAGCTCTGTCAGTCTGGAGGGGCATCACACTTTATGATCAGTTACAGCAAATAAATAGTTTTTTCTTTTTGGGCTAAAAGTTTTGCATGAATAAACAAAAGCTGATCATTTTATTCACTCCTGCCATTGTTAGTGGTTTCTCATCAATGTAAACTGATACATTCTGCTGGAGACCTTGTGCCTTTAAAAACAGACTTGCTGGCTGGATCACCAAATGAGAATAGAAGACAGGCTAAAAAGGAAACTAATGCAGCAATGACATTTAAGCATTGGTAAGCTGCAATATGTTTGCTTTTGGGTTTGATACTGCCATTAAGTGTTCACCACTGTGTTTTGCTACTTTTATACATACTGACAATCCATCTGCTTTTAGCTATGACAATATCATATGATCTTGTCTTAAAAAAAAAAGAAAACTGACCATGCTGGTTATGTGTACAGTTTTTTTAGCCTTTCATACGCTTGTTGACCTGCAAAGCAGCTGACTGGGACAATGCCAAAGTATTGTAAACAGGGTAAAGAAGAGTGTACAGGGGCTGGTTTATAAAGACTGGAACAAGGAAATCTGGGAAAGAGAACCAGATTTTATGTTTTTGACCTTGTTCCTATGGCAACAGCTCTGCTTTTCAGATTGCCGTTTTCTTTGCTCGAATTTCCATAGATTAGTCCCATGGCGTTAAGATTTGGGTGCAAAGGATTGTATAAAATGTAGATAACGGTAAAACTATCGTGCTGTAATTGCTACGTCTTTCTTATTGAAAATGGCTTTTTCCTCTTTTTTTTTTTATTGCACCTCAGTACTCCTGATTTCCTCCACCCTGTTTGTAGCCACTTTTTGCGTACATGCACTTCAGCAGCGGCCACATGTCATTGCTCAAGGAAGGTTCAAGATGAGAACAGTGAAACATTCCTATGCAAATATGGTTACTAAATAACACAGTGAAAATACAGGAGTAAAGCCTGGTACACAATACTATTTCTTTTTTTCTTTTCAACCTAGCAGGGTTGAATGGAAAAAAAAACTGACAGCTCAGGAGCAGCCACTGTACTAACTATACAATGTTAGAGTTATTTATTTTTTTAATCAGAGTTCTGCTAGATTTTTTCATTCAAAACCAACCCACATTAAGATTTGGTTCACATCTATGCAGTTTGCGATTGATACAATACACGGTGCATTTTGTGTTTTTCATGCTTTTTTGACACTTTTGATATACATTTTTTTTTTTTTCTCTTTAAACAAAATTTGTATAGCTGGTTAACCACTTGCCTACAGTGCACTTTCACCCCCTTCCTGCCCAGACTGATTTTCAGCTTTCAGTGCTCTCACACTTTGAATGACAATTACTCAGTCATGCAACACTGTACCCATAAAAAAATTGTGTCCTTTTTTTCCCCACAAATAGAGCTTTCTTTTGATGGTATTTAATCACTACTGGGTTTTTTATTTTTTGTGCTATAAATAAAAAAAGACTGAAAATATTGTGAAAAAACACATTTTTCTTTGTTTCTGTCATAAAATTAAGCAAATGAGTAATTTTTCTTCACAAATTTTGGCCAAAATTTATACTGCTACTTATCTTTGGTAAAAATAACCCAAATAAGTATATATTATTTGGTCTTTGTGAAAGTTATAGAGTCCACAAGTTATGGTGCTAATCATTGAAAATTGATCACACTTGATCACACCTGATGTACTGAAGGCCTATCTCATTTCTTGAGACACTAAAAAGTCAGGAAAGTACAAATACCCCCCAAATTACCCCTTTTTGGAAAGTAGACATTCCAAGGTATTTAATAAGGGGCATGGTGAGTTTTTTGAAGTTGTAATTTTTTCCCACAACTCTTTGCAAAATGAAGATTTTTTCTTTTTTTTTTTTTTTTTTTTTTCAAATTGACGTATTAACAGGTTATTTCTCTCACACAGCATATGTATACTTGCAACTACACCCCAAAACACATTCTACTACTCCTCCCGAGTATGGTGATACCACATGTGTGAGACTTTTTCACAGCCTGGCCACATACAGAGGCCTAACATCCAAGTAGCACCATCCGGCATTCTAGGAGCACAAATTACACATATAATTTCCTGACAACCTATCGCACTTTTGAAGGCCCTGGAGCACCAGGACAATGGAAACCCCCATAAAATGACCCCATTTTGGAAAGCAAACAGCCCAACGTATAATTTTTGAGGCACAATGAGTCTTTTGAATATGTCATTTTTTCCCACAAGTTTTTGGAAAATGTGGAAAGAAAATGAAAACGCATTTTTTTTTTTACACAAAGCTGTCCATTTATGCAATATTTCTAACACATAGCATGTACATAGCAAAAATTGCACCCCAAAATACATTCTGCTATTCCTCCTGAGTATGGCGATACCACATGTGTAACACTTTTACACAGCCTAGCCACATACAGAGGCCTAACATCCAAGTAGCACTTTTCACAAAGTTGTCCATTTATCCACTTTAAGACTGGGCCTATTTTTGACACTTGGTGTTTACAAGCTAAAATCATTTTTTTTTGCTAGAAAACTACTTAGAACCCCCAAACATTATTTTTTTTTTTTAGCAGAGACCCTAGAGAATAAAATGGAGATCGTTGCAATATTTTTTATCACACCATATTTGCGCAGCAGTCTTCCAAATGCAATTTTTTTGAAAAAAATTCACTTTTTTGAACTGAAAAATAAGAAAACAGTAAATTTAGCCCAATTATTTTCCATAATGTGAAAGATAATGTTATGCTGAGTAATTAGATACCCAACATGTCATGCTTCAAAATTGCGCATGCTCACAGAATGGCGCCAAACATTGGTACTTAATAATCCCCATAGGCAACATTTTAACAATGTCTGCAGGTTACCAGCTTAGAGTTACAGAGGAGGTCTAGGGCTCAAATTATTGCTCTCGCTCTAACGATCGCGGAGATACCTCACATGTATGGTTTGAACACCGTTTACATATGTGGGCGGGACTTGCGTATGCGTTTGCTTCTGCGCGCGAGATAACGGGGACAGGGCGCTTTAATTTTTTTTATTTATTTTTTTCCTATCTATTTTATTTATTATTTTTTTATTTTTACACAGTTTAAAAAAAAATGTTTTGATCATTTTTATTCCTATTACAAGGAATGTAAACCTTCCTTGTAATAGAAATAGGCATGACAGGTCCTCTTTATTGTGAGATCTGGGGTCAAAAAGACCTCAGACCTCACAACTACACTAAAAAAGAAAAAAAAAAAATTGTTGAAAAAGGAAAAAAAAAAAAAAAAAGCGGCCCTATAAACCGGTTTGCTAGGCAACAACTTTTGACGTAGCTCCGGTCCTCCAAGACCATAGAGTCGAGTGAGGGCCATCTTGCCCTTACTCGACTTCCTGTCTCTGAGGATCCGGGACCGGATAGCTTTCCCCGCTGCCGGCGGGTCCGGTAAGCTGGGAAAACGTCTGGGACGCGGCGGGAGGGGGGGGGCGCACCTCTTCCCCTGCACCGTAAGGGTGATTCCGCCACTGGGACCACCCTTATCTGAAAGCCGACCTCCCGCCGTTTAAAAAAATACCGGGGTTATGGCAGCTATCTGCTGCCATAACCCCAGTATTTAGCTTTTAATGGCCGACGCATATAGTCGTTAGGCGGTCGGTAAGTGGTTGCATGCATATGGCAAACAGGTGACGATGACTGATGGGGTGACAGGTGACGATGACTGATGGGGTGACAGGTGACGATGACTGATGGGGTGACAGGTGACAATGACTGATGGGGTGACAGGTGACAATGACTGATGGGGTGACAGGTGACAATGACTGATGGGGTGACAGGTGACAATGACTGATGGGGTGACAGGTGACGATGATTGATGAGGTGACAGATGACGATGATTGATGAGGTGACAAGTGACGATGATTGATGGGGTGACAGATGACGATGATTGATAGGGTGACAGAAAACGATGACTGATGGGGTGACAGGTGACGGTGATTGATGGGGTGACAGGTGATGGGCGATGGTCACTGATGGGTGACAGGTGACGGGCGATGGCGCACGGCGGTACTGATGGCAGTTTCTGGTGACAGGTGCACTTGTTCACATGTGAGCGTAGGGATCGCGGGCAGAATCACTGCGATTCTGCCCGCGATCCAGAAATCATTCGCAAACAACGCATGACGCCCCAAAGAAGCTCTTGTACCTCTTTTGGGCGTCATGCGTTGTTTGCGCGATGTTACCATGATTCGGCAGGTGGAAATCGCGCCAACATCGCACAGCGTTTGGGGTGCTATTGCAAATCGCGGGTGATTCTGCCCGCGATCGCTACGCTCACATGTGAACATAGCCTTATGGGTGTCAATTTCTGGGCACTGATGAGGTGACTGTTGGGTGACAGGTGCAATTGGGGGGGGGCTGAGGACTGTGTGGGGACCTTTATTTTTGTGATTTTACTTTTACAGGTGTACAGAGCAGTAACTTACTGTTTCTAGCTCTGCTCTCCTCACACTGGAAACTGTGTGAGGGGAGAAGAGCTAGTAACAGTGAGTTACTGCTCTGTGTTTACATTTTGTGATCGGCTGTGAATGGATTCACAGCCGATCACATAGTAAACAGTCACTGTCAGTGACTGTTTACTACTGCCGGTGACTAGCTGTGTTCCTAGGGAACACAGAGCCACCGACATGACCGCATGCGCGGTCTGATTCTGGGCTTTGCTATTGTGATCGGCTGTGTCATTGGAACACAGCCGATCACGTGGGAAACAGCCATGCCCATTGGCTGTTTCCCCCCCTGCCGGTGACGGGGTGTGTCCCGGGGACACGCCGACACCGGCAGTGCAGGGCGGCTCGCACACGATTGCGCGCCTGCCCTGCTTGAATGGGATCACGTCATATGACGTCCACGCAGAACAATGGCTGATGGGGTGACGATGACTGATGGGGTGACAGGTGACAATGACTGATGGGGTGACAGGTGACAATGACTGATGAGGTGACAGATGACGATGATTGATGAGGTGATAAGTGACGATGATTGATGGGGTGACAGATGACGATGGTTGATAGGGTGACAGATAACGATGACTGATGGGGTGACAGGTGACGGTGATTGATGGGGTGACAGGTGACAGGCGATGGTCACCGATGGGTGACAGGTGACGGGCGATGGTGCACGGCGGTACTGATGGCAGTTTCTGGTGACAGGTGCACTTTAGGCTATGTTCACATGTGAGCGTAGGGATCGCGGGCAGAATCACTGCGATTCTGCCCGCGATCCAGAAATCATTGCAAATCGCGGGACGCCTGTGCATTGCCCGTGATTTGCAATAGCACCCCAAACGCTGTGCGATGTTGCCGCGATTTCCACCTGCCGAATCGCGGTAACATCGCGCAAACAACGCATGACGCCCCAAAGAAGCTCTTGTACCTTTTTTGGGCGTCATGCGTTGTTTGCGCGATGTTACCACGATTCGGCAGGTGGAAATCGCGGCAACATCGCACAGAGTTTGGGGTGCTATTGCAAATCACGGGCAACGCACAGGCGTCCCGCAATTTGCAATAATTTCCGGATCGCGGGCAGAATCGCGGTGATTCTGCCCGCGATCGCTACGCTCACATGTGAACATAGCCTTATGGGTGTCAATTTCTGGGCACTGATGAGGTGACTGTTGGGTGACAGGTGCAATTGGGGGGGGCTGAGGACTGTGTGGGGACCTTTATTTTTGTGATTTTACTTTTACAGGTGTACAGAGCAGTAACTTACTGTTTCTAGCTCTGCTCTCCTCACACTGGAAACTGTGTGAGGGGAGAAGAGCTAGTAACAGTGAGTTACTGCTCTGTGTTTACATTTTGTGATCGGCTGTGAATGGGTTCACAGCCGATCACATAGTAAACAGTCACTGTCAGTGACTGTTTACTACTGCCGGTGACTAGCTGTGTTCCTAGGGAACACAGAGCCACCGACATGACCGCATGCGCGGTCTGATTCTGGGCTTTGCTATTGTGATCGGCTGTGTCATTGGAACACAGCCGATCACGTGGGAAACAGCCATGCCCATTGGCTGTTTCCCCCCTGCCGGTGACGGGGTGTGTCTCGGGGACACGCCGACACCGGCAGTGCAGGGCGGCGCGCACACGATCGCGCGCCTGCCCTGCTTGAATGGGATCACGTCATATGACATCCACCCAGAACAATGGCCGCACCGTCCCGCCGTCATTTGACGGCGGGCGGGCGGCAAGTGGTTAAGGAGCGGGCTGGGAAGCCAGCCGCCGCGTCCTTAACAGATGAGTTTAAAAATAAATTGGCGTGGGGTCCTAAGCATGCAGGTCAGGAAAGAGTGGGGACGAGTGAGCGAGCCCCCCCAACCATAACAGCCCACGTGCTTTCAACATGGGGAAGGGTGTTTTTGGGCAGGGCACCTTGTCCCCACAACCCTGGCCGGTGGGCAGGGGGCTTATTTGGAATCTGGAATCCCCTTTTAACAAGGGGGGGCTTCTCCCCACCTACTCACCCCTACTCCTTCACCCAAAAAAAATGTGTAGTATAAAAAAATGACAGTAGTTAGTTCTTGACAAGACCTTTATTAAAAAAATAAAAGTCCCCGGTGAAGATCCATCCTCAATCACGATGCCTGCCAGACCCGAAAAAAAAAAAAAAAAAAGCTCTGCTCGTGCCAAAGGCCCCCATAGTCTGCCTGTTCCACTGACTGACAATTGGAGAATAACTAATGGGCGAGGCCCCCAGGTCATGTCACCTGGTGGCTCTGCCTCCCCCGTGACATCAGCGGTCCAGCATGCACCAGTCGGGTGTGGCGGGCATTGTGATGGACGCTGGATCTACAGCGGGGAATTTTTTTTTTCTTTAAATAAAGGAACTGTCAAAAACTCATGTAGTGTCTTTACTAACTTTTTTTTGATGAATGGGTAGGGGTACTATGTAGCCCATATTAATTTACATAGGGAGGGCTGGGATCTTGTTAAATGGGGCTTCCAGATATGGAATAAGCCCCCCACCCGCAGACCCCCACAACCACCGGCCAGGGTTGTGGGGAAGAGGCCCAGGGTGGCGGCGCTCGCTTGTCCCCTCCCTTTCTTGATCTGCCAAGCTGCAAGCTTGGGTAAGGGTTACCTTTCAGAGGAGGGATGGGCCACCTCCAGGCTCACCTGCCCCCTATCTATCCATTAGCTTGCATGTGCTTCCACTGTGAAGACTCTTATAAATTCATTAGAGTTAGGACTGCAGGTAACACAGGGAGCCGTGGAGTGGCCCTGCAGCTTTCACATGCGTTTGCAAATGTGTGCTAACTAAACCCCTGTTTTGACGCAAACTGTTAGGTTAATTTGGTTGGTAAGCAAACTGGTTAGCAAATTGAACTGGGAATTTTACTTTTGTTTGTTTCATGTGCGTTGCCCTTCCATGTGTTCTTTGCTATGAAGGCCAGTAATAGGTGGGGGCAGAGGCCATTTTCTTTGAAGCTTGGGTAAGGGCCTGGTATGGATTGAGGGGGGGGGGGGGGCACATGCCATTTTTTTTGTTTTTTTTCCCCAGCAGTTTTTGTCTTTACATTCAGCTGTCAGCGGGGAAGCCCACTGACAGCTGATGACTTATCGGTTGTTAAGGACGCAGCCTGCTCCTTAACGACAAACAATATACTGTATTATGGAGTAAAAAGCAGAATGCAAAACGCATGTACAAATGCATCAAAAACACAAAACTTGCATTTTTGGTGTGGTTCATTGAAGTCTAATACACAAAAACACAATCTGCTGTGGGATAAAAAGTCCCTGACCCTTTCCAAAAATGCACAGGCTGAAAAACGCAAAGATGTGAACCTGTAACATAGGAAACCCCATTTAAAACGGACTGTAGTGCATTTCTACAAACTGCAAAACGCACTAAATGCATAGCTGTGACCCGAGCCTCAGTGCTCTAGTTCTTGAAGAGCCATTTCTTTGATTCCCCTAGAGTTCTTTTGACCTTTGTGGACACAAACTCTATAACATACAAACTTTCTTCTTTATCTCCAAAAATGAACTGTAGGCTTTATGGTATGGACAGTAGATCTCGCTGTTTATCTGCCACATCTTATAACAATAAGAAGTTATCATAGCTGGAGCATGACTTTTGTTGACATGTGGCCTACCCTTACAATAGGGATCTCAAAACTATGGCCCTCCAGATGTTGTGGAACTACACATCGCATGAGACATTGCAAAACTCTGACATTCACAGACATGACTAGGCATGATGAGAATTGTAGTTCCTGAACAACTGGACGGCCATAGTTTGCAAACCCCTGCAGCTTACAACAATGAAACTTTTAGCAACAGTACAGACTAGCAAGCCAATAAAAATGCTCTACCTATGACTCCAGTGAATTTGAAAACCTTGAGAATATTTGACCTGTATATAGTAGATTTTAAATTAGAGTTTGTTATTTTAACAAAAGTTTTTTTTTCCTTTGCTGGATGGGATGTGGACCAGACCTTCTTTTTCATTTCCAGGCATTCTGCACTTTTCTAGATGTGCCTTGAATTTGCCTGTACAGTACATACTGTAACTTCCCTCAGAGCGGCACACACCTAGGCTGGCCAAACATTATACAATTGTTGTGTATAATTTTCCATTAGATTTACCAAAACCATATAATATGAGGTCAAACCTAAGCCCTTTCAATTTTATGCAATCAGGCAGGCCCTTGCACTACATAGCTAAAGGTAAATCTAAACAAAACTGAATAAGAAAATTGTATAATGTATGGCCAGCTTTAGGCAATACAGTAGTAATTGGTGCCATAGTGTCTCTATATAACTCTGTCACTGGCCCATACATATAAATGTATAGATTTACTGTACCATTTTGCAGAATGATATAGCTGCTGAACTCTAAAGATTACCCACCTCTGATTTCCCCCAAACTCTTTTTCACAACATATGACTGATGGGGTCTCCATACTTTTTAAGCAAATGGCCAGTTTGCTGTCCTTCAGACGGGCTGGATTGTGGCCAGTGAGAAAAGAAAATGCCTCAGACTTGGTAGTCAGAGGGGGTAAAATAATTGCGTTATATAATAAGGCCAATAGGCAGTATTGGTATAAGTGGGAAGCATCATCTCCATCCAATGCAGGGGTGGGGAACCTTTTTTCTGCCAAGGGCCATTTGGGTATTTATAAAACCATTCGGGGGCCGTACAAAATTATCACCTTAAAAATTAGCCTGTTATATTTGGTCAAACATTTAATTAACTCACCCCTAATGTGATGGCTGCAACTGCTTCTCTTTGGTGAGGTGTGTAAGGTTAGCTGGTATTGATGATGTTGCTACTCGCAACAGGTTTCCCAGGTTTGCGTCGGTCAGTCTGGAGCGCAGTCGACTTTTTTGTGGTGGTAAGTTTTGAAAAGAACTGCTGGCAGGTACTGCTGGTGGGTACTGCTGGCTCAGGCTGGTACTGCTGGCTTGTACTGTGCTGCGCCTGCGAGTACTGCTGGATGGTACTGCTGGCTCAGGCTGATACTGCTGGGGGTACTGCTGGCTGGTACTGCTGTGGGTACTGCTGACTCAGGCTGATACTGTGCTGTAGGTACTGCTGGCTGGTACTGCTGGCTCAGGCTGGTACTGTGCTGTGGGTACTGCTGGCTGGTACTGCTGGCTCATGCGGGTACTGCTGTAGGTACTGCTGGCTCAGGCTGGTACTGCTGGCATGTACTGCTGGCTGGTACTGTGCTGTAGGTACTGCTGGCTGGTACTGTTGTAGGTACTGCTGACTCTGGCTGGTACTGCTGGTACTGCTGTGTGTACTGCTGGTTCTGGCTGGTACTGCTGTGTGTACTGCTGGCTCTGGCTGGTACTGCTGGCTAGGAGAAGTGTAGCAGCGCCACGCTGGAGGAAGAGGTGATGTTTCCTGTATTGGTCACAGGCGGAGTGCATTTGATATCACTCCGCCTGTGACTCACTCAGACTGTAATAACGGAGCAGGAACTATATAGGAAGCATCGGCTTCATTCTGACAGATCAGCTGAGAGACACAGACTCAGCTGCATGGGGGGCCGAACCAGATGACTTCGGGGGCCGCATACGGCCCTCGAAACGTAGGTTCCCCACCCCTGATCTTATGTGTCAGTGAGAGGAATGGTGCTCTGTTGGTGTCAGGAGGAGGAATAGTGCCTTGAGGGCTGGATAAAGGCAAGCAAAGGGCCACAGATTGGAGAACGTTGCTCTAAACCAGGGGTCTTCAAACTATGGCCCTCCAGTTGTTCAGGAACTACAATTCCCATCATGCCTAGTCATGTCTGTGAGTGTCAGAGTTTTACAATGCCTCATGGGATGTGTAGTTTCGCAACAGCTGGAGCGCCATAGTTTGAGGATCCCTGCTCTAAACCATGGACCACTGTCATGCCTACACACACTCCTTGAGCTAAAAGTAGCCAGCCACTGATGTGTGTGAAAGCTTTTCATTCACCATCATGTGGGAAAAAAAACATATGGCTACTTTACAAGATCTATAGATGCAGAACTTCCATCCTTGTTGCAGCCTCTGTCCAGCCTAAGCAGCTATTGATGTTGTCTGTAGCCACACCTAACCTAAATGTTGCATGCATTAGGTTATGCTAGAATCTGCTTAGTAAGAAGCATTGTCTGAAGGATGCAGAAGTATTTGAATTTAACTCTACACACCCTTTTAAACCTGGTATTTGGGTAGTAGGTTTAAAATGCATACCAATCATCCTTTCTGACTCCTGTGTGAGTGTTCCCCAAAAGAGCACTCCATCAATTTGCAGTGGACTTAAAGCCCAACTTCAGGAAAAAAATACCCCATTTCTCTAACGTCCTCCGACAGTCGCCGCCCATTCATACAGTCTTCACCAATGGGGGTATTGACTTCCTCTCCTTAGGAGTAGCTAGGCAAAAGACGGATGTCCCACTGGTCCAATACCCCTCCTGCAATAGCCATCTCAACTCAGTTTGTCTTCTGCCTAGTTCAGGAGTAGTCAGGCTTCCCTGTGCTGGGGCTACAGTCTCAGCCTTCTTCTTCCATTTTATAATTTTATTTTCTGAAAAGTGTCATTTTTTCTTTGCTTTGCTAGCTGTTTATTTTGTCAGCTTTTAGTTAGTCGGATCTTCGGATGAAGATGGAGTTTGCGGAGCTGGGAATCGGACTGGTCGTCCTGGTTATCCAGGACAGAGGATCAGATGGAATCCCAGCCCGCCATCAAGCGTTTCGCAGGCTATGTGTTCACCCTGGCCTCACAAACGACCCATCCCTGTCCTCAGGGATGCAGCCTTGTGAGGTGGCTACCTCACCGGACACATGCACGGTTCATCCGTGCACTCCTGGTGTCCTGCGTTTTTGGCTGGCGGCACTCCCCTACCATCTGAGGGTGGGCGGTTTTCGGTTTATTATGAGGCACCCCACGCCATTGGGTACAGGTAAGTACACTCTGTGTGGGGCCTCTGTCTGGGGTCGGCAGTCCTCTGTGTCTGCATTTTTGGGCTCCCTGATCCTGGTCCCTGCGGGGGTGTTTTCTCTCACAGCCTGCGCTGTGTGGGGTTTGGGGGATCCCTCTCCTGTGTCACTAAGGTGTTTGGAGGTACAGACTAGTGTGGCGACCGCTGAGGGGTTAACCGGTTGCCGACCGCTGCACGACTATATACTGCGGCGGTCAGGCCAGGCAGAGTGACGTAGCGGTACGTCACTAGCCTTCACTGCTCTGGTGCGCGCGCACGCACCCGCGGTCCCGCCGATGACTCGATTGGGGTCAGAACCGATCAGTCATCAGGTCCAGGCCAATCATTTTTGGTCTGGACCTGTTGATCGGTCCTAACCAATCAAGTGTCACTCTAAGCCTGTGAAATGTAAACACAGGCTTAGAGGAGATGTGCCCTCCCCTCCCAACGGTCTTTTTGGATCCAGCGTGAGAGGAGAGCACATCTAATTGTAAGTACTGCACAAAGCACACACTTCTACACTTAGATAGGCACATTTACCCCCCGATCGCCCCCCCCGATTAACCCCTACAGTCCCTGACACAACACACACTATATACAGCATATAGCATTTACCTATATACCTGTATAAGTGTGATTTGTGGTCAGGTGTAGCGCTTGCGACCCCCCCTTTTCCACTCAAATTACCCCCCACCCCCCTAATAAAGATTTAACCCACTGATCCCCCCTGACCCCCCCTGATCACCGCCGTTAACCCCTACACCCTCTGTCACATCAGCACTAATACAAACGTAATATACAGTATTTTTGTATTAGTGTCATTGTGATCAGAATTAGCGCAGGCAACTAAGTTTCTGTCCCAAGAAGGTTTAGGGTCCCCGCCACCCGCCCAATAAAGATTTAACCCCCTGACCCCCCCCCTGATCACCCCTACAGCCCCTGCCATAACACACACCGTATACAGTATATAGCATTTTGCTATATACCCGTATAAGTGTGATTTGTGGTCAGGTCTAGGGCTTGCGGCCCCCCCTTTTCCACTTAAATTACCCCCCACCCCCCCCAATAAAGATTTAACCCACTGATCCCCCCCTTAGTGTCATTGTGACTTGAAGTTGCGCTAGCGAGTTAGCTTCTATCCCAAAGGAGGTTTAGGGTCCCCGCCACCCCCCCCCCCAGATCCCCGGCGCATAGTTAGAAGTAACCCCTTGATTGCCACACACACACGCACACACATACACTTCCATTTCTAGTATAGTGTTTGAACAGATCAATATCTGATCAGAACTATACTAGCGCCCCCATAGTTTAGGGTTCCCAAAACGCGGTGTTTGCACGGTCAGCACTGATTCCTGCCAGCACCTGCGTTTAACCCTTTCACCCAGTTAAGTGTAATAATCAACAGATTACTGTCACTTACAAAAAAAACACAACACACAAAACCGCTGTTTTAGCAGAGTCAGGCCTGATCCCTGCTAACATTAGCAGTTTTTTTGGTAGCGCTTGAAATAGTCCTTGACAACCAGGTGCTTTTATTACCTGTGAGTCAACACCACTGTACAGGTAAATTTAGTTACCAAAATGTCTAAACGTTTGTACAGTGGTGAAGAGGCTTATAGTTATATGCTGGCCGTGTCATCTGATAGCGATGGGGAAGCTACAATGACTGAATTAATGTCAGCAAATGAACCTGATGACAGCAGCGGCTCCCTGACAGATAGCTCCGACGACAGATGGGTCCCTGTTAGACCCAGGCGTACCCGACCCCATTCTGGAGTTGTTGAGATGCAGGAATCGCAGGGTGCTCGTATGGAGCAGAGTGTGGTTACTAGTGCCGCTCATTTTTCTGGCGACCTGGCAAGCGCCAGCGGCCTAGTACACCCTGGACCTAGTACAACCAGCACTGCAGTATCACCTGGTGACATGGCGAGTCCCCTAAGTGCAGTTGAAGCTGGTGCGGTGGCTAGCACAAGTAGTGGCCCGCAGCCATTGCGTATTCGTAGACAGGCCGTAAAGCCCATAGTGCCCTCCCTGATGCGCTGGCATATCCCAATTGGCAACCCACTGATTCTACAGCGCCAGTACTTCCCCCAGTCACTGCCCAACCTGGAATCCACGTGGAGACAGCTGGTTTTACGCTCCTGAACTTTTTTGAGCTGTTCTTCACGGAAGATCTTTACAGATCTATTGTGGATCAATCAAATTTATATGCACAACAATTTATCGCCGCCAACCCAAATTCGCCCCTTGCCAGACCATTCGGCTGGAATCCTATAACGGTTTCCGAATTTAAAATCTTTCTGGGCCTTTCCCTCCACATGGGCATAACTAAACAAAGTGAATTGTGGCTATATTGGTCCACTAGCCCAGCTCACCATATGCGCATGTACTCTGCCTCCATGTCCAGGGGGAGATACGAGCAAATTCTGCGATTTATGCATTTCAGCGACAATGAACTCTGTCGTCCTCGGGGAGACCCTGCATATGATCGGCTCCACAAAATTCGGCCCCTCATAGACCACTTCAATCAGCGGTTTGCAGCCTTGTTTACCCCCGAACAAGTTGTCTGCATTGACGAGTCCCTGATTAAATTTACTGGCCGTCTTGCTATCAAACAGTACTTCCCCAGCAAGCGTGCCAGATATGGGGTCAAACTGTATAAATTGTGTGACAGGGCCACAGGCTATGCAGTTAGTTTCCGGGTCTATGAGGGAAAAGATAGCACTGTGGAGCCCCCGAACTGCCCAGACTACATAGGGAGCAGCGGTAAGATTGTTTGGGACTTGGTGTCACCCTTTATTCCGGAAAGGGGTACCATTTGTACGTGGACAATTTTTACACAAGCGTGCCACTATTTAGTCACCTGCTTGATTTACAAATTGGCACATGTGGCACCGTGCGACCTAATCGGGGCTTGTAAATTCCCGTCTTAGTCGGGGGGCGAGAGCCTGCTTGAAAACGGACAAATTGCTTGCGGTGAAGTGGAAGGATACACGGGATGTTTATGTTCTGTCCTCCCTTCACGCAGACACGACGATCCAAATCCCTACGGCAACTGGCGTTATGGAGAAACCCATCTGTGTCCACGAATATAACCTTAACATGGGAGGGGTGGACCTTAACGACCAGCTTTTGGCGCCGTATTTAGTTGCCCGTAAAGCCAGACGCTGGTACAAAAAAGTGTCTGTTTACCTTTTCCAATTGGCTATGCTGAACGCCTTTGTCCTATACAGGGCGTCAGGACGAACTGGATCCTTCCGGGAATTCCAGGAAGCGGTCATCCTTGCCTACCTGTACCCAGGAGGCATGCCTGCCCAACTTCCCCTTCCAGATGCAGCGAGCCGGCTGCATGAGAGACATTTTCCTTATGTCCTCCCGAGTACCCCTACCCAAATACGACCCCAAAGACGATGTCGTGTCTGTAGCAGGCGCGGATTTAGGCGTGACACCCATTATTATTGTCCCAAATGTCCTGACTAACCTGGTCTCTGCATCGGGGGAATGTTTTGAGCGCTACCATACACTAGTGGAGTATTAGTGTAGGGTACAGCACGACACAGTGTAGGGCACACAAACACAGGGTCTCGAAGGATGTTGGATGTCCATCGACATTTTGAGAGACCCAAGCTGGAAGATCGCAGTCCCAAATCAAGACATGAAGAAACAGAAAGAAAAATAAAAGGATCCAAAAACTGTTGTTGTGTCAGTAATTTTATATGTCCTTCTACTCTTCTTACTGTACTTTTTTAATGTCCTTTGTTTGTTTTTTCATTCTTTTGTGACCTGTTTCTCTTGCAGGTACTCGTCGGCTACCACGCATTGATTTTATATATTCTGACACAAACAGTGTTTGCGCTCAGCATATATGGATACCTTTGCTGATAGCAGCTGTGGTGATTTTCTGATTTCAGCACTGCAGTTAAAATCCTATTTTGGTATACGTGGATAGTGTCGTGTATACCCATCATTAAATTCAGTGGGTGGTTGTTTGGGCGGTTAATGATGAGTAATACTACGCATTATTCCTGTGCTGATTTCTGATAGGTTCTCTTTTTTTCCGTTCAGCCCACAGGCTGCATGAAAAAAAAAAAAAAACCTATATGCCAAACAAGGACCAGCAATGTACTGGTAAGTTGCTGGACTTTGAGTGGTTGTACCAGGATGATGCCTGCAGATTTAGGCATCATCTTGGTATCGTTTTTTACAGCCAGCGGTCGGCTTACATGTAAAAGCAATCCTAGCAGGTAATTGGCCGCTAGACTGCTTTTACATGCAGTGGGAGGGGCCTCCCCCCCCCCCACCGCCGCCTTCCGCAGCCTTCCGTGGTTTTTCTCGGGCTCTCCTGTCCCACCGGTTAACCCGAGAGTGCAGCTGGTGGTTCAGTTATCTAACCATAGAGCTAATTGGAGATTAGAATGGCTCCAATCATCTCTATGGCCTAAGATGCCAGAGGCTACGAGCATTTCATGACTTCTTTTTCGCCAGAAATAAACAGGGCCATTGGGAAATTGGGAAAGTATTTTATCACACCAATTTTGGCGTGGTCAGATGCGTTAAGGTCAGAGGAGAGATCTAGAGTATAAAAGACCCCAATTTTTTTAAAAAAAGAGTACCTGTCACTACAGATTGCTATAATAGGGGATATCTAAATTCACTGTGATAACAATAAAAATGATTAAAAAAAAAAAAATTAAAGGAAAGGTGTCAAAATAACATAAAAAAGCAAAAAAAAAAAAATCGAGCCCCCCCTTTCCCCCCGTGCTTGCGCGCAATGGCACACGCAAGCGTTGGTCTAGTGTCATATGTAAACCGCAATTTCAGCATGCATGTGAGGTATCGCCGCGATCGCCAGATCGAGTGCAGTAATTCTTGCAGTAGACCTCCTCTGTAAGTCTAAAGTGGTAACCTGTAGAGACTTTTAAAGGTTTTTAAAAATGTACGTACGTTGTTGCCGCTGCGCATGCGTGCGCAATTTTTAAAGCATGTCATCTTAGGTGTCTATGAACTCGGCATAAGATCATCTTTTACCAAAAAATTGGAATTATATAGTGTATTTGTGCAATAAATTAAAAAAAATGTATTTTTTTCGCAAAAATTGCGTTTGGAAAATCTGTGCGCAAATACCGTGTGTCAAAAAAATTTGCAACATCCACCATTTTATTCTATAGGGCCTCTGCTTTAAAGAAATATATAATGTTTGGGGGTTCAAAGTAATTTTCTAGTAAAAAAAAAATATTTTTTCATGTAAACAAAAAGGCACAGAAAAGGCTTGGTTTTCAAGTGGTTAGAAGAGTGGGTGATGTGTGGATAAGATTGAGCATAAAATGCCGGGACAGTTCAAACACCCCCCAAATGACCCCTTTTTGAAAAGTAGACACCCAAAGCTATTTGCTGAGAGGCATGGTGAGTCCATGGAATATTTTATATTTTGCTACAAGTGTCGGGAAAATTATTATTTTTTTTTTTTTACAGAAAGTTGTCACTAAATGATATATTGCTGACACATGCCATGTGTATATGTGAAATGACACCCCAAAATACATTCTGCTGCTTCTCCTGAGTACAGGGATACCCCATGTGTGAGACTTTTTGGCAGCCTAGCTGTGTACGTGCCCCCGAAAACCAATCCACATCTTCAGGTTTTCTAATGGCGTAAATTGCTGATTTTACCCCTGACTACCCGTCACAGTTTCAGAGGCCCTGAAATTTCAAGATAGCACAAAACCCCCCCCAAATGACCCCATTTTGCAAAGTAGACACTCCAAGCTATTGGCTGAGAAGCATGGTGAGTCCATGGAATAGTTTATATTTTGCCACAAGTTTCGGGAAAATAATATTTTTTTTATTTTTTTATTTTTTTTTTACACAAAGTTGTCAGTAAATGATATAATGCTCACACATGCCATGGGTATATGTGAAATGACACCCCAAAATACATTCTGCTGCTTCTCCTGAGTACAGGGATACCCCATGTGTGAGACTTTTTGCCAGTCTAGCCACGTACAGGACCCGGAAAACCAATCTGCACCTTCTGGCTTTCTAAGGGCGTAAATTGTTGATCTCACTCCTTACTACCTATCACACTTTTGAAGTCCATAAAAGGCCAAGATGGCACAAAACCCCCCCATATGACCCCATTTTGCAAAGTAGACACTCCAATCTATTTGCTGAGAGGCATGGTGAGTATTTTGCAGCTCTCATTTTTTTTGGAAAATGAAGAAAAAATAGGGAAATGCATTTTTTTTCCTCTTTTTTCAATTTCCAAAACTTTGTGACAAAAAGTGAGATCTGCAAAACACTCAACATGCCTCTCTCTTAAGCAAATAGCTTAAGGTGTCTACTTTCCGAAAAGGGGTCATTTGGGGGGGGGGGGGGGGTTTGTGCTATCTTGGCATTTCATGGCCTCCGAAACTGTGATAGGTAGTCAGGAGTGAAATCAACAATTTACGCCCTTGGAAAGCCTGAAAGTGGGGACTGGTTTTCGGGGACCTGTACTCGGCTAGACTGCAAAAAAGTTTCACACATGGGGTATCCCTGTACTCAGGAGAAGCAGCAGAATGTATTTTGGGGTGTCATTTCACTTATACCCATGGCATGTGTGAGCAATATATCATTTACTGACAACTTTGTGTAAAAAAAAAAAAAATATATATATATATATATATATATATATATATATATATATATATATATATATATATATATATTTCCCGCAACTTGTGGCAAAATATAAAATATTCCATGGACTCACCATGCCTCTCAGCAAATAGCTTGGGGTGTCTACTTTCCAAAATGGGGTCATTTGGGGGGGTTTTGTGATATCTTGGAATTTTAGGGCCTCCGAAACTGTGACAGGTAGTGCAGAGGTGACATGAACAATTTAAGCCATTAGAAAACCTGAGAGTGTTGATTGGTTTTCGTGGTCCTGTACACAGCTAGGCTCCCAAAAAGTCTCACACATGGGGCATCCCCATACTCAGGAGAAGAGGCAGAATGTATTTTGGGGTCTCATTCCACATATACCCATGTCATGTGTGAGAAATTTATCTTTTAGTGACAACGTTGTGTAAAAAAAAAAATTAAAAAAAAAATTAAAAAAAAAATTGTAATTTTCCCGAAACTTGTGGCAAAATATAAAATATTCCATGGACTCACCATGCCTCTCAGCAAACAGCTTGGGGTGTCTACTTTCCAAAATGGGGTCATTTGGGGGGGTTTTGTGGTATCTTGACATTTCAGGGCCTCCTAAACCGTTATAGGTAGTGA
Organism: Pelophylax lessonae; assembly: GCF_965119305.1. NCBI lineage: Eukaryota > Metazoa > Chordata > Amphibia > Anura > Ranidae > Pelophylax > Pelophylax lessonae. Next base: position 443,920,332 of record NC_138771.1, read on the forward strand.
GAAAATGCAATGAAAAATGTACGCCCTTTGAAATTCTGATGGTGGTGATTTGTTTTCGGGCTCCCGTACACAGCTACGCTCCCAAAAAGTCTCACATATGTGGTATCCCTGTACTCAGGAGAAGCAGCAGAATATATTTTGGGGTGTAATTACACATATACCCATGGCATGTGTGAGCAATATATCATTTCAATGACAACTTTGTGTAAAAAAAAAAAAAAAAAAAATTTTCAGTCATTTTTCAAACACCTGTGACAAAAAATAAAATATTCAATGAGCTCAACATGCCTCTCAGAACATTCCTTAGGATGTATACTTTCCAAAAAGTGGTAGTTTGGGGGGGTTTTGTACTGCCCCGCCATTTTAGCACTTCATGAAATGAGATAGGCAGTCAGAAATTAAAGCTTCGTAAATTTCAGTATTTACACCATAGTTTGTAGACGCTATAACTTTTGCGCAAACCAATAAAAATACGCTCATTGGTTTTTTTTTTTTGTCAAAGACATGTAGCTAAATATATTTTGGCCAAAAAAAATGACATAAATTGAGTATATTGGATATTTTTTAAAAGACAAAGTTGAAAATGTTATTTGTTTGCAAAATTTTCGCTCTTTTTTTATTAATATCACAAAAAATAAAAAAAGCAGAGGTGATCAAATACCACCAAAAGAAAGCTCTGTTTGTGGGAAAAAAAGGACGTAAATTTCGTTTAGGTACAGCATTGCATGACCGTGCAATTATCAGTTAAAGTCACGAAGTGCCAAGTTGAAAAAAGGGGTCTGGTCTTTTAGCAGCCAAATCCTCCGGGGCTTAAGTGGTTAAAAACCGCTGGTCCGCCATTTTAGGTGTGGGCAGCATGTCTGGCTTCACTGTGGGCGCTTGTATAGCATTGTGTGTAGTGTCTTTTGGCGCCTTACGACACCATCTTGTGTGTGGCAACGATCGTTCCGAATACATGGCGGCCATTTTGCCAAAGCCTCCAATTGCTTTGCATAGGCATCCATGTTTCCTTAGCCTGCAGCCTCAGTTCAGTCTCTGCGGTGACATCACTTCCTTCTTTTACTCTGGAGCGACCGAAGGAGCTGGTAACACACTTTTGGGGCGCTGTCCATTTTATAATTTTATTTTATTTTCCTCCATTGTGCAATCTTCCTGGCTCAGTTTGTCCCTGCGGGGGGTCTGTGTTCCACAGCCATTGTAGCGGTGTGCTGCGGGGGTCAGTGGCACTCTTAAAGCTTAAAAACTTTTTTTGCAATGGAATCTCAGGACAGCAAATTCCCTCCAGCTTTGGTGGGGGATTCAAGTTCTTCTGAATCCTCTACTCTGCTAATCTGGCTGCTGTTGTGGCATCTTTGGTGTCCAAAATGGATGTGCTGATGTCGGAACGGGCTGCTAGAAAAAAGGCCTAGGATTTCTTTTTCTTCTGATTCTGAATGTGACATGGTTGCTGTAGGTAGCGTGCCCCCTTTCGGGTCTCGCTCTTCTCAGGACCCGCAAGAGTCTGAGGGGGAGGCGGAGGTTACAGTGGTGGAGGTTTCCCCCCCTGGGACGCCGGAGGAACGCGTGGCTATGGATGCGCTGATTTCTGCCATTAAAGAAACACTACATTTAGAGGATGAGCCCAATCCTCCGGGCATTGTGTCATCTTTTGGTACACACAGGACCCGCAAGACGGCGCAGGTTTTTCCCTGCCCCGCTGAGTTTCATCACACTGTGAATGAACAATGGCGCAATTTGAAACACACCTTCACGGTGCCTAAGAGGTTTCAACTTCTCTATCCTTTTGCTTCCACCACGGTTGCACGCTGGTGTGTGGCTCCTCAAGTGGATCAGACTGTAGCCAAGTTGAACAAGGCTACACTGGTTCCTACCGAAGATTCTCTGGTATTTAGGGATCCTACGGATAGGCGGCTGGAGTCGCTTGCCCGCCACACCTATGTGGTGGCGGGTTCTATGCTCAGGCCTATTTTCGCCTCTGTCATGGCGGCTCAGGCTGTGGCGGATTGGACCGAGGTGCTCAGACGCACACTCGTGGCTGATTCTACCCCTCCTGCTAACGTGGAGATTGTTGACCAGATTTATCAAGGGGTCATGTATTTGTGCGATGCGGCCTTAAATGAGGCCCCTTTAGCTGCGCGCCTGTCCAGTGTCGCGGTGCTTAACCGTCGGCTGATATGGTTGAAAAGCTGGTTGGCTGACCAGTAATCTAGGAAGGCGGTGGCTGACATTCCCTATGCGGGGTCTCACCTTTTTGGAGAATCCCTGGATGAATTGGTTAAGGGAGTCACTGGGGGCAAGAGTACACTGCTGCCCCAGAATCCTAAGGGCAAGTTTTTCCGCGGTAAGCGGGGTCCCGCCTTTAAACCTAATCAGGGTTCATTTCGTGCCTTCAAGTCACAGTACAAGGGGAAACCCTTCAAGGGCCAGGGTGGCCAGAGAAAGCCCTGGGCCGGCAAACAAAACTCCGGCCAAGCTGGTGCGGAGGCTCAGTCCGCCTCTGCCTAAAGGGGTGCCCTCACCCATTTCAGGGGTGGGGGGATGTTTACACGGTTTCCTCCGACCTTGGCTGCTCCGAGTTCAGGACAGGTGGGTTCAGGAAATCGTTCGATCAGGATACAAGATCGAATTTCTTTCACGGCTGGCGGACAGATTCTTTCCCTCAAATCTTCATTTGACCCCAGGGCGGTTACAAGACCTGCATCTAGTGGTGCAGGATCTCCTCGCTCAGGAGATGATTGTCCCGATGCCTCATCGGGACAGGTTTCAGGAGTTTTACTCGAATCTGTTCACTGTGCCCAGAAAGGAGGGCAAAGTGCGTCCGATTCTAGACTTGAAAGCTCTGAACCGCTTTGTGCGCGTTCGAAAATTCAGCATGGAATCGCTCCGCTCGGTGGTGGCCTCTCTGAGCCCGGGAGAATTCCTGGCCTCTATCGACCTGAAGGATGCGTATCTACACATCCCCATATTCGAGGGTCATCAGAGGTACCTCCGATTCGCTATCGCGGAGGAACACTATCAGTTCGTGGCGTAAACCTTTCGGTCTCGCTTCGGCCCCAAGGGTCTTTACCAAAGTGTTGGCGCCTGTTCTGGGACTGCTGCGGGCGCAGGGCATTGCGGTCTTGGGTTATCTGGATGATCTCCTGTTAAGATCGAGTGCCAGTCAGAGCCTGCTGCGTGATCTGTCCACTACGGTCCAGACGCTCCAGGAGTTCGGTTGGACGATCAACGTTCAGAAGTCAACCTTGTCTCCTTCGGTTCTTCTCCCGTATTTGGGAATGGTTCTGGACTCTGCTTAAGCAAAGGTGTTCTTGCCGGAGGACAAGCTCCGGCCCCTACAGTCCGAGGTCAGGTCCCTCAGGGACAACGAATCCTAGTCACTCAGGAACTGTATGCGGTCCCTGGGGTTGAGGGCATCGGCCGTCGAGGCAATACCATTTGAACAATTTCACATGCGGTCTCTCCAAGCGGAGTTCCTGACCAGATGGGACAGACTTCCTCAGTCCTTGGACGTAAGAGTGTCTCTGAGCCGCCAAACCAGAATGGATCTCTTGTGGTGGCTTCAGTCCCCGGCTGTGTCGGAAGGGAAATCCTTCCGGCCGTTACTATGGACGGTGATTACCACAGATGCCAGCCTGTCAGGCTGGGGTGGCGTCCTGGGCAACCTATCTGCCCAGGGCACTTGGTCGGAGGAGGAATCCCCCCTTCCGATAAACATATTGGAATTGCGAACGATCAGGCTGTGCCTGCTCCATTGGTCGGATCGTCTTCAGGGCCGTCCTGTACGGGTGCAGACGGACAATGCCACTGCGGTGGCGTACATCAACCACCAAGGGGGCACCAGATATCAGCAGTTCACATTCCGGGTGTGGAGAATTGGCAGGCCGATTATCTGAGCCGCCAGACCCTGGACCAGGGGGAATGGTCCCTACACCCGGAGGTGTTTCAAATGCTGTGTGCGAAGTGGGGATCCCCGGACGTGGATCTGTTCGCGTCTCGGCTAAACCACAAGGTGGAAAGGTTCGTGGCAAGAACGTGCGATCCTCTGGCAGACGCCTCGGATGCGCTGGTGGTGCCCTGGCATCAGTATCGTCTGATCTATGCCTTTCCTCTGATTCAGTTGTTGTCCAGGTTCCTTCGCAGGTTAGCCTTGGAACCAACAATGGTGATTCTGGTAGCGCCGGACTGGCCACGCCGGTCTTGGTACGCGGACATCGTTCACCTGGCCGTCGAGCCTCCATGGCGGCTGCCAATGCGGGAAGATCTGCTGTCTCAAGGTCCGATCTTCCATCCTGCTTTACAGTCGCTGGTTTTAACGGCATGGCTGTTGAAAGTCAGGTCCTGAGAGAAACGGGGGCCTCTCCTCAGAGGTCATTCCCACTTTAATCAAGGCTAGAAAAGCCTCGTCTGGTACAATTTATTACCGAACTTGGAAAGCTTATTTTGCCTGGTGTGAGTCCAGGGGTTTCTCTCCTCGTTCATACTCGGTGGCGAGAGTGTTGGCTTTCGTCCAATCTGGTGTGGACCAGCGCCTTGCATTGGCTATGATTAAGGGCCAGGTTTCTGCGCTGGCTGTTCTTTTTCAGCGCCCTGTGGCGCCTAATTCCTTGATTCGCACCTTCATTCAAGGTGTGCGTCACTTGGCCCCTCCTAGAAGGGAGCCTTTACCTCCATGGGATTTGAACTTGGTTCTGTCCGTGTTACAACGTTCCCTGTTTGAAAACATCAGGGAAATCTCGTTACCTCTGCTATCTGAAAAGGTTGCCTTTCTAGTGGAGATCACTTCTGCTCGCAGAGTGTCGGAGTTGGCGGCGTTGTCTTGCCGCTCCCCTTACCTGGTGGTTCATAGGGATAAGGTGGTCTTGCGACCAAACCCGTCCTTTCTTCCAAAGGTGGTTTCGGATTTTCACCTCAATGAGGACATTGTCTTACCTTCGCTCTGTGCGAATCCTAAGTAGATTGCGTTGCACTCTTTGGATGTTGTCAGAGCAATCAGGGTTTACCTGTCGTCGACTGAATCCTTTCGGAAATCGGATTCTCTCTTTGTCCTTCCTGAGGGACCTCGGAAGGGTATGGCTGCGTCTGCCGCGACCATTGCAAAATGGATCAGACAGACAATTGTACAGGCCTATTCGTTGAGGGACAGGGTACCACCCTTCCCTGTCAAGGCGCACTCTACCAGGTCGGTGAGTGCGTCCTGGGCTTTCCAGCATCAGGCCTCGGTGGCCCAGGTGTGCAAGGCTGCGACTTGGTCGTCGGTGCACACCTTTTCCAAATTCTACAATTGATGTTCTGGCATCAGCTGATGCCTCCTTTGGCCGCAAAGTTCTCTGTGCGGCAGTTCAGTAGGGGACCCAGGTTTTATTGCGGGTCCCTGGCTGTTGGGGTTGTTTACCACTGGTTTTTTGCTTTCCTGGGTTGTTGCTCCTGTTGAGCATTTTTTGTTACCCAGAGTGTTACCTTCCTGTTCATGTAAGGTTCTTTTCTCTGATATGGGTACTGCGTTGCCTTTTCTGATGGTTGCGTTTCCCACCCCTCATGTCTACACTGCTTTGGGACATCCCCATTGGTGAAGACTGTATGAATGGGCGGCGACTGTCGGAGGACGTAAGAGAAAACGGAATTTTTGTAAAATCTTACTGTAAAATTCCTTTCTGTGAGTCCTCCGACAGTCGCCGCCCCCGCACCTCTTTTGGGGTTCTTATACACTTAACTGCTTTGATACCAAACTGAGTTGAGATGGCTATTGCAGGAGGGGTATTGGACCAGTGGGACAGCCCCCATGGGTGTGTCTATGGAAATGCTTTTGTTTTAACAAGTCTTTTGCCTAGCTACTCCTAAGGAGAGGAAGTCAATACTCCCATTGGTGAAGACTGTATGAATGGGCGGCGACTGTCGGAGGACTCAGAGAAAGGAATTTTACGGTAAGATTTTACAAAAATTCAGTTTTCACCCCTCTCTCTGGTCACTGGGTTAAAAAAAAATTCCCCAATTTCACTTACCTTTAGCCGTAGTCACTTGATCATCCAGGGTCATGTCTTTTCTGTTTACTTGTTGGATAGGTCCATGTCACAGCAGCTTGCCAGCAGAGAGATTAGGGGACTGGCTAGCGTGGGTTAATCTGGTGGTGCTGGAGTAACAATCCCTGTAGACAGAAACCGCATAAGTGAGGGTCTTGGATGTGGAGGATTCAGGTGAATATAACTGACTTAACCAGGTAAGGAAAACTTAACAGCTGAGAGGATGAGTTAAAGGGGGTTTAGAGGGAGGGATTAGAAAAGTATAGATTTTGCGTAGAGTTGGGCTCTAAAGTGGTTCTTAAGGCAGAAGTTTTTTTTTCTCTTAAGGCATTCTATGCCTTAAGATAAAAAACCTGTGTGCAACAGCCCCCCCCCCCCCCCCCAGCCCCTAATACCTACCTGGTCCCCATCTCGATCCAGCGATGTTGCACGAGAGACTTGGCTTTTCAGAACTCTCCCTTCTGATTGGCTTAGACACACAGCAGGCACCATTGGTGCTGCTGTCCATCAAAATCAGTGAGCCAATGAGGAGAGAGAAGGGACAGGGCTGAGCCACAGCTCCATGTCTGAATGGATACACAGAGCAGTGGCTTGGCCTGGGTGCCCCCATAGCAAGCTGCTTGCTGTGGGGTCTATTGGCAGGAGGGAGGGGCCAGGAGCAGCAGCAAGGGACACAAGAAATCCAGGCTGCCCTGTGCAAAACCACTGCACAGAGCAGGTAAGTATAACATGTCTGTTATTTTTAAACATAAAAAAAGACTTTAGTATAAATCCACAAATCGGAAAAGATCATTTATAAATATTATACTATTCTAGTAGCTAGATTTGTAATTACACCATCTTCATGTAAGAAAAAATAACTATCAACTTGAAATTGCAAAAAAAAAAAATTACAGGCACTATATCCCTTTAAAGTGACCCAGAGGAAAAAAAAACATGAACGATCAGGTCAGCACAGTTTACAGCACTTTTTATATAGTAAAAAGTCATAAAAGTATGGCATTAATTGTATTTATCCTTAGTTTAGTTCAGGAGTCTCCAAACTTTCTAAACAAAAGGGCCAGTTTACTGTCCTTCAGATTTAAGGGGGGCTGGACTGTGGCCATTTAGAGTAAAACATTTCCTGACTTCAGTGGGAATAAACAATGGCCCAGTGTCAGTGAGAGGAATAGTGCCACATCGTTGGTGTCATTGGGAGTAATTGTGCCCCGCCATTGATATTATTGGACCTCATCTTTGGTGTTATTGGGAGGAAATGTACCCCATTGTTGGTCTCATTGGGAGGAATTCTGCCCCTTTATTGGTGTCCGTGGGGGCAATTATGCCCCATTGTTGGTATCAATGGATGTGAAAATAGTGCTCCAAGGGCCAGATAAAAGCAAAGAGCTGCAGTTTGGAAACATGTGTTTACATGTGTTCAGAGTATCTAATCTTCCCTTGAATGCAAAGATTTGTTTTCTAAACCCAGCTGAGCTAAATGCACCTGAACATAGGTAAACAGTGTGCTTTTTACCATTTTTAATCATTACATGCAATTATATGTCTTTAGAATTGTCTTGTAAACGCATGCTTATGTGAATGACACCTTAACCACTTTAAGACCGGAAGATTTGACCCCCTTCCTGACCAGGCCCTATTTTGCGATTTGGCACTGCGTTACTTTAACAGACAATTGCGCGGTCGTGCAACGCTTTACCCAAATAAAATTGACGTCTTTTTTTCCCACAAATAGAGCTTTCTTTTGGTGGTAATTGATCACCTGTGCGATTTTTAATTTTTGCGCTATGAACAAAAAAGAGCGTCAATTTTGAAAAAAAAAAAAACAATATTTTTCACATTCTGCTATATGACATTCCCAAAAAGAAAATGTAAAAATCTATTTTTTTTTTAACATTTTAGGCCAATTTGTTTTCTGCTACATATTTTTGTTAAAAAAAAATCGCAATAAGCGTATTTTAATTGGTTTGCGCAAAGGTTATCGTGTTTACTAACTACGGGAAATATTTATGTCATTTTTATTGTTTTTTTTACTAGTATTGGAGGCGATCTGTGTTTTTTTGCGGGACTGCGACTTTGCGGCGGACAGATCGGACCCCTAACTGACATTTTTGGGGGGACCAGTCACATTACTACAGTAATCAGTGCTATAAATATGCACTGTTACTGTAATAATGACACTGGCAGGGAAGGGGTTAACCCTATGGGTGATCAAAGGGTTAAATGTATGCCTCATGCTTACTGATGTGTATGTGTGTGTGTGTGTGTGTGTGTTTGGGGGGGGGGCGGGGGTTCTGTGACACAGACAGAGATCACAGGTTCAGCTATGCTGAATCCTGTGATCTCTCCCTGTCTGTCATTGAGAAGATCCGCCTGCTTTGTTTACATAAGCAGGCGGGTCTTCTCACACTTTCCCAGACGATTGAGGAAGGGAGGCAGCGATCACCGCCTCTCCTCCTCTGGCCTAACTCCCGCCTTTTTAAACACAGCGGGAGCGAGCCTCCGGCAGAGCGCGCGCGCCGCCGAGACCACTAGGAGTCCAGCGACGTAGGTCTACGTCGCTGGACCCAGGGGAGCTGCACTGCCACTGTAGGATTACGGTCGGCAGTAGGCAAGTGGTTAAAGCGTAACTCCACTTTTGTTGAGAAAAAACATTCCCCTCTGGGTGATCTATGTACATTACACGGATTTTAACAAACTTTGTTGCAGATTCCTACTTTGTGTTATTCCGAAGAAATCCCTGTTTGTTTCTCTGTGCTGAGTGGGTCTAATGGGAGTGGTTTTATAATTATCTGTCAGCTGTGGCAGCTACAGGGCTCTAATGAGGAAAGCTGCTGGGCCTGCATCCCTTTAGAGGTGTTCCTATTGGAAGTATCTCACCAAAAATGACATTTTTGTTGCAGGGGATGCCAGAAATCTGACTTTTATCTTAGTGCAGACTTCTGGGAAAATTGGTGAGCCAATCACACAAGCAGGAAATGTTTCTGGTGTGTGGTCAGTACACATTCTGTGTACAGAACAGCTCCAGGTAGCCATATTGCATTGGATTGTCAGAAAATTAAACAGCTGCAGATTGAAAAGGAAAGGTCATTTTTAATAACATTTAAGCTAGAAAGCCATATCTGCATAATTGTTCTGGGTTATGCCGATCATGCACAGATACATTTTATCAGATTCCTGCTTAATTTGGTGACATTGGAGTTATGGGTGGCCCGGTCAGCACCACCCTGCTCAACAAACTTTAATCTGAAAATAAAAGGAGCTAGATGGAAAATTCTGAGCTGAACAGTGACTGAAGCCAATCAGACACAGTCACTGCCGGAGAGATGGTCATCTTTTGTACAGACCTGTGTGTACCACCCTCAGTGTACAGTAGGAAGATGTACTTTTAGCTTCTCTGCAAGCAACAGAGCTGAGGTTAATTGTGCTGGTCAGAGCTCCAAGGACTGAGTCTCTGTTCCCTCCTCCTAGCTTCTGGAACTGCTGGAGAGTTCTAAAACTTAGAGGGTGGAGGAGCAGAGAATAGGCCTGAATATATATGGAGTTTCCTCCAATCCCTAGGTGGGACGACCCAGAATGTGGGGAGAAAGGCCATAAATATTCTGTGTCCTGGCAGCAGAAGAGCAGAGTCCAGGGCCCAGGTGCCCAGAGGGGACCCCTGTGCTGGGGGTAAGGAAGAAGCCAGTGGAAAAGAGACTAGAAGCAGTTGAAGCCTCACACCCTTTGAGCCCCAGCTAGGCCTAGCTGAAACCATCCTGAAAGCAAAGGTCAGGATCTGCTCAGTAGGATGTGTGTGCAGCAGTCACTTGAGCTTCAGGAAACACCCAAGGGACTTAGTGAGTAACTTTGAACCACTACACCCAAAGCCTGATGGGGGAAAATCAGCAAGCTTAAAGCCAAGTAAAGCACCTCTTGCTTGGGGATCTATGGAACAGCAAGGTGCCATAGCATTTTATACACAGAGCAACTGCATTCACTGTTTGGATAATCTTTGCTAACAGCTGAGCTGATCTGTTTATCCTATGGGAGGACAGCGTAGTATCAAGTCCTCCCTTTGCATTCAAGTTACAGTTCTGAGAATCCCATATCTTCCCCTACCTTTCTAAGTTTAACCCCTAATCAACCAAAACCACCCACTCTGTACTGGTTCTTGACCTCTGTGCAACTGCTGGAAAATTCCTGTTGCCTTGCTGTGTGAGAGAGGGGAGGCCCAAAAATCCAGTGGCTCTTGTGGGGGTAGAGCTACATGTGTAGTTGTCGGACCTAACTTTTGTTTCTAGTTGCCAGTCACTGGTGGCTTCCCACTGCTGACTCCTACTACCTAGCCAGTTAAAGGAGAAGCAGAACCAAAGCTCTTTTGGCCCTACATCTCCTGTGGGTCACAGTAAAGCACTATGTTCTACAGTCCTGTGACCTGATTTCAGCCGACAGCAGGCTAAAGTCTGCTGTCGGCAGATGTGAATCTAGGATCAATCCTGCCTTTTAATGTGGGGATCCACCCTGATGCCTGGACCAGCAGCTGGCTTAGCCTCTCAGCAAACCTCTGAGAAACTGAGCCCAGCTGTTCCCGCCCCTCCACAGCCCAGCGCTCCAGTGAGCACTGGAGGGGCAAAGCAAGAGCGAATGATCAGCAATCTTTAAACGCTCAAATCTCAGTACAGATGCAGAATCGGACTGATGCCACATCCACCTAAATGAGTATAAATGTTTTTTTTTTTTAATTCCCAAACTTCTCTTTTAAGTTGGCTGAAAATCACTACATGGGTGTCCCTGTTGTCCCCCTCCTAACTGACATAATTTGACTGAAAATCAAAGGCGCATATGGAAAATTGTGGGCGGAACAGGGGCTGCATGCGATTAGATGCAGCTGTTTTTTGGGTATTTTGCAACAAGCACAGTGGGTCATTTATCCATCTACATGGGATAGCAAGGAAGGAGGAATTGGTTAGATTTTTTTTTCCTCCAGCCCACATGCTGAGTAAAAACATCTGCCTGCGCATGGCTAGCCCTGAGCACCACAATGATCAGCTGACCTTTTTCTTCTTGAGACTAAATTTCTGTTGTGGCAACCAAAGGTTTATCAGCTCTAAGAATCTTTGTTGGGTTCAGTTCGTTACTTAGGTTTAAGGGAAACTTTTAAATTGAAAGATGAAAGTCACAACTTTGAGCCTACACAGGACTAAGGACTTTATCCCCACCACCATGTGACATAGCTAGGTGACTGGGTGCCTGATTTCCATATGCCAGCACTGTCACATAAAAGGAAGTAGAATGAATTGCATGATCCCTCATACCTGCAAGTATTTTTTTTTTTTACCTCATAAAGGCTGCAGGTAGCTAACAGAAGTCTGCATTACAATGTAAGAAAAGTCAGAGTCTAACTATTCCTAAAAATGTTTCTCCCCCTCCTCCTAACTAAAATGTATATATAAAAAAAAAAGATGTGTGTGCTTACCTATTTTTAATCTGCAATGGCCCTGCAACTTGATTCTGCACTCCCAGCTAAGATCGCTTGACAGTGGATGGGAATTTAACCACTTAAGCCCAAGAGGATTTGGCTGCTCAAAGACCAGGGCCTATTTTGCTATTCGGCACTGCGTGACTTTAACGGACAATTGCGCGGTCGTGCGAGGCTGTACCCAAATGAAATCAACGTCCTTTTTTCCCACAAACAGAGGTGGTATTTGATCACCTGTACGATTTTTACTTTTTGTGCTAAAAACAAAAAAAGAGCGACAATTTTGAAAAAATACCAAAATTTTTCACATTTTTTATATGAAATTCTCAAAAAATAAAATGTAAAAATCTAAATTTTTTAACATTTTAGGCCAATTTGTTTTCTGCTACATATTTTTGGTTAAAAAAAATTGCAATAAGCGTATTTTGATTGATTTGCGCAAAAGTTATTGCGTTTACTAACTACGGGAAAGATTTATGTCATTTTTATTGTTTTTTTTTTAACTAGTAATGGTGGCGATCTGCGATTTTTTTTTTTTTGCAGGACTTCGACATCGTGGCGGACAGATCGAACCCCTGACTGACATTTTTGACACTTTTGGGGGTACCAGTGACATTACTACAGTAATCAGTGCTATAAATATGCACTGTTACTGTAAAAATGACACTGGCAGGGAAGGGGTTACCTTTATTGGTGATCAAGGGGTTAAATGTGTCCCTAGGGGCTTGATTCTAACTGTCAAGGGGCGTGGCTTGTTAGATCATAACAGAGACATACGATCCTACATAGCAGGATCGCATAGCCTCTGTCATGATCTAAGGGAGAATGACAGATGGCTATGTTTACATCAGCTGTCTGCCTTTCTCCCTCTTTTGAGCGAGATCGCGAGTGACTGGCGGACATCGGAGCCGCCGGTCACACGCGCGGGGATGTTAGTGAACGAGTGGGGGCAGGAGCGCGCCTGCGGCGACACGCGCTCGCCCCCTACAGGCTCGTGGGCGAGTGACGTACCCATACGTCACTTTGCCCAAGAGGGGCTGACCAGTCGTGCAGCGGTCGGCAAGTGGTTAATGTCACCCATAGGCTCCCATGGCCCAGCCGTTGTCGGCATTCCCTCCTCTTAGTCGCTCACTGACACAGGAGATCCAATGCTGTAGAATTTTGTGAATGGAGTGGATTAAATCATACACCCACCTTTTTTTATACAGTTCAGGCAGAACAAGTAGTAGAAGAGGAAAGGGAACATTTTTAGGAGGATTTTAGGTAAGTAAGGTTTAGGCTGGCCATACATGAGTCCCTTTTTGGTTCAACCAGCTTTAGGCTCCATTCATACCTGAGCGTATCGTTTTCAGGTGTTTTTTTGCAGGTGTTTAGAGGAAGGCATTCTAACAAAAACGCTTGCAATCTGCCAAAAAAAAAAAAGCTCATGTACTTTCTTGAGCTTCAGGCGTTTTTGCTTCAGGCGACAAAATGCTCATATGTGAACAGGGGCCATTGAATTGAATGGGATTTTGCTTGTTGGGTGTTTTGAGACTTAAGAGATGAGTGTTTTATGAGCTGAAAAACGCTCAGGTGTGAACAGGGCCTTAAAAAGAAAATGGCTCCATTTCCCCCCTCCTCACATTCAAGGTGGATGGGGGAATCCCTCCCACTAAGCTATTGTGTTCTGACAGCGGTGAGATTTCCCTGTCTTCAGAATACACTGATCAGCACCACTGGCTATAGCCGACACCGTTGATCGAGAGAAAATTTTACAACAGGCTGGTTGTACACAAGTCAATAAATAGATCAACTTGTGTACAAACAGCCTGCCTATACATGAATTGAAATTTGGCCAGTCCCTGCTGAACCGGACGAATTTCAATTCATCGTGGACCAGCTTTAGCCTTTTCTTCCACTTTAAGGTGAATAAGCTCACTTTAAAAATAGTTAAAAGCAAATATCCCTTTTTTTATGATTTGGATATAATGGTGAGGGGATAGATACACTGTACGATTTTATTACTGTTTTTCTCCCCATTAAAAAAATTAGCTCATCCTAATGAGACACAAATGGCAAAAAAGACAGATTTAAAATGACACTAAGGTCCCTTTAACACTGACTGACTGATCGAGTCTGCCTGTCAGTTTTTTCAGGTGGACCCGATTGGACCATCCATTGCTCTCTATGGAGCAGCAGATGTCAGCGGATACCCCCCTAACATCCGATCCGATCCTGTCTGCTAAAAACAGATGGATGGGGATCCGTTTCCCATCCGCTGGCGGATTGGATCGAATAATATTCGGATGGAAACGGTCCATGACTGCTCTGCCTCAGCGGAACGGACACGGACCTGTTATCTGCCTGTCCAGCGGAGATCAGCAGAGAGCTGAGCTGGCAGACTCCACCAGTGTGAAAGGGTCTAAACGATATCCCTATTCTCCAAACGTAATCCACACACATCCACTCTTTATGGTCCTATAATCTTTTTTATGAAATAGTTTCTTACTAAATTTTCTGCCTCCTTGTAACGTCCTCATTGAGCTTTTAAATCTCTACTTTTACCCCTCACTTCCGTTTGTTTGGAACAAACAGTGCATGTTCATTAGGTCATGTGCACTACAAATCCCATGGTCCATAGACTCTAGTCCATCGCAGGAGCGAGCAAGAGAGGGATAAGTGCCTACATACAGTGGGACCATGGAGAACCAGCGTAGCCACTCTCTAAAGTTAGATCGCAGCAGCAAAAAACAAAATAATTTGGAGGAGGCTTATGCCTTGTACACACTAGTAGTGGTTTTTTTTTTTCATTCAACCCAGCAGGGCTGAATGACAAAAAAAAACTGACAACTCAAGAGGAGCCACTGTACTAACTAACCGACGTTCATACAGCAATCTCCCCTGATGAGCAATTGTGTTGTGACAAGAGGATGGCCCTCCTGTCAGAATGCTTCAGGGGATGATCACCACAATTTCCATGGGCATGGGATTTCATACTTCCAAAAGAACCTCATTCTGAGAGGGGATTCACTCAGGTACATCTGTGAGGATCTGCGGTCTCTAGTTTATCCCTCATAGTCTGTGTTTGTCTTTAAGCTTCAGTTTTAGGTGTACGTTTATGAAATTGAGAAGTTTTCTCTCACTTCTTGACAGTTCTCAGAGGAAAATTATCTCCTCTGGCACCCTGTTTTTGAAGCAGAGAACTTCAGTTCTCACAGGGAGAACAGAGGAGAAGTTTTTTTCTCTGAAAACGGCCGAGATTTGTGTAAAAGTGAATGGGCTGCCTGTAATCTTGTGAGACAAAGCAATATTATCATTGCTGAATAAACGTGAATTCTCAGAGGAAACCCCCCACCTAATGTTAATAAAATAATTAAGTCACCCTACACAAAAAAAAAAAAATTATATATCTCACATATACACAGTAACTCACAAAAGTGAGTACACCCCTCTCATTTTTGTAAATATTGTATTATATTTTTTCATGTGACAACACTGAAGAAATGACACTTTGCTACAATGTAAAAAGTGGTGAGTGTATAGCTTGTATAACAGTGTAAATTTGCTGTCCCCTCAAAATAACAAAACACACAGCCATTAATGTCTAAACCGCTGTCAACAAAAGTGAGTACATCCCTAAATGGAAATGTGCAAATTGGGCCCAAAGAGTCAATAATTTGAGTGGCCAGTGGCCACTATGTTTTTCCAGCACTGTTCTAACCCTCTTGGGCATGGAGTTCACCAGAGCTTCACAGGTTGCCATTGGAGTCCGTTTCCACTCCTCCATGATGACATCACGGAGCTGGTGGATGTTAGAGATCTTGCACTCCTCCACCTTCTGTTTGAGGATGCCCAACAGATGCCTAATAGGGTTTAGATCTGGAGACATGCTTGGCCAGTCCATCACCTTACCCTGAGCTTCTTTAGCAAGGCAGTGGTCGTCTTGGAGGTGCGTTTGGGGTCGTTATCATGTTGGAATACTGCCCTGCAGCCCAGTCTACGAAGGGAGGAGATCATGTTCTGCTTCAGTATGTCACAGTACACATTGGCATTCATGGTTCCCTCAAGAAACTGTACCTCCCCAGTGCCGGCAGCACTCATGCAGCCCCAGACCATGGCACTCCCACTACTATGCTTGACTGTAGGCAAGACACAATTGTCTTTGTATTCCTCACCTGGTTGCCGCCACACACCCTTGACACCATCCTAACCAAATATGTTTATCTTGGTCTCAGTAATCCATGTCCTTAGTCTGCTTGTCTTCAGCAAGCTGTTTGCGGGCTTTCTTGTGCATCATCTTTAGAAGATGCTACCTTCTGGATGAGAGTTATGCAGACCAATGTGATGCAGTGGGCGGCGTATGGTCTGAGCACTGACAGGCTGACCTCTCACCCCTTCAACCTCTGCAACAATGCTGGCAGCACTCATACATCTATTTCCCAAAAACAACCTCTGGATAGGACGCTGCGCACAGGCACTCAACTTTTTTGGTCAACCATGGCAAGGCCTGTTCTGAGTGGAACCTGCCCTGTTAAACCATTGTATGGTCTTGGCCAACGTGCTGCAGCTCAGTTTCAGGCTCTTGGCAATCTTCTTATAGCCTTGGCCATCTTTATGTAGAGCAACAGTTCTTTTTTTCAGATCCTCCGAGAGTTCTTTGCCATGAGGTGCCATGTTGAACTTCCAGTGACCAGTATGAGAGAGTAAGAGCTATAACACCAAATTTAACACACCTGTTTCCCATTCATACCTGAGACCTTGTAACACTAACAAGTCACATGACACCGGGAAGGGAAAATGTGTAATTGGACCCAATTTGTGCATTTTTAGTTAGGGATGTACTCTTGTTGCCAGCAATTTAGACATTAATGACTGTGTGCTGAGTTATTTTGAGGGGACAGCAAATTTACCCTGTTTTACAAGCTGTACACTCACTACTTTACATTGTAGCAAAGTGTCATTTCTTCAGACTCGATTCACACTGCCGCGACTTGTCAGGCGACTTGTCAGCCTGACAAGTTGCGGTTCCTCGCGGTCCATTGACTGCTACAGGACCCGTTCTAATAGGAGCGACACAAGAAAAAGGGTCCTGTACTACTTCGGGGCGACCTCGGAGCGACTTGCATAGACATTCATTATATGAAGTCCGTGCAAGTCGCGCCGGAGTCGCGGTGCACGGGACTTCACAAGTCGCCCCCGAAGTAGTACAGAGTCGTGTCGCCATAGTGTGAACCGACTCTCAGTGTTGTCATATGAAAAGATATAATAAAATATTTTCAAAATTGTGAGGGGTGTACTCACTTTTGTGTGTTACAGTGTGTATATATATATATATATATATATATATATATATATATATATATATGGCAGGGGACATGTTTACTGTCTTGGGGGTCTGATCGAGGAAGAAGGGAGTCAATAATCTTCCTTCTTCCCGGATTCTGACTTCTCTCCCTGATTCTCAAGCCTCTGACCTGGTAAATCTGGGAGTCAGAGGCGTAACTAGAACCTTCAGGGCCCCAGGGCAAGAAACCATGAAGGGCCCCCTGGACCCCAGGCCGGGGCCCTTCCCTTCAAGCCTGGGGCTCTTCCCACTGATCCTGGGGCCCTTCATTACAGTCCCGCAGTGGGACCCTTTCACAAGTTCTGCAGTGGGCCCCCTTCCTGTCATCTTGTGGCCTCCCCACGGTGGTGGAATGGCAGGGGCCAGGTCGTGACCTTTGCGATCCTGGAAGTTCACCCACTGGTGTCAGTAGTTTTTATTTTTTGGTATTTTAATTGTATTATTTTTTCATAATTTTATTTTAATTTTTTTACAATTTTTTTACAATGTGACAATGTGGGGAGGGGAGCACACAGGGGCCCAGAGACAGCAGAACACAAGTGAACTGGATAGGAGGAGTGGCGGGGGCAGCATACAGAGGAACCAATCTCCTCCATTTTCCTCCTGCAGCTACAGGAGGAAAAAGGAGGACAGTGATTTTTCTACATGCTGCCCCCGCCGCCCCTCCTATCCAGGTGTGCAGGGGAGCCGCACAGGCCCCCTGGAGCATGGGGCCCGGTTGCAATTGCAACCCCTGTTGTTGGATACTCCAGAACACCATATGCAGGGCTTTTTTTCAGTGGGGGAACGCATTTCCGGCACCTCCAGTCTGAATGTATGCAATGGCAAAAGGGTGCTGGGGTCAGTGGGGTGAGCTGAATGGCCTATTGATGCTGGCTGCTGGGGGATCTATTGTTGCTGGGGTGAATCTATTGTTGCTGGAGGGCATTTTCTTGTGGGGGGGTGGGGGCTATTGTTGCAGTGGAGGATTTATTGTTGCTTGGGGGAACTATTGTTGCTGGCGTCTATTGTTGTTCAGGGGGTCTATTGTTACAGGGGGGGATTTATTGGGGGGGGCAATTGTTGCAGGGGAGGATTTATTGTTGCTGGGGGGCTATTGTTGTTGGGGGTCTATTGTTGCTGTTTGCAGGGGATCTAATTTACTGTTTTTTCTATTGTTGCAGGGAAAGATTTATTGTTGCTGGGGGATCTATTGTTGGGGGGGGGGTCTATTGTTGCTGATTCCAGGGGATCCTATTTACTGCTTTTCTAGTTATCATTAACAAATTCTATGCAAATTACCTAGAACCACACCATGATACTTGGTTCTGTATTCTCTATAAGGGGGGTACTGGGAGGTGGGTAGAGGGTGGAACCAAAGGACAGCGCTCGGAGGTGGGTAGGGGTTGGAGGCAAGGGGTGACTCAGAAGAGGGGAGTACCTGCACCTATTCTCTGAGAAAAAAAGCCCTGACCATTTGCAATGTTCCAGGACAGGTAAGCCTCAATAGTAGTGCACCAGGGTTTCACAGCAGCAACAGTCACTAAGATCCCTCTCTGGTGTGTACTCACAGGGTCCCTCCCTGGGGCTTTAATGCCTCCCTCCAGACAGTCTCCTCAGTGAAACCTTCAGATTGGATCCTCAATGAAACCCCTCTTTCAGCTCCCAAAGAACTTGCAGCTTGAATAGGCCCCCCTGGCTATGCACAGTTGGGACCTCAATGAGACTAGCAGAATCTGCAGCTGGTTTGTCTGGAAGGGCAACAGCACTTCTGGCTTGGAACCTCTCCTCCTCCTTGGGAAGAACACTGCTCTCCCAGGCTCCAGACTATTTATGCGAGCAGTCACAGCCCTTACAGCAACCTCTGACATTTACATCCTCCATCACATGCACACCTGGGATCCATGATCAAAGTCCTACTCACAAAGCCTTAAGAGAGCTTTCTGCCACCCAGCCTCCATGTGACGCTCTCCAGTGAGGAAGAAAGGGTCCTTCTCCAGACCAGTCTCTGCAGGTGATACCCTCCAGTAGATGTCTGTCAATCAGATCTCCTTTCAGGCCCTCAGCCATGCATATGTTGAGGCCCAAACTGCATCTCCAGTACACAGGCTGCATTCCAGGGGCAGCAGCCCCAGGACAAGAACACTATGTGCAAGCCTCCCAAACATTTATCGTCTCCCGCAGCCACCATCTGGGCACCTTCCCACAGTGATTGGCTGGAGCTGCATAAATATTAAGACTGATCATTTGACTCCCCCCATCCACTAAATTCTGGAAGCCTCCAGAAGATAGGGGGAAGCAATGAAACTTGCAGGCGGTAGAGCCCAGAGCAGACCAACGTAATCGCAGATTACAGCAGAGTCACAAGAACAAAATTTGCCTAACCTTTCTAGTAGCCTATCTGAGAGGGTGCAACACATAAATCATATATGCGGCTGCATAAAATAAGTTGTTGGGATCAGTGGCGTAACTATAACCTTCAGGGCCCGGTACAAGAAACCATGAAGGGCCCCCTTGACCTTGGGGCTCTTCCCCCTGAGCCTGGGGGCGGAATTCCAGGGCCCGGTCACAAGTGCGACTTTTGTGACGCTGGTAGTTCCGCCACTGGTGTCAGTAGTTTTTTTTATTTTTGTTATTTTATTTTTTTTTTTACATTTTTTTTGCTTACAATATTTTTTAAATTATTTATTTACAGTTTTTAGGAGCCCTGTTGGGGGGCTTTGGTGAGATATCAGGGGTCTAAACAGACCTCTGGTGTTCCACCTTTGAGACAGAGAAAGGAGATTGAGGACACAGCCCTCAATCTTCTTCTCTGCAGCCTCAGCTGCACAGAATGTTGTTACGCCTCCAGTAGCTGAGCCTAGCGTACAGCGGGGTCACCCTGTTGGAAGACACAGGCTAACCTGAGGTGCGGAGTCTAAGCGCCAACCGGTGTTCACCAGAGCTCCTGGTGGTGAAGATGGACTTCGCTGCTTGTTGGCGCCAGGTCGCGGTCCTCAGGGTCGCCCCACCATGAGGTGAGCGAGTTCGGATCCGGGAGCGGAGGAATTGATAGGAATAGACAGGACCATAGTCAAAGAAAGTCGTTAGCCAATGGGAATCGAGAGCCAGAAAGGTCATCAGCCAAAATGGAAATTGAGAGCCAAGAAGGTCTTCAGCCAAAGCCAGGTCATACACGGAGGAACACAGAAACCAGTAGATAGCCAGCAGAGATGCACCTAGAAGCACAAACACACGAGCAAAGGACTGAAAGCCAACAGGTGGTATATACAGGGATTTTTTTCTCAGAGAATAGGTGCAGGAACTCCTCCCTTCTGAGTCACCCCTTAACTCTGTCCCTACCCACCCCCGAGCACCGTTCCTTGGTTTCATCCCCTACCCACCTCCCAGTACCACCCCTTTTAGAGAATTAACGATAACAAGAAAAAGGCAATATAATAGATCTAGAAACAATGGACACCCCAGCGACAATAGATCCACCCCTGCAACAATGGACTTCCAACATCAAGCATCAATAGACTCTCCAGCAGCCAGCAGCATTAGGCCGCTCCCTCAACAGTAGATCCCTCCCAGCAATGATTGATTCCCTGCAACATGATACCCCACCTGCAACAACAGACTTCCCCAGCAACAATAGACCCTCTGCGCAAATAGATCCCCCCCAGCAACAAATAGATCCCCTCCAGCAACACTAGATTCCCCAGTAGCCAGCATCAATAGACCCTCCAGCAGCAAGCAACAAAGACCCCTCCCTCAACAATAAATCCCTCCCAGCAACAACTGACCCACCAGCAGCAAAAGACCCACCCCAGCAACAACAATTCCCTATGAGAAACAGAAGACCCCCCCCCCCAGCAACAATAGACCCCCATCCTCTGCAGCAATAGATTCCCTTTTAGCCAGCATCAATAGACCCTTCAGCACCCCTTGCCATTACATACATTCAGTTCTGGAGGTGCCGGAACTGCGTTCCCCCACGTTCCCGCTGAAAAAAAGCCCTGGGTATATATATATATATATCCTGTGTGCAACCTCATCACTAAGTGACGCCCAGGAAGCAGCAGGAAGTGATGAAGCAATCAGAGTCTATAAAGACAGCAGTCAGCACATGTCCAAGATGGCTGCAGACAGAAAGGCAAGGGAAAACCTTGACAAATGTATGGACAGGAATACCTCTGTACAGAGCTTCCCGTTCATTCACAAACTGAAGCACAGGAAACACAGTTTACTTTGATTCACTTCTGAATGGACAGAGTCAGTGATTGGAACAGATCACTTACTCTCCAATTCAGAAAAGGAAGGGGCCAGTAAATAACACATTTTCTGGCCCCTTCCCCACTCTCACCCTGACAGATCACCTGCAGCAGCTGGCGGGAGAGGGAAGGGAGAAACCCAACAGAGCTGTGGGGGACAAGGGAGCGGGAAAGAACTTGAGGGCTAAAGAGCACATGGGGGGCAGCAGTAGGAAGTTGGATAGGAGGGGCAGCTGCATATAGAAGAACCAATCTCTCCATTTTCCTCCTGCAGCCGCTGAATGCCTAGAGAAAAAAGAAGAGATTGATTCCTCTATATCAGCGGTCTCCAAACTGTGGCCCGGGGGCCGGAGGCGGCCCTTTGCATGTGTAGCACCATACAGGTAGGTGATAGGTAAAGATATAGTGGGCCTTGTCTGCCTAACGGCGGGGCTGTGATTTAATAGTCAGGGTGTCATGGTTTCCAGGTGTGCCTGCTGAAGGGGGAGTCTCCCCACTGGCTCCTGTGAGAGGCTTCTCATAGGGTGGTGGAGGAAACCCAATCAGGAGACACATTCAGGCTTGTAACTACCCCAGGAGGCAGATTTTGCCGCAAAGGATTCTGGGAGTGGGTATAAGTTTGGGGGTGGCACATGACACAATGTCTTTGGCGGGAGCAGAGTCCCAGGAAGGAGAGTGCGGCTGTCTCTCCTCCTGTCTGAGGAAGGTGGATGTCTCGGGGTGTCGCCTGAGTGTCCAGAGAGTGCTGAGTGAGCTGAGGGGATCCGGTGTTTGCCGAGAGCCTGCGGCGAGAGACAGAGGCATAACTAGAACCTTCAGGGCCCCGATGCAAGAAACCATGAAGGGCCCCCCAGGCCCCTGGCCGGGGCCCTTCCCTTCAAGCCCGGGGCTCTTCCCACTAATCCTGGGGCTCTTTAATCTCATTGCATGGCCTTTTATTATGGTCCCGCATCAGGATCCTTTCACAAGTTCTGCAGTGGGCCCGCTTCCTGCAATCTTGGGGCCTCCCCACAGTGGTGAAATGCCAGGGCCCGGTCGCAAGTGTGACCTTTGAGATCCTAGAAGTTCACCCACTGGTTTGCTACCGGGCCCCCTGGAGCATGGGGCCCGGTAGCGATTGCAACCCCTGCAACCCCTGTAGTTACGCCCCTGCTGGGAGTGTTAATAATGGCACAGATGGCCAGTGAAGTGCTGAGATCGCAGCTTCATAAACTAGCTGTTTCTGTGTCAGTCAATGACAGATTATCCGTGTGTGGAGATAATCAGTGGAGAACATGTTCTCCCCCGATCATCTCGGTTTCATAAATCAAAAATGATCCGAGATGAGCTGCGATCATCAGTATCGCTGCTCATCTCGGTTTCATAAATGAACACTAGTCTGTTTTTACAGTAAAAAAAAAAAAAGTATCAGACTGTCACAAGGGAGGAACACATGCCCTGCAGTAATATTAGGATTCATTTTGAAGTCTAGTGACCATTATAAAACTCGCTCAGCCTACCGCCTTATTTGTACGGTCACCAATCTTCTGGGCTAATCCTGATATCCTTCTAATTCACAACAAAGGGTTACATTGTTCTGTTTTATCTTCGGTCCTCTTTAGCTTCAAAAAAATTGTACATGTTCATTTGTTAATGGCATTAAAACGGTTATATAAAGCAGTTTAATAAGTATGTACTTCATGGTCGGTGACCCTGCAATGCTTCTTCTATTAAAGAATTGTCTTCCTTGCTAAAATCATGAACTGTTTTTTTCAAAGTGTAGTTGTATAATTGTTGGAATCCGTGGCAAGGAAGTTACACAAGCGTAGATATGAAAGGGCACAGCCATAAAACAAGGATCCAAACGGTTTAAATGGAATTAGAGTGTCAGGGAAAGGGAGCAGAAATTATATCCAGCTAAAAATAGCTGCCGATTTATATTGTGTGTGGAGCTTAGCTTGCTAATCAGAAGGAGCTGCCCTTCCTTCTATTTTTAGTCTCGGCAGAATCTGAACTTTGTTCAAATAGGAAAAAAAAAAAAAGTTAAACAAATAAACCGCTTGTTTTGTTTTCAGCTAGGAAACTGCAACAGCTTACAGGGGGAGCGTGGACGGCCTGCCATCAGTCACCACCCCCTTAGGGAAGGCTGTTGCTTCTTCCTGATGATAGGGCAGCAGAATGTTGCACAGTGTTGGGGCTGAGCTACAGAGGAACTAATAAACCAGTTAACCTCTTGTTGGCAGTCTCTTGCAAAACACTGAAGTGAAACCAAGTGCAAATAAGATAAATGATTACATTTCTCAAAAGTAAAAGCAGAGTGTGTGCCTGCAGGGAATTTAAGAAGTATAAACCCTCAGCGATTTTTAGTTTAACACATTGAGCGCAATACCAAACATTCCCTAGTAAACTATTCTTTAACCACTTGCCAACTGCCCCACGCAGATATACTGTGGCAGGCAGTGGCGTAGCGTGGGTTGTCAGCGCCCGGGGCAAGGTAAGTAATTTGTGCCCCCTACACAAACCTATTAGACCATTACACAGGCCACTACACTGACACCTACACTGACCTAGCTGACTACTACAGAGACCTACCTTATTCCTACACTGACCTACCTGATTGCTATACTGACACCTGCACAGACCTACCTGACCACTACACAGACCTACCTGATTACTATACTGACACCTACACTGACCTACCTGACCACTACAGAGACCTACCTTATTCCTACACTGACCTACCTGATTACTATACTGACACCTACACTGACCTGCCTGACCAGTACACAGACACCTACTCTGACCTACCTGACCACTACACAGACCTACCTGATTACTATACTGACACCTACACTGACCTACCTGACCACTACACAGACACCTACTCTGACCTACCTAATTACTATACTGACACCTACACTAAACTACCTGACCACTACCCAGACCTACCTGACCAATACACTGACCACTACACTGACCTACCTGTTTCCTGTACTAACCAACCTGATCACTATACTGACCTACCTAATTTCTATACTGACACCTACACTGACCTACCAGACCACTACACAGACCTACCCGGCCACAACACAGACCTACCCGGCCACAACACAGACCTACCTGGCCACTACACTGCCCACTTCACTGACCTACCTGATCACTATACTGACACCTACAGAGACCTACCTGATTACTATACTGACACCTACAGAGACCTATCTGACCACTACACAGACCTACCTGATTCCTGCACTAACCGTCTTGATCACTACACTGACCTACCTGATTCCTGCACTAACAGACCTGATCACTACACTGACCTACATAATTTCTATACTGACCCCTACACTGAACACTACACTGACATTCCTGATTCCTACACTGACCTACCTGACACCTTCACTGAACCCCCTACACTGACACCCCCCTACACTGACATCCCCCCCTTACACTGACATCTTCCCTGACACCTACACTGACCCCCCTACACCGACACCTACACTGACCCCCCCTACACTGACCACTACACTGACCCCCCCTACACTGAACCCTATAATGAACCCCCTTCACTGACCCCCCCATACACTGACCCCCCATACACTGACATCTACACTGACCCCCCCTACACTGACACCTTCACTGACCCCCCCTACACTGACACCTATACTGACCACCCTACACTGACCCCCCTCTACATTGACCCCCTCATACACTAACCCCTACACTGACACCCCCTAAACACTGACCCCTTACACTGACACCAACACTGACCCCCCCCACACACATTCTCACATACACTGACCTCACCTACACTGACCCCCCCATACACTGACACCTACACTGACCCCCTACACTGACACCTACACCGACCCCCCTTCACTAACCTCCCCTACACTGACACATACACTGACCCCCCCTACATTTCCACATTTGACCTCCCTAAACTGACACCTACACTGACCCCTATACTGACTCCCCTACACTGACACCCCCCACACTGACCCCTCCATTCACCGACCCCCCATACATTTCCACATACACTGACCCCCCCCCCCATACACTGACCCCTACACTGACACCCCTACACTGACAGCTACACTGGCCCCCCCATACACTGACACCTACACTGAGACCTATACTGACACCCCCCTATACTGACCCCCCACACTGACTCCCCCCCCCATACACTGACACCACCTACACTGACCCCCCCTACACTGACAACCCCTACACTGACAACCCCTACACTGACCAACCTCACCCCCTCCCATGTCCACTTCCCTGGGCCCCCAGGGGCAGGCAGCACATCACTTACCTTGTTCTGTGTCCAAACACTGGCGACTCGAGGAGGTGATCCGGAGTGGAGGGAACAGCGTGTCGGCGGCCGGCCCGGACAGCAGGGGGAGACTCCGGAAGCATGCTGCACATGCACTGAGCCACAGACTGCCATATTCACCCACGACCAGCCCCGCCCCCTGGCCGCACCTGACACCTTCAGCGGTCCGCCGCTCGTTCCGGCACAAAGCGGCAGTCAAAGAGCCAAGAAGAGGAGAGTGGAAGGGCGGGCCGCTGGACGGGGCATCATCAGAATAAAGGGACACTATGATCCCACGGATGGCGGGCGTGTTATGCGCCCCCCTAAATGTTGCGCCAAGTGCGAGTGGTCCCCTCAGCACCCCCCACGCTACGCCACTGGTGGCAGGGAAGCTTGGCTGCGCATAATCACGTAGCTTTACGTGATTATGTGCACACGGTTTTGGCGGCACGTGCTGCCAGAGTTGCGCTCCTGCTGTGATTAGACACAGCAGGAGGCAGACTGCGGGAGGAGCGGGCCCGATCGCCGCTGGCCTCCCGCAATCTTCTGCAAAACTGACAGGAGAGCCTTCTGGTATGTAAACAATATAAGACGGTTCTCCTGTCAGAGAGGCAGGGAAAGTTAGTAAGCACATCTAGGGAACACATTTAACCCCTTCCCTGCCAGTGTCATTTATACAGTAACAGTGCATATTATTTAGCACTGATCACTGTATTAATGTCACTGGTCCCCAAAAAGTGTCACTTAGTGTCAGATTTGTCCACCGCAATGTCACAGTCCTGATAAAAATCACTGATCGCCGCCATTACTAATAAAAAAAAAGTCCATAAATCTATCCCGTGGTTTGTAAACACTATAACTTGCAATCATTTTATGCTTTTTGGGATTTTTTTGTTACCAAAAATATGTAGTTGAATACAAATTGGCCTTAACTGATAAAAAAAAAATTAGATTTTTAAATTTTTTTTATTGGGACTGTTTTATAGCAGAAAGTAGAAAATATTGGTGTTTTTTCAACATTGACGCTCTTTTTCGGTTTATAGCGCAAAAACGAAAAACCAAAGAGGTGACCAAATACCACCAAAAGAAAGCTCTATTTGTGGGAAAGAAAGGACATCAATTGTATTTGGGTACGGTGTCGCACAACTGCGCAACTATCAGTTAAAGCAACACATTGCCGAATCGCAAGAAAATGGCCTGGTCATTAGGGGGTAAAACCTTACGGGGCTGAAGTGGTTAAAGTTCTTATCCCAGCACTTGCAGTTCAAAACTTTTAGAAAGTAGGAGGAGGGAAGAGCAGGAGAGAGCCTTGCCAACTTAGGCTACAGGGCTGTGCATTTCTATTGATGCACACAGTGAATGGCGACACAACTCTAGTCCCTGCATGAATGGTTGGCTCCACAGGACACTGCAGACGAAGGAGCCACCCTGAAACAAGAAGATCTGGAGCATCATTTAAGGCACAAGCTAATGTAGCGCCCTCCTAGGTAGGTGCTAGAGTATTTAGATTTTGGTTTCTCTGCTTAACAGAGAGACAGTAGGTAAATGTATGTGCTGTCTGCTTAACCACTTACCGCCCGCCCGCCGTCATATGACGGCGGGACGGTGCGGCTATTATCCTGGGCGGACGTCATATGACGTGACCCAGGAAATGCACGGCAGGCGCGCGATCGCGGGCGCGCCGCCGTGCACTGCCGGTGTCGGGGTGTCCCCGGGACACCCCCCGTCACCGGCAGGGGGGAAACAGCCACTGGGCGTGGCTGTTTCCCACGTGATCGGCTGTGTTCTAATGACACAGCCGATCACAATGGAGGCGGCCGGGAGATGACCGCGCATGCGCGATCGGGAGCGCGCAGCGCGGTCATGTCGGTGGCACTGTGTTCCGTAGGAACACAGCTGTCACCGGCAGTAGTAAACAGTCACTGATAGTGACTGTTTACTATGTGATCGGCTGTGAATCCATTCACAGCCGATCAGAAAATGTAAACAAAGAGCAGTAACTCAGTGTTACTAGCTCTTCTCTCCTCATACAGTTTCCAGTATGAGGGGAGAAGAGCTAGAAACATTGAGTTACTGCTCTGTGTACCTGTAAAAGTAAAATCACACTAATAAAGGTCCCCCCACACAGTCCTCAGCCCCCCCCAATGTCACCTGTCACCCAACAGTCACCTCATCAGTGCCCAGAAATTGACACCCATAACGTTCATATGTGAGCGCAGCGATCGCGGGCAGAATCACCGTGATTCTGCCCGCAATCCGGAAATCATTGCAAATTGCGGGACGCCTGTGCGTTGCCCGTTTTTTGCAATAGCACCCCAAACGCTGTGCGATGTTGCCGCCATTTCCGCCTGCCGAATCGCGGTAACATCGCGCAAACAACGCATGACGCCCAAAAAAGGTACAAGAGCTTCTTTGGGGCGTCATGCGTTGTTTGCGTGATGATACCGCGATTCGGCAGGCGGAAATCGCAGCAACATCGCACAGCGTTTGGGGTGCTATTGCAAATCACGGGCAACGCACAGGCGTCCTGCAATTTGCAATGATTTCTGGATCACGGGCAGAATCGCAGTGATTCTGCCCGCGATCGCTACGCTCACATGTGAACATAGCCTAAAATTCACCGGTCACCAGAGACTGCCATCAGTACCGCCGTGCACCATCGCCCGTCACCTGTCACCCATCAGTGACCATCGCCCGTCACCTGTCACCCTATCAATCACCGTCACCTGTCACCCCATCAGTCATCGTCACCTGTCACCCCATCAGTCACCGTCATCTGTCACCCTATCAATCATCGTCACTTGACACCCCATCAGTGATCGTCACTTGTCACCCCATCAATCATCGTCACATGTCACCCCGTCAGTGATTGTCATCTGTCACCCCATCAATCATCGTCACCTGTCACCCCATCAGTCATCGTCACCTGTCACCCCATCAGTCTTCGTCACCTGTCACCCCATCAGTCATTGTCACCCCATCAGTCATTGTCACCTGTCACCCCATCAGTCATCGTCACCTGTCACCCCATCAGTCATCGTCACCTGTTTGCCATATGCATGCAATCACTTACTGACCGCCTAACGACTATATGCGTCGGCCATTAAAAGCTAAATACTGGGGTTATGGCAGCAGATAGCCCCCATAACCCCGGTATTTTTTGAAACAGCGGGCGGTCGGCTTTCAGATAAGGGTGGTCCCAGTGGCGGATTCGCCGCGGAATTACCCTTACGGTGCAGGGGAAGAGGTGCCCCCCCCCCTCCTGCCGCGTCCCAGACGTTTTCCCAGCTTACCGGACCCGCCAGCAGCGGGGAAAACTATCTGGTTCCGGATCCTCAGAGACAGGAAGTCAAGTGAGGGCAAGATGGCCCTCACTCAACTCTATGGTCTTGGAGGACCGGAGCTATGTCAAAAGACGTTGCCTAGCAACCGGTTTAAAGGGCCGCTTTTTTTTTTTCTTTTTTTTTTTTCCTCTTTCAACAATTTTTTTTTTCTTTTTTAGTGTAGTTGTGAGGTGTGAGGTCTTTTTGACCCCAGATCTCACAATAAAGAGGACCTTTCATGCCTATTTCTATTACAAGGGATGTTTACATTCCTTGTAATAGGAATAAAAATGATCAAAACATTTTTTTTTTTTAAACTGTGTAAAAATAAAAAAATAATAAATAAAATAAATAGGAAAAAAAAAAAAAATTAAAGTGCCCTGTCCCCGTTAGCTCGCGCGCAGAAGCAAACGCATACGCAAGTCCCGCCCACATATGTAAACGGTGTTCAAACCATACATGTGAGGTATCGCCGCGATCGTTAGAGCGAGAGCAATAATTTGAGCCCTAGACCTTCTCTGTAACTCTAAGCTAGTAACCTGCAGAAATTTTTAAAATGTTGCCTATGGGGATTTTTAAGTACCAATGTTTGGCGCCATTCTGTGAGCATGCGCAATTTTGAAGCATGACATGTTGGGTATCTAATTACTCGGCGTAACATTATCTTTCACATTATGGAAAAAAATTGTGCTAAATTTACTGTTTTCTTATTTTTTAGTTCAAAAAAGTGAATTTTTTTCAAAAAAAATCGCATCTGGAAGACTGCTGCGCAAATATGGTGTGATAAAAAATATTGCAACGATCTCCATTTTATTCTCTAGGGTCTCTGCTAAAAAAAAATATATAATGTTTGGGGGTTCCAAGTAATTTTCTAGCAAAAAAAATGATTTTAGCTTGTAAACACCAAGTGTCAAAAATAGGCCCAGTCTTAAAGTGGATAAATGGACAACTTTGTGTAAAGCGCTATTTGGATGTTAGGCCTATGTGTGTGGCCAGGCTGTGAAAAAGTGTTACACATGTGGTATCGCCATACTCAAGAGGAATAGCAGAATGTATTTTGGGGTGCAATTTTTGCTATGTACATGCTATGTGTTAGAAATATTGCATAAATGGACAGCTTTGTGTAAAAAAAAAATGTGTTTTCATTTTCTTTCCACATTTTCCAAAAACTTGTGGAAAAAAATGACATATTCAAAAGACTCATTATGCCTCAAAAATTATACGTTGGGCTGTTTGCTTTCCAAAATGGGGTCATTTTATGGGGGTTTCCATTGTCCTGGTGCTCCAGGGCCTTCAAAAGTGCAATAGGTTGTTAGGAAATTATATGTGTAATTTGTGCTCCTAGAATGCCGGACGGGGCTACTTGAATGTTAGGCCTCTGTATGTGGCCAGGCTGTGAAAAAGTCTCACACATGTGGTATCGCCATACTCAGGAGGAGTAGTAGAATGTGTTTTGGGGTGTAGTTGCAAGTATACATGTGCTGTGTGAGAGAAATAACCTGTTAATATGGCAATTTGTAAAAAAAAAAAAAAAAAAAAAAAAAATCTTCATTTTGCAAAGAGTTGTGGGAAAAAATGACAACTTCAAAAAACTCTCCATGCCCCTTATGAAATACCTTGGAATGTCTACTTTCCAAAAAGGGGTCATTTGGGGGGTATTTGTACTTTCCTGACTTTTTAGTGTCTCAAGAAATGAGATAGGCCTTCAGTACATCAGGTGTGAGCAAGTGTGATCAATTTTCAATGATTCGCACCATAGCTTGTGGACTCTATAACTTTCACAAAGACCAAATAATATACACTTACTTACCAAAGATAAGTAGCAGTATAAATTTTGGCCAAAATTTGTGAAGAAAAATGGCTAATTTGCAAAATTTTATGACAGAAACAAAGAAAAATGCGTTTTTTCACGATATTTTCAGTCTTTTTTCATTTATAGCACAAAAAATAAAAAACCCAGTATTGATCAAATACCATCAAAAGAAAGCTCTATTTGTGTGAAAAAAAGGACACAATTTTTGTATGGGTACAGTGTTGCATGACTGAGTAATTCTCAGTCAAAGTGTGAGCGCTGAAAGCTGAAAATCGGTCTGGGCAGGAAGGGGGTGAAAGTGCACTGTAGGCAAGTGGTTAACGGAGGCAGTGATTGTTTAGCAGAGTTTGCTCAGTGTGCTCTGGTGCTGCTCATGTTGCCTTGAGAAGTTTCACACGGGTCAAATAGCTATGGAATGTACTGGACAGTGGGTGGAAACCTTGCAGCTGAGAGCATGAATGACCATACAGCCCTGGCCAATTAGAAGGGGATGTGCTCCAATGCATGTTGGGTGACTATATTTATATTTGATGAGCACATGGGCTCTGAGTCTTCCTCTACAGAGAGAGGTCCAGGTGGGGAGGGGGGCCTGCCGCCCCTCCTCAGCCCAGGCTGTCATCTGGCCTTAGGTGGGTGACCAGAGAAACACTGAAGCTGAAACCCAGAGTTCTCCTGAAAGATGACTGAGGGAGGATGTCCACAGATCCTGTCTCGTATCACAGAGGAAGATGACCAGGGCCTTGTGTGTACAGACCACCTAAAGGGATCCTAGAGACTGAGGTTGCTAAATTTCCCTCTTGCTGCTAGAAGTCAGCGTACTGGGTGAGAGCTAAAGGGGACACTGGCTAGTGTCTTGAAGAGGCAAAGTCCACTAAATTCTTTCAGCTACAAAGGGACTTGTTTGTGAGTCAGCAGCATTTCTGCAAGAGTGGCATTCTAACCCTCACTGTATGGGGGGCATTCTTTCCACTTCCACGGACGACCACCAATATAAGGGTTTCTCCCTAGTGCCCCTACCCCAGGTCCAACCCCCCCTCCTCCTCCTCCCCCTCCCCCCAGAATGACTGATCTTAGCAGGGGTTCCATAAGACCTGAAGATTAGTTTAAGGGTTCCCCCAAGATAAAAACTTTCAAAGACTGTTCCAGAGGAATCCCAAAGCCATGGTAAAGGGTAAAGATTTTTACCAAATGCCCCCCACCCGATGGACTAATCTTAGCAGGAGTTCCCAAAAACCTTAAAATAAGTTCAAGGGTTCCCCTGTGGGAAAAAGTTTGAGAGAGACTGTTCTAAAGGATTTCCACAGGTATAGTAAATGCATGGTTACATTGGCCCAAGCTTTTTTTTAGCATGAATAAGCCATTCGTGAGCTACAGGTAACAAAGTCAAGCCCTACCATGCCTACACATTATTAATCTTCTCTGCATGTGACACATTACCTTAATCACCAGTTAACCACTTAAGGACCGCCCGCTGCAGTTATACTGCGGCAGGCAGCCCCTCCGAAGGTAGGTATATGTCAGTTGCGCGCCTGCAGCTAGGGGGAGAGCGCGTGCCACTGGGGGTGCGCTCCCGCCCCACTCAGCAGCAGGGGCCGCCTGACACTCGTGATCGTTCCCCCACTGAGAGAGAGAGGATAGTCAGCTATTGTAAACTCAGCTGACCATTCTCTCAGAGTGCCTGTCATCCTTCTATGTAGGATTACAGGACTCTGTGATTATTTCACAAGCCCCGTCCCCCACAGTTAGAATCACTCCCCTAGGCTCATAGAAACATAGAATGTGTCGGCAGATAAGAACCATTTGGCCCATCTAGTCTGCCCAATATATCTGAATCCTATGAATAGTCCCTGGCCCTATCTTATATGAAGGATAGCCTTATGCCTATCCCATGCATGCTTAAACTCCTTCACTGTATTTGCAGCTACCACTTCTGCAGGAAGGTTATTCCATGCATCCACTACTCTCTCAGTAAAGTAACACTTCCTCATATTACTTTTAAACCTTTGCCCCTCTAATTTAAAACTGTGTCCTCTTGTGGTAGTTTTTCTTCTTTTAAATATGCTCTCCTCCTTTACCGAGTTGATTCCCTTCATGTATTTAAAAGTTTCTATCATATCCCCTCTGTCTCTTCTTTCTTCCAAGCTATACATGTTAAGGTCCTTTAACCTTTCCTAGTAAGTTTTTTCCTGCAATCCATGTACTAGTTTAGTAGCTCTTCTCTGAACTCTCTCTAGAGTATCTATATCCTTCTGGAGATATGGCCTCCAGTACTGCGCACAATACTCCAAGTGAGGTCTCACCAGTGTTCTGTACAGCGGCATAAGCACTTCTCTCTTTCTACTGCTTATACCTCTCCCTATACATCCAAGCATTCTGCTGGAATTTCGTGCTGCTCTATTACATTGTCTTCCCACCTTTAAGTCTTCTGAAATAATTACTCCTAAATCCCTTTCCTCAGATACTGAGGTCAGGACTGTGTCAAATATTCTATATTCTGCCCTTGGGTTTTTACGCCCCAGGTGCATTATCTTGCACTTATCCACATTAAATTTCAGTTGCCAGAATTCTGACCATTCTTCTAGTTTTCCTAAATCCTTTTCCATTTGGCGTTTCCCTCCAGGAACATCATTATTATTATTATTATTATACAGGATTTGTATAGCGCCAACAGTTTGCGCAGCGCTTAACAAAATGAAGGCAGACATTACAGTTACACTACAATTTGGAACAAGAGGAATCAGAGGGCCCTGCTCGTTAGAGCTTACAATCTAAAAGGGAGGGTCAATTGATACAAAAGGCAATAGCTGTGGGGGATGAGCTGATGGAGCAAGTGAAACAGCGTTATTAGGTAGAAGCCGGGTAGGCTTCTTTAAAGAGAAGGGTTTTCAGGGATCGTCTAAAGATGGATAGATTAGGGGACAGTCTGACAGATTGGGGTAGAGAGTTCCAAAGAATGGGAGAAGCTCTGGAGAAATCATGGAGGCGAGCATGGGAAGAGGTGACAAGGGAGCTAGAGAGCAGGAGGTCTTGGGAGGACCGAAGAGAGCGGCTAGGTTGATATTTTGAGATCAGGTTAGTGATGTAGCTGGGGGCAGAGTGGTGGATGGCTTTGTAAACTATTGTTAGCACTTTGAATTTTATTCGTTGGGTGAGTGGAAGCCAATGAAGGGATTGGCAGAGAGGGTTGGAGGACACTGAACGGTTGGTAAGGTGGATAAGTCTTGCAGCAGCATTCATTATGGATTGAAGGGGGGATAATCTATGCAAGGGTAATCCAATGAGGAGGGAGTTGCAATAGTCGAGGCGAGAGATAACCAGGGCGTGAATTAAAAGCTTGGTGGTGTCATTGGTTAAAAAGGGCCGTATTCTAGCGATGTTGCGAAGGTTAAGGCGGCATGATTTGGACAGGGATTGGATGTGAGCCTGAAAGGACAGTGCAGAGTCCAGGGTTACCCCTAGCACCCTGGCATGTGTGGAAGGATTAATAGTTGTTCCATTGATCTTGACAGAGAATTCCGGGGAAGGGGCACGTAGAGGAGGAAATATTATGAGCTCGGTTTTAGATAGATTCAGTTTGAGGAAGTGGTGAGACATCCAGGCTGATATGTCTGTTAGTAGATCAGTGTTACATATCTAGACCCTGTTACATATCTTTGTGTCATCAGCAAAAAGACAAACCTTACCATCGAGGCCTTTTGCAATATCACTTATGAAGATATTAAACAAAATTGGTCCCAGTACAGATCCCGGAGGTACCCCACTGGTAACATGACCTTGTTCTGAATGTTCTCCACTGACTACAACCCTCTGTTGTCTGTCACTCAGCCACTGCCTAATCCACTCAACAATATGGGAGTCCATGCTAAATGACTGCAGTTTATTGATAAGTCTTCTATGTGGGACAGTGTCAAAAGCCTTACTAAAATCTAGATATGCAATGTCTACTGCACCTCCACCGTCTATTATTTTAGTCACCCAGTCAAAAAAATGTATAAGATTTGTTTGACATGATCTCCCTAAAGTAAACCCATGTTGTTTTTCATCTTGCAATCCATGGGATTTAAGATGTTCCACAATCCTATCCTTTAATAGGGTTTCCATTAATTTGCCTACTATTGATGTCAGACTCACTGGTCTATAGTTGCTCGATTCCTCCCTACTACCTTTCTTGTGAATGGGCACGACATTTGCCAATTTCCAATCTTCCGGGACGACTCCTGTTACTAATGATTGGTTAAATAAATCTGTTAATGGTTTTGCCAGCTCACCACTAAGCTCTTTTAATAATTTTGGGTGTATCTCATCAGGACCCTGTGACTTATTTGTCTTCACTTTAGACAGCAATCTTAAACGTCTTCCTCTGTAAAGACACATGCATCAAACGATTCATTAGTCATCCTTTCAAGTGGAGGTCCTTCTCCTTTTTCTTCTGTAAAAACTGAACAGAAGTATTCATTAAGGCAGTCGGCTAGCCCTTTATTCTCTTCTACATACCTTCCGTCCTTTGTTTTTAATTTAGTTATTCCTTGTTTTAATTTCCTTTTTTCATTTATATATCTGAAGAATGTCTTATCCCCCTTTTTCATAGACTGAGCTAGTTTTTCTTCTGCCTGCGCTTTAGAAGTTCTTATAACTTGCTTGGCCTCTTTCTGCCTAATCTTGTAGATTTCCTTATCTTCATTGCTCTGGTTTTTTTTTTATAATTTAACCCCTTGATCACCAACAGTATTAACCCCTTCCCTGCCAGTGTAATTATTACAGTAACAGTGCATATTTTTAGCACTGATTACTGTAGTAATGTCATTGGTTCCCCATAAAGTGTCACAAATGTCAGTTAGGGGTCCGATCTGTCCGCCGCAATGTCGCAGTCCCGCTAAATATCGCAGATCGCCGCCATTACTAGTTAAAAAAAAAAAAATTTACCAAAAATATGTAGCAGAAAACAAGTTGGCCTAAAACGTAAAACGTTTTTGATTTTTTAATTTTTTTTTTGGGAAGCAGAAAGTGAAAAATTATGTTTTTTTTTTCAGAACTGTCGCTCTTTTTTTGTTTATAGCGCAAAAAAAAAAAATCGCAGAGGTGATAAAATACCATCAAAAGAAAGCTCTTTGTGGGAAAAAATGGACATCAATTTTATTTGGGTACAGCATTGTACAACCGCGCAATTGTCCGTTAAAATAACGTAGTGCTGAATCGCAAAAAATGGCCTTGTCATTAACGGGGCAAATCCTTCCGGTCCAGAAGTGGTTAATTAAAATGGCAGGTAGTGGGTCAAAAGTTAGTGACCCTAAATGATATCCTTATTCCTTAGTCATAATCTATTTCTCATTAAATTGTTTCTTGCTTGTTTTTCTGCCTTCTTGTAACATCCTCTGTGATCTACCTAATCTCTACTTTTTCCTGTTAATTCTATTTCTTTGGAATGAGCAGTGATGTTAGTTGTGGTTATGTACACTGCTCTATACGCATTACAAATCCCATAGTCCCTAGTCTATTTAAAAAGCAAGCGTGTCAATGTGCTATTGGACATTATGACAGATACCCACTCTGGGCTGTGTATTACAGGTACACCAGCAGGAACCGCTACACTGGCAGTATGGGGAATCACAGCCGCTATGGAGGGGTGGCTAGGATATGTGAAAAAAGTTCACCTTTTCATTTTTTGTGAAAAAGGTGAACTAACCCTTTAATTGTTGGGGGCTTAATTTGGTATTTACATAATAAAGCACTTTCTGATGTTTCCCAAGTGCTTTAGGCTTCTTTCACACGGGCGCTCCGTATGTCCGCAAATCATCCTATTTTTTTGCGGATGATTTACGGACATAATGTAAGTCTATGGCATTGCGGATGTCAGCGGAATACCATCCGCTGACATCCGATTTTCTTCCTTTCAGTTCTGTTCCATTTTTTGAAACGGAACAGAACCCTATTTTTTCATCCATTCAAAAAACGGAAAGGAAGAAAAATCGGATGTCAGCAATGTCATCCGCTGACATCCGCAATGCCATAGACTTACATTATGTCCGCATATCATCCGCAAACGGATGGGACGATATGCGGACATACGGAGCGGATGACACAAGTGTCATCCGCTCCGTGAAAAAAAAAAAAAAAAAAGTCCCGCAGCGGAGAATAAATCCGGAGCGGCCATGTGAAAGAAGCCTTATAAGCTAGGTTTAGGGTAGTAGTAGGTTTTGTTTGAAATCTTTCACACAAATGCAGGGGTTACCTTAGGTGTCTGCATCAAGGGCTTTGCTTCTATCCCTTATATGCATGTAAATGCTCAGATGTGCAGGAAGATCCAAACTTCTACTGTGACTGTCAGCCTGTTGATTTTTTAACAGATGGCTGGCCACAGCTGTAAGGAGCATGTGTGTACCTATCGCATAAACACGGCTCTTCTACATGCTGTATGGGTCTCTTCTTCACTAGGGCCTCTGATCATGGGGCTAGACGTGCAGCCAACTGAAACCAGGTTGCGGCCCGAAGGTACACCCAGCTGACAATGCAGAGGCCACTTGTGTAAGCAGAGTACAGATGGCAGGAGACAGAAGAGAATCCATGAAACAATTGGAAGTCAGGGCGGGTGGCAGGCAAGCGAAAACGGTAGATGAAGTTGGGGTCGGTACATGAGTAGTCAGGCATAGAGTACAAATTATACAAGGCAAACCAGGAGCACAGAGAAACTAAGAAGTTTTTCAGGCAACCCAGGCTGTACTGAGCAAGTACTGTATATACTCGCGTATAAGCCGAGGCACCTAATTTTACCACAAAAAAAGTGGGAAAACTTATTGACTCGAATATAAGCCTAAGGTAGGAAATGCAGCAGCTACTGGACCCAACTGGACCACCAAAAGACACAAAACAGGGGCAGCTGGCATGGTATAGGAGATGCAGGACTGTGGGCATGGTACAGGAGATGGTACAGGCATGGTACAGGAGATGGTACAGGAGATGGCACAGGAGATGGTATGGGCATGGCACAGGAGATGGTATGGGCATGGCACAGGTGATGGTACGGGCATGGCACAGGAGATGGTACAGGCATGGCACAGGAGATGGTACAGGCACGGCACAGGTGATGGTACAGGCACGGCACAGGAGATGGTACAGGCACGGCACAAGAGATGGTACAGGCATGGCACAGGTGATGGTACAGGAGAAGGTACAAGCTTTAAACATCCCAAGGAGCACTGTGCAAGCGATAATATTGAAATGGAAGGAGTATCAGACCACTGCAAATCTACGAAGACCTGGCCGTCCCTCTAAACTTTCAGCTCATACAAGGAGAAGATTGATCAGAGATGCGGCCAAGAGGCCCATGATCACTCTGGATGAACTGCAGAGATCTACAGCTGAGGTGGGAGACTCTGTCCATAGGACAACAATCAGTCGTATACTGCACAAATCTGGCCTTTATGGAAGAGTGGCAAGAAGAAAGCCATTTCTTAAAGATATCTATAAAAAGTGTCGTTTAAAGTTTGACACAAGCCACCTGGGAGACACACCAAACATGTGGAAGAAGGTGCTCTGGTCAGATGAAAACAAAATCAAACTTTTTGGCAACAATGCAAAACGTTATATTTGGCGTAAAAGCAACACAGCTCATCACCCTGAACACACCATCCCCAATGTCAAACATGGTGGGGGCAGCATCATGGTTTGGGCCTGCTTTTCTTCAGCAGGGACAGGGAAGATGGTTCAAATTGATGGGAAGATGGATGGAGCCAAATACAGGACCATTCTGGAAGAAAACCTGATGGGAATCTGCAAAAGACGTGAGACTGGGACGGAGATTTGTCTTCCAACAAAACAATGATCCAAAACATAAAGCAAAATCTACAATGGAATGGTTAACAAATAAACATATCCAGGTGTTAGAATGGCCAAGTCAAAGTCCAGACCTGAATCCAATCGAGAATCTGTCGAAAGAACTGAAAACTGCTGTTTACAAATGCTCTCCATCCAACCTCACTGAGCTTGAGCTGTTTTGCAAGGAGGAATGGGCAAAAATTTCAGTCTCTCGATGTGCAAAACTGATAGAGACATACCCCAAGCGACTTACAGCTGTTATCGCAGCAAAAGGTGGCGCTATAAAGTATTAACTTAAGGGGGCTGAATAATTTTGCACGCCCAATTTTTCAGTTTTTTATTTGTTAAAGTTTGAAATATCCAATAAATTTCGTTCCACTTCATGATTGTGTCCCACTTGTTGATTCTTCAAAAAAAATGACAGTTTTATATCTTTAGGTTTGAAGCCTGTAATGTGGCAAAAGGTCGAAAAGTTCAAGGGGGCCAAATACTTTTGCAATGCACTGTACTTTTCAAGCAACACAACAGTCAGGTGTTGAAGAGCACTGCTGAAAATAATGGCAATCTTGGAAGTTGTGCGTTGAAGTGCTTCGGGAAGCTTCAAATCGCTTGAGGGTGAATGGAGTCTTACAATGTGTTAAGTCCATCAGAAAAGACGCAACAAATGTTAGACTTTGATTTCTCAGCACTGACTCTTAAGCCAGGATGTCCAACTTACATCAAAGCTCAATAAAGAGCAACAATACATCATAAGTAAACCTAGACAGTATAGTCACAATCTTGAATAAGTCTGGTTTTAAAGCAAAATCTTTGTTTTTAGTTTTGGATAGAGAGTGGGGGGATTAGACCTTCTGTCAAGTTTTTATATTACTGCCTGTGTCCCCATTGGAGAGACTCCTCTCTTTGTCCTCCTGACAATTTGTTGGGAGGAGTGTGGGGAATGTTCTTTTTCTCCCTTTCTACTCCCCACCTTCCTTTTTTTTTTCTTTCATTTTTTTGCCCTTTCTGTACCTTTAAAGTGTTACTTTACCTAGGACCCGGCATTCGCTATATTGGGTCTCCTACAGTACATAGAACATGGAAATGCAAATATTTTAGTAAAGATAAACTGCTAAATACTTTTTCTCATCAGCAGTATAAAGCAGTCTTGTGACTTTTATCAGTGTCCAGCGGAGCCTGCGAGAGGAGTTTTCATACTCATCTGACTATCTTATAAGGCTGCATGACCCCTGACCCTCTGTCTGGACAGTGCTAATTGGCCTAGTGCTGATCACATGCACCCTCCCAAAAAAAAAAAATACACACTGGCAATACACACCAAACTCAGCATGTGCAGAGTGGCCCAAAGGCTCTGTACTATCAGGAGATGGATTGGGGACTGTGGAAGAAGGGAAAGATCAGAGAAGACAGGATCAAACAGCCTTTTTACACAGTGCACAGGATTAACCCCTTAGGTTCCACAGTGAGTATAACAAGCATGCTTAGCTGCATATACAGACTGATTTTACTGTTGTAGTTTTAATGACACTTTAAGAGGATTATTATTGAGCACAAACGTGGATTTTGAATTAAAGAGTGAATTCTGAGACCTAAGTTTGTCAGTTTGACTGTGGGTGTCCTTACATGCGTGCCATCCTTGGCTAAGTTATTTCTTACTGGAATGTGACAGTCAAGTTGAAACATGCCTTAGAGGTTATGTATCTTCACAGCCCTATCATCTATGGCTTAATTCTTTACAGTCCACCATTTTCTGGGTTCTCCCAGGTACCTGAATGATATGCCTGGTGAAGAATGGAACATTGTGGGAGGCTTCCCTTGCACCTGCTGCCCAACACTTCTCAAGGTGGAGACAGAGTGTGAAGGCACGGAGCGGCAAGAGTGCCGTGATAGCTGGCTGACAGTATCTACACTGAAGGTGGGTAGAACTGGAAGCCACAGTCCTCAGAACACAGGAACAGCTTAGCAACCCAGCAGAGAGTAGTAGAGGAAACCGGAGAGCAGGTCGAAATCAGTAATAGCCGGGCAGCTTGGTCCTGAGTCAGCAGATAAGTCCAGTCAGCAGGCCAAGATTGGTATCAGCCAGGCAAAGCAGTACAGAAGCAGCAGAGACAAGTGCAATAATCATGACGAGGACTGGGATAGCTCTAGAATGGTAATTGCTTTTGACGTAGTCTGCCTTAGGGGAGCTGCCTCTGGGTACCTGGTAGCATAATCGAGTATCATGAGGACATATTGGTGGCCCTTAGCTGATTTTGCCAAAGGGTCCACCATCATAGCAATACGCTTGAATGTTACCTCAATAATGGGCAAAGGCACCAATAGGTTCCTCAAATGGGGCATTGACGTGGTCAGCTGGCAGGTAGGACATTAACTGCAAAAATGTCTCACCTCTGTTGTCACTCTTGGTCATTAGAACTAGTCTGTTCATGCATCTGACTTGTCAGCCCCCAGGTGACCCTCCAATGTGTCATTGTGGTCTAGGCCCAGCACTGTAAGTCTTAAAGGCTGGGGAACCAGTAGCTGGTTGACTACTACTCCCCTAAACTTGGTAACCCGGTATTGCAGCTCACCAATAACCACAAAGCAGGGAAAGCTGTTTTCGGCCTCAGGTACTTGTGAGACCCCATTAACTGTTCCCAAGCATTTTTCAATGTGGGATCCCTCTTTTGGGCAGTATAAAATGCACCCCCTGACACCTTAAGTTCAGGATGGGCAAGTCTAGAGGATCTTTCTCTCTCACCCTTCTCGGACATAACCTACAGAGGGGAGGCTTCCTCTATGTTCTCCCTAGCCATGGCCTGCAAAGGAGTGGATTCCCCCACCTCAAGAGCCTCTTTAGCTGGTCGACCATCTGCCCCAGATGCAACTCTATCGGTGTCCTCTAAAGTCTAGGTGTCCAGTCCCTTAAAGTGAACAGAACAGACAGGCTGTCCTCATAGTCCTTGGCTCATGTAGTCCTAAAGTTCAACAAATAAAGCGCAGTACCTTCCTATAATAACATTATGGATGAAGTCGGGTATCACCCCAACCTCCTGGACAATTGTGCCACAGGCCAGAGTGACTGTCACTGATACCAGTGGGTATTCCATGTATGCACACCACCCTCAGGGTTCTTGCTACTGCTCCCACCTCACCAGCTACCCAGGTACCCACAAGTGTTACCATACTTCCAGAGTCCAACAGCGATCTGGCGTGAAGCTGGTTCACCCAAAAGTCACATTCAAACCATTCCTCAGTCAGGTCCAGGTGGGCAGCACAACCCTTCTGGGCATAAAAGGACCTCCTGCAGGGGACAATGGGTCTGGATATGGCCCAGAGAGTGACACTGCAAGCACAGCACACCCTCATTCCTTTGTGCCGGAGCAGAGCTCCGGGATGCTGGGGTGGTTGCTCCTTATTTATCCTGAGTGCTGTCTCCCTGGTGTATGGGTGGCTTGGCTCTCTTCACTGGCAAGGGTCCTCAAGGTTTGGCAGGTCCCAGTGGATTCTCCACCACAGCGTATCTCTCGGCCATATCCCCAGCAGTGTACAGTTTGGGCCCGCATAGCAGTAGTCACCCCAAGGTGGTCCAGGATTTCTGCCTTCAGCCATTTGTAATCCTTGGCATCAGCAGATGACAAATCGAAATAGGCCTTCTAAGGATCCCCAGTGAGGAAAAGAGGAATTATACCAGCTCACTGGTCTTGGGGCCACCCTTCTCTTTCTGCTGTTCTCTCAAAGGTAGCCATAAACATCTCTACATCATCAGTAGCCAGTAGTGGCTGGCCCTCATGGCTACCTGGTTGCTAGGGGCAA
Organism: Pelophylax lessonae; assembly: GCF_965119305.1. NCBI lineage: Eukaryota > Metazoa > Chordata > Amphibia > Anura > Ranidae > Pelophylax > Pelophylax lessonae. The sequence goes on from NC_138771.1 coordinate 443,962,396, forward strand.
AAATCATTTGTTCCCATCCCTGTGAGAGACGCTGCACAGTTTCCTGTAAGGCAACCACCTGTGCTTGAGTGGTTTGTTGCTGGACTGTGAAGTGCGACCAGCAAGCGAATTGTTTCCTTTTGCTGGGACATTGCCTCTTTATGGCAATGGTTGGCCTCTGCAGTGGTCTGCTGTTGGGCTATTGTGCCCTGAGCCAGGGCTTTTATAACCTCCTCCATTTTGGCTTCTGAGGTTTTCAGAGCTTGTGCTGTCCTGACCCAGGACATGCAAACGTGGCTCCTGGTACTGGCCCTTTAACTTATCTTCCAAACTGCTTTTGCGACTACACTCTGCCTGCATCCTCCACCAAATATGATCTGGGGTAGCTCTGGAATGACCACCAGCCAGTTTGGTAAAAGCAAAACAGTACAGTTTTTTTGAATCACAGATAAACAAAAGACCGCTTATTTCAGCCAAAGTCAATAAAGAGTCCAAATCCCGATATCACAAAACTAAACAGAAGGCTCCCTGCCAATCTTCAGTTCCATACAGGGGTTAGGCTCTTCCATAGTAAGGGTGCCAGGTAGACCACACGGGGGGGTTAGCAGCCCACATCCCAGCTTGTCTGAGAGCTCATACTTGCCACACAGTTTGTGAGTCTCTCTTCCACTCACTTCCCCGACACAGGTGCTGATTTCCCTCTGCTACCTTTTCCAGCCTCCCTCACCTAGGACTTAACCCCTATAAGGCCAAAGTCCTGGTAGTCAGGGTTTGGAGGTTCTTCCTACATAAGTCTCTTTAAACTTCTGAAATCCTGGGTCCCTAATACAAATTTAGCAATCCAGAGAGTCAGTCCTCTCCAGCCAAACTTAACCTGGGACAACTCCCCCTGCATGAATGAGAACCCGAGTATTGCAGTGTCTCTACAACTGTTTGCCTTAAAGGGACCACAACCCAAATATCAGTGAACTGTAACTGCCATCCAGGACACATTCCCGGTGTCCTGTACAACACCTGCATGAGCATAAATCGTTTTTTTTTTTGATCCTAGGGAATCTCATTGGGGACTGAAAGTGCATATAAAGTAATTCCTCTGTTGTTTTCTGCTTCTATATGAGTCGGGATGAGACACCTAATCAGGGAAACTCCCCAACTTATATGCATAACTATGGGTCCACTTGTTCCTGATGTCTGCCTGCTCAGCAGGGGATCTGTCTGCTGAGCAGGCAGATGGCTAGTCCGTGTCCACTTATGCAGAGTGGACACAGCTCGGTCTCCTCTAAGGGCGGTTGGATGTTAATAGACCACCTGTCTGTTTACCCACTGCCAGATGGACTGGATCGGATGTTGGCGGGTGTCCATCATAAACACATGTCCGTTGACAGCCGCCGCTCCATAGAGCAAACTGGAGAGTCCGATTGGATCCGCCTTAAAAACTGACCGGCGGACCTGATCGGTCCGCTCGTGTAAAAGGGCCCTTAGGCCGCATTTCTGCTGCCCACCTTAAAGTGGAACTAAACCTTCCTATTCTTTTCAGCCATAGAGGCTGTCATCTTAGCCTCTGTTTGATCTGAAACTACCATGATGCTGTACATGTGATATGGCACCAGTCATTTGATGGTATGACAGTTTAGTTGAGAGCACAAGCAAATGTGGCAGCATTCCTGCCACCTGCTGATAGTTTAACTGTTTTTTGAAACCGTTAAATCAATGTGTTTAGTTCGCTTTAAGCGGCAATAGGCAGCGGACAGGGATGTTTACATGTCGTAGCCGTACTGCTTCACGCCTGCAACATAGTTGGCCCGACTTGCAGTGATTGGCGGATGGCAAGCCTGCCAAATGCTATACATTCAAGTCAACCAGGAAGCGATGCAAACACCCGACGTATTTGTCAGCAGAAATAGGGTTAAAACAGCAGGTGAGAAGGCGTAGCAGTAGCCTCTGGAGAATGAGCTGAGCGTGGATCGGGCTTAAAGTGGAAGTAAACCCTCCTATCCTTCACAGCCAAGGAAGCTGCCATCTTGGTCTCTGTTTAAAGTGGAACTTTTGCCAGAAAATTAGGTCCTGCTAGATGACTTCAGGATGGCTCTAATTTGCAGGTATAGCAATTTAAAACATTAAAAATAATTGCCTATACTGTTTAAAATCTAGTAATACACGGTCTCAGCCTGCTCTGCACATGCTCAGTCCCTCTCCACTTTTAGGCATTTTTAGGCACTGCCGAGTTTGTAGAGCCCGATCTCCTGACAGCCTTAATGCAGAATAAAACACTCCTAGCCTTTAAGCCGGATACACACTATACCAGCCCTCAAAAATTCCACTCGCCTACTCGCAAATTTTGAGGATGGCGAGCTGTGCCTGCCGCCGCCGCCACTGCCATTAACAGCAGCCTGCGATTACTTTCACTTTCTTTTTTAGAAAAGGATGGGCTCTGGGAGCAGAGCACTGCGCCCTGAGCCCACCCATTGTGTGACAATAACGAATGAGTATTCGCTATTGTCACAGGGATCCTCCTCCTGATCCTCCTACTGGCCAATCAGGAGGCAGGTGTTTCCTGATTGGCCAAAAGGCGAACGATTGTAACTGGCCGAGGAGGAGGAGGACTCGGGAGACACGGAGGACGCGCAGGATTAATGAGAAGCCGCCCGCTGCAGGTAAGTGCATGCTGGTCTCTGCACACTGTGATGATCGCTCTGCAATGAAACGGGACATGCTGTGGGCGCTCTGCAATGAAAGGGGTCATGCTGTGGGCGCTCTGCAATGAAAGGGGACATGCTGTGGGCGCTCTGCAATGAAAGGGGTCATGCTGTGGGCGCTCTGCAATTTAAGGGGACATGCTGTGGGCGCTCTGCAATGTAAGGGGACATGCTGTGGGCGCTCTGCAATGTAAGGGGACATGCTGTGGGCGCTCTGCAATTTAAGGGGTCATGCTGTGGGCGCTCTGCAATTTAAGGGGACATGCTGTGGGCGCTCTGCAATTTAAGGGGTCATGCTGTGGGCGCTCTGCAATTTAAGGGGACATGCTGTGGGTGCTCTGCAATTTAAGGGATCATGCCGTGGGCGCTCTGCAATTTAAGGGGACATGCTGTGGGCGCTCTGCAATGAAAGGGGACATGCTGTGGGAGCTCTGCAATTTAAGGGGTCATGCTGTGGGCGCTCTGCGATGAAAGGCAACATGCTGTGGGCGCTCTGCAATTTAAGGGGACATACTGTGGGCGCTCTGCAATGAAAGGGGACATGCTGTGGGCTCTCTGCAATTTAAGGGGTCATGCTGTGGGTGCTCTGCAATGAAAGGGGACATGCTGTGGGCGCTCTGCAATTTAAGGGGACATGCTGTGGGCACTCTGCAATTTAAGGGGACATGCTGTGATCGCTCTGCAATGAAAGGGGACATGCTGTGGGCGCTCTGCAATGAAAGGGGTCATGCTGTGGGCGCTCTGCAATGAAAGGGGACATGCTGTGATCGCTCTGCAATGAAAGGGGACATGCAGTGGGCGCTCTGCAATTTAAGGGGACATGCTGTGGGCGCTCTGCAATGTAAGGGGACATGCTGTGGGCGCTCTGCAATGTAAGGGGACATGCTGTGGGCGCTCTGCAATTTAAGGGGTCATGCTGTGGGCGCTCTGCAATTTAAGGGGACATGCTGTGGGAGCTCTGCAATTTAAGGGGTCATGCTGTGGGCGCTCTGCGATGCAAGGGGACATGCTGTGGGCGCTCTGCAATTTAAGGGGACATACTGTGGGCGCTCTGCAATGAAAGGGGACATGCTGTGGGCGCTCTGCAATTTAAGGGGTCATGCTGTGGGTGCTCTGCAATGAAAGGGGACATGCTGTGGGCGCTCTGCAATTTAAGGGGACATGCTGTGGGCGCTCTGCAATGTAAGGGGACATGCTGTGATCGCTCTGCAATGAAAGGGGACATGCTGTGGGCGCTCTGCAATGAAAGGGGACATGCTGTGGGCGCTCTGCAATGAAAGGGGACATGCTGTGATCGCTCTGCAATGAAAGGGGACATGCAGTGGGAGCTCTGCAATTTAAGGGGACATGCTGTGGGCGCTCTGCAATGAAAGGGGACATGCTGTGGGAGCTCTGCAATTTAAGGGGTCATGCTGTGGGCGCTCTGCGATGAAAGGGGACATGCTGTGGGCGCTCTGCAATTTAAGGGGACATACTGTGGTCGCTCTGCAATGAAAGGGGACATGCTGTGGGCGCTCTGCAATTTAAGGGGTCATGCTGTGGGTGCTCTGCAATGAAAGGGGACATGCTGTGGGCGCTCTGCAATTTAAGGGGACATGCTGTGGGCGCTCTGCAATGTAAGGGGACATGCTGTGATCGCTCTGCAATGAAAGGGGACATGCTGTGGGCGCTCTGCAATGAAAGGGGACATGCTGTGGGCGCTCTGCAATGAAAGGGGACATGCTGTGATCGCTCTGCAATGAAAGGGGACATGCAGTGGGAGCTCTGCAATTTAAGGGGACATGCTGTGGGCGCTCTGCAATGTAAGGGGACATGCTGTGATCGCTCTGCAATGAAAGGGGACATGCTGTGGGCGCTCTACAATGAAAGGGGACATGCTGTGATCGCTCTGCAATGAAAGGGGACATGCTGTGATCGCTCTGCAATGAAAGGGGACATGCTATGGGGCGCTCTGCAATGAAAGCGGGCATGCTGTGATCGCTCTACAATGAAAGGGGACATGCTGTGGGCGCTCTGCAATTTAAGGGGACATGATGTGGGCGCTCTGCAATTTAAGGGGACATGCTGTGAGCGCTCTGCAATTTAAGGGGACATGCTGTGGGCACTCTGCAATTTAAGGGGACATGCTGTGGGCGCTCTGCAATTTAAGGGGACATGCTGTGATCGCTCTGCAATGAAAGGGGACATGCTGTGGGCGCTCTGCAATGAAAGGGGACATGCTGTGGGCGCTCTGCAATGAAAGGGGACATGCTGTGGGCGCTCTGCAATGAAAGGGGACATGCTGTGGGCGCTCTGCAATGAAAGGGGACATGCAGTGGGCGCTCTGCAATTTAAGGGGACATGCTGTGGGCGCTCTGCAATGTAAGGGGACATGCTGTGATCGCTCTGCAATGAAAGGGGACATGCTGTGGGCGCTCTACAATGAAAGGGGACATGCTGTGATCGCTCTGCAATGAAAGGGGACATGCTGTGATCGCTCTGCAATGAAAGGGGACATGCTATGGGGCGCTCTGCAATGAAAGGGGGCATGCTGTGATCGCTCTACAATGAAAGGGGACATGCTGTGGGCGCTCTGCAATTTAAGGGGACATGATGTGGGCGCTCTGCAATTTAAGGGGACATGCTGTGAGCGCTCTGCAATTTAAGGGGACATGCTGTGGGCACTCTGCAATTTAAGGGGACATGCTGTGGGCGCTCTGCAATTTAAGGGGACATGCTGTGATCGCTCTGCAATGAAAGGGGACATGCTGTGGGCGCTCTGCAATGAAAGGGGACATGCTGTGGGCGCTCTGCAATGAAAGGGGACATGCTGTGGGCGCTCTGCAATGAAAGGGGACATGCTGTGGGCGCTCTGCAATGAAAGGGGACATGCTGTGGGCGCTCTGCAATGAAAGGGGACATGCTGTGGGCGCTCTGCAATTTAAGGGGACATGCTAAAGCATTTAACAGTGTAATTTTATGAGATATTTTATGAGGGCGTGTTTAGGGGCGGAGCAGGGTAGGGTTTGGGTGGGGCAACAAGAGGCGAGTAACTCTTAAGGCCTGGCTAGTAGCTCATGACTTGAAATTTTGAGCCCTGCACTATACAACTTTTGCTGTTTGATTTCCTTTAGATTTACCTTCAACTATGTAGTGCAAGGGCCTGCCTGATTGCATACAAATTGAAAGTGTTTAGGTTTGACCTCATATTAGAATGGGATGGGTGCAGCGCTAACACAATTGAATCCACAGTCCATACAAATGTTCAAATGGATCAAATACAAAAGTGCAGTAAACAAAAGTTCATCAGAGAGTGCTCCAATAAAGAAGGGAAACTGTCCACCACTTCAAACTTGGAAAAAGCCCCGAGTGCAGGAACCGCCACCAAGATAATAAATGGCCTCTTACCAAATTGCAATGACCCCCATTACAAGGATCAAAGACAGCCTGTGTGATCAAATCAGTGCCCAGATCGACATGTATCGATTCCCAGTGTTCCCTCAGCAGCTCCGACCGGAACAAGTGAACATAAGGAAAAGAGGGACAACTCCAATAGTGAAGTACGTTCACAGGTTTATTCAGTAAAAGCAGAGTGGCAACTCACGTTTGCATGAAGAAATCACAGCATGTCTCGGAGCTATACTCTCAGAACCTTTGTTCCCAACCAATAAAATGGCCGCCGTGTCTCCTTGCTGGCCTCAGCACGACGAACCGCAGGCTCCTCCTCCGACCGGTTTCATCAACACGTGACTTTGTCAGGGGACAAGGGCGGAACTCGCTGCGTCCAATCCGGAGCCAGCAGGAAGTGGTCATCCCAAACCATCAACAGGAAGGAGACCAACGACCCGGAACAGGATGTGTGACCTTTGAATGTCAACATCCGGAGCTAAACCCGGAATTGGAGACCGCAAACAGCGATAAACCGATCAAATATTAACATGATTGCACAAGAGATATATGTGCCTTATATTTCAAAGGACTTCTAGTGCATATTTGATCTTAAGAAAGAAACCTTATTTAAAAGAGCTTCAAAACGGGGGAAACCTATAGGTAACCAGGGGAACAGTGCTCTACTCTAGCAGTGCTAGACTTTGCAGGGAAACACCGCCATCTAGCAGCCAGAAACAAAAATTCCCGAGAGTGCTCCATTACATGACATTACATTTTATTGACCTCATATTATACTGTTTTGGTAAATCTAAAGGAAAAAAGCTAAAGAAAATTGTATAGAGTGTATCCAGCTTTACAGCCAAGGAAGCTGCTTCTGTGAGATCTGCAACTGACATGATGCTGCACATGTGATCAGTTGAGACACCAGCCATTTAAAGGTTTGACAGTTTAGTTGAGGACACAAGCAAATGTGACAATTAGCAATCCTGGCATTCCAGGAGTGTAACTGTTTTTTTAAACCGTTAACTCAATGGGTTTACTTCCATTTTATGATTTACTGCTGTTCAATGGCTCTGGGCTTCAGCAAAATTGCAGCCTCCAGCAAATAGAAACAGGCACAATGCTGGAGACAATTTACAGTCCACACTATTGTTGGTAGCATAATTATTAATTTGGAATGTGTGTTCCTTGCTAAAGAACATTATTTTTTATCAAGTTGTTATGGGTATAGTTCTGCTTTAGACCGGGTTCACACATATGCGGCTACGGGTTCGTGCCTGGGGTCTGGTGCATTCCTGTTCAGCGGTTCAGGTGCAAATCAGGTCCGAATTTTTGCCTGAATTTGAACCTGAATTGGAACGAAAAAAACACCCAGGACCCTTTATAATTGCAGGCCGCGGGCACCCCAGACATGTGTGAACAGGTTCCATTGAGATCCAGTCACGCTCGCCTGTCATGCAAATTGGATGTAGGGAAACCTGCATCCAAGTCGCATATTTGTGAACCCAGCCTCAATCTTCAACTGCCATAATGCTGCACATGTGATCAGTTATGACACCAGCCATTGGATAGTTTGACAGTTTGGTTGAGAGCACAACCAATATCACAGGCACATTCCCGGCACCTGTTTTTTTTAAACCGTTAAATCGATGGGTTTACTTTTGTTTTAAGGCCGGGGATGTGTTTATAACCGCATCGGATTCGCATAACGTGATTCGGACTGGCTTTCAATTGACCTGGTTCACATATGTTTGGTGCAACCGCGGTCCGTTTCTGAAAATATTTCTGTGCGATTTTTTAAAAAATTTTCACCTGAACCAGTGAACAAAACCACTCCGGACTGCAAACTGCAGCCGGACATGTGTGAACTGAGCCCAAGACCGTGTTCACACCTGAGCGTTTTTCAGCTCGTAAAATGCTCATCTCTGAGGTCTCAAAACAGCCAACAAGCAAAATCCCATTCATTTCAATGGCCCCTGTTCACATATGAGTGTTTTGTCACCTGAAGCAAAACGCCTGAAGCTCAAAAAAGTACATGAGCTTCTTTCTTGACAGATTACAAGCAGTTTTGTTAGATGTCAATGCCTGCCTATAAATACCTGCAAAAAACGCCTGAAAGACGGCGCGATAAAATGTCTGAAAAACGCCTGAAAAATATACGCTCGGGTGTGAATGAATCCTTACAGGCAAGAAAGATTTAGAGGCATGTCTAAATCTACCCTAAGGCCCTGTTCACACCTGAGCGTTTTTCAGCTCGTAAAATACTCATCTCTAAAGTCTCAAAACGCCCAAACAGCAAAATCCCATTTATTTTTAATGGCCCGTGTTCACATATGAGTGTTTTGTTGCCTGAAGCTCAAAAAAGTACATGAACATAATTTTTGGCGGATTACAAGCGTTTTTGTTAGATGTCAATGCCAGCTTCTAAACACCTGCAAAAACGCCTGAAAAACGGCCCCAAAAAAACACCTGAAAACAATACGCTCAGGTGTGAATGGAGCCTTACAGGCAAGAGAGATTTAGAGGCATGTCTAAATCTACCCTAAGGCCCTGTTCACACCTGTTGTGGAAATTTGATTAGGATTAGTGTGGACATTTTTTTTGGATGTGTTTTATTTAAAGCGGAGTTCTAGCCTCAAATACCTTTTTTAACTAAAAATACCCCTATAATACTAATCCATCGCCCTTTAAAGAACCGCTATTCTCTTACTTACAAGGTGTACAGTATTGGATTTTAATCAAAATCTTACTTTTAAAAACGCTGTCTGGGCGCAGCCATCTTAGACGTGGGCATCTGAAGCCGCAGTTTAATCTGCTGTGTCCTTCTTCCTGATTCCAGGGAGTGTTCTGGGAGTTCTTCCTGATTCCAGCCTCCTGGGAGTGATGACAAACATCTCCCAGGATGCAATGCAAAGGCGGAAGTGATGTCGGTGGCCGTGGCCACAGAGGGGGGAGAAGGAGGAAGTACAATCAAAAATGCCCTGAAAATAAGGTAAGGGACCCCCGAAAAAAATTTAAAATGCCCAATTGTTGATCAGCATAGCGATCACTCCAGGAATCACTAAAGTTGCAAAATAGGCCGGAACTCCGCTTTAACTTGCCATTATACCTCCCAGTGTCGGTTTACCGGTGTTCACTATGTACAGCGAATATGGCTTTACCCACCATTAGGGAAAGACCGTTAGTTGTGGAAACCTTCCATTAAATGGAGACTGCATACCACTCACCTAATCTCCCGGCCGGTGGGCGCTCTGAGCGGCTATCGCTGGTCCCAATCTATGGCAGTGCGATACAAAGTCCACCATGCAAATGTATATCAGCCAGCCAGTATTCACTGGCGGAGATGCATTTGTGATGCTGAATTATTATCCTTTTAATAAGTATCTACCCTTTAGCTGGAATATGGTAGCTTTCTGTTATGCTCGATCTGCATGATTGAAATACCGCTGCGATTTCCTTTACAGATATAGTCTCATTTACTGGAACAATAGCATAATCACTATCAAATATGGTTTTTATGAACTATATTATATTAGGATTCACTCTAACAGGTTATGATGGGAGTGCATGCACATGTATTAGCGGGGCTGCGTTCATGAGAATACATGCTAGTTCTATTTTATAGTGTTTGGCGGGCATTTTACTACACTTGGGTCGTATTGTTAGCAAATAGTGCACGGTTGCTCATGCACCAAACGGCAGGAAACTCATGCACACGGCTCAGCTCATTTATGAACATACACTCCCCTTTCTAATGATCTTTTGAATGTATATATGTGTGTGATTGGTTGTGTTGTATAGTCATCACCTACCACTGTAAACCCCCGTTTTCCTGACTATAAATAAACAAGAGCCCCGTGTTGGAGCAGGACTTGATCTTTTGGCAATGATGGTGACACAGCTTGTGCCTGTTTTACTCTTTACCGCCAAGCGTGGCGGGATTTCTTTATACAAAAGAGCTGCATACTGTACTTTTAGTACAAGGAGTTAATGACGTTTGGTGCGTATTAATATCCGCAAATGCGCTTTTAAGCGCAGCAAAGTTCTCCACGCTCCGTGGTTTTATTAGAAGCAAGTTTCTATGCGTCAAGCACAATAATTGCCACAACAGTTAATGGAGAGTCAGGCAGTTCTAACCAAAGGTTTCTGACCTCACAGCGGAAAAAGAGAAGGGAGTGAGTCGGGTCTGGTGCAACAAAGGTTGGCTGTTTGTGTTAAAACACACTTCATTTAATTTTTTTACATTTTTGTTGCTTTAGACCAGAGCTTACCTTCTTTGTCCACTGTGGAAGTTAAAAAACCCAGCTTTTAATTCCTAGGTCTATTAATTGGGGAAGAAATCTTTACTGCAGTCTTCTATAGGCTTCCAGTTAATACAACCTAAAGGGGTTTTATATCGGGTTGCGATATAGGGCTTAACTTTTCCCTTTCAGCATCTCTAATGTAGTATAAATTTTGGTGTGTATATAGCGAGGTTCGATACGATAGCAATAAATTATCAGTCGTGTTGGTTTTGGCAGCGGATATCGCATTTTGGTATAGCAATCGACTTGTGTATGTGCTGAAATCTGTTTTTGGCAATGGACTTTTCGTTTCGAGACATAGTGTTATTAATTGGTAAGAGGTTTTGTACTTTTTACACTGTAATTCAACCTAGGTCCTGTCTATTTATAGCGCAACTAGTTTATTAGCTAAACTGGTGGTTGTTTTATATGCTGAAGTTTGAGTTGAACATAGATATCCCGGTTTTGTACTGAGTTTCTGTTTTAAGTGTCAATTTGCGCCGCGCAACTGAAAATTAGTATTCCGTAAATATTCATATATCCTGTTTTTTTCTTTTCTTAAGATCATCTTTTTGTTCTTACACCAAGGTTCACATGTTTGTTCTACCTTTTGTTTTTACCTATTTCTATTGTGGCTGATGGTTCTCAGTGCCACCATTTTGCTACAACCACGTGTTTGGCCGCCCTCTTGCCTTGTTATTGAGACCCACATGGTTGTACCACCATTTCCTTTGTGTGGCAGCCATTTTGGGTTCTGTATCCCCATTTTGTTTGGTGTTAACCCACGTGGCTGAGCCGCCATTTTGAGTTTTATCTCACCACCATTTTTGTTTCCCTTTTTAGTTTTTGCATGTCTAGCAATTTTTACATTTTTGCTTAAAGGGGCAACTTGTTATAAAACTATTACGTGTTTTTACTGAATTTTATTTTTAAGGGGGGTTTCTTCATTTTAATTGAAATCCAGCATTTAAAGGATGTTCAGGATTATTGTGGTTGTTTTTTAGCTAGCTTTGTTCGTCTTTTTGTTCAAATTTAACATTCATATCCAATCCATCTGTTTTTTTTTGTGTGTTTTATCTCTGTTTTCAGGTGCAAACATTTTGTTTTTATAACTTTTTCAGTATTTGAAGGCATTTGTGTTTAAGCGGTTTTTATATGTTTTTGTCCCGTTTTTGTTGTATAACCATAAGTTTTTCAAAGATAAACTACAGTGTGGAGTGTAACTGATCCATTCTTATATTGAATTCAGTTTTCATATAAGAATCGGGTTTGTTTTGTGCCGAGTTGCGGTTATTTCTCACAGAGGTAGTGTTTTTGGTACTGCAAGTTGGGTTTTAGGTAGAGAGGTTATACTTTCCAGTGCGCAATCAGTAACTGGCATCTCAACTTTTTTTTTTTTTAGTGTAACATCAAGGAATAGACTGAAGCCAAGGTTTGTATAGTGAGGACTTTCATTGTGCTTACGGGGTTGTTTGGGTGCACGGGTTAGGTCGCAATGAATGTGTGTTCTTTGGGCCATCTATGTGAAACAGATGAAAGAGACAAGCTTGTTTCAGCTTCAACGTGTGAGGAGTAGATACTGAAACCCGCTCCACATAGGGCCGTGTACAATAATCGGAGTTGGGGAGCGAGTGGTGGTTAGTGAACTGTATAGCCGTACAAAGCCACCGGGTTGAGGTTTCTAGCGGACCGGCAGTGGAGCTGTGTAAACTAATCGGAGTCCGGAAGCAAGCCAACAACTGTCAAAGGATGCGCCTGGCAGTGTTGTTCCTAAACCAGGTGCGAAAGATCAATTTGAATCATCATGGGCAATGGGCCATCCATTCAAAGGAGGAGAAGCAAAGCCTCACAAATTAGCCAAACAGCTACCTTATGCTACCCCCTCAAGGGGTAGCATAAGTGGTCCAAGAGAACAAGTTGGCAAATTTAGGACTAGGCTCCAGGCAACAAAGATGTTAGATGTAGCACAATTGTGGCTTCAAAGATCTATTTTGGTTAATCAGCAAGGCGTACATAAGGTGGTTTCAGTCCGCAACGGCCACATTATGTATACTTGGCCTGATGTGATAGCCGAGTCCAGCGATCGGGTGAGGGAAGTGGAGGAAGCCCTTTCTGGGCCAACTTTACTGAGACGAGCCAGATCCGCTGCCACTGAACCTGTCACGGTCTCTCCTGATTCATAGCCTGTGATTAACTCTACTATCTCTGCACATTCAGCTCCGTTTTCTCCAGCTCACAGTACAGACCTAGATACTGTTAACACCCTTTCACCTCCCACTGTCTCTTATCTCTCAACAGCCTGAACCCTCTCTTTCCAACTCTGTGGTAAACTATGCGCTCTTTTAAATTGTGGACTTACAAGTGTTGTGTGAGTTAAGGGGGATTTTGGTGAGGAACAGAAATCGTGTGTTTACAAGTCCTTTCCCTGTATTCTTCTCTGGGGAATTTCATGACAGAACCAGTTTTGGATGAAACCGTTCAGATTAGTCGTCAACTGGTGAAGCCACCATCTCCACGGTACACCCCTGCTTTTGACCCCGGTTCTTATCCAGTCCGGGTACAACAATATAAAGGCGCCCCTGACACTAACAAAGAGAGAACAAGGGGGGATAGAATAGTGTGGAATATCCCTTTTACATCCTCAGAGATCAGAAGCATCCTGGCCGACTTGCAGGACTATAGGATGTATCTGCGGGGGTTTGCAAGAATTTTTAGGCAAACTCAATTTAGTTACGGCATGAGTGAAAAAGATTGCGCCTAGATACTGAGAGCGAAGGTGAGCGATGAGATGGCAAATACAATAATATCTTGTTGTCATATTACCACACAGGAACAGACATCAGTAAGGGAAGGAATTTTTGTGGCCCTCCTGGGGAAACTTCCAGATCTGTATGGTGCAACCTCTACTACTGATGTGATGAAGCTGAGCCAAAATTCAGGGGGGAATGCATTTGTTTCTGGCGTCGCCTGAAGCAGGCTGCATTGGATGCAAATCTTGAGGTTAGCCCTGACACCCCAGTTGAGAGTGGGAGATTCACAGCCATTCATCCTATGCTAAGAGCCAAGTTTATAGAAGGGAGCCACACAAAAATTCGAGACCAGCTATTATTAGCTAGACCTGAATTTAACGAGATGTCCATGCCTGCCATTCTGTCTACTCTCACTGCTATTGAAAGGGAGATGGATCAGAAAAGCAGGATAAGACATCCAAGGTTTTTGTCTCCCAGGCCCCTACCCACAGCGAACAGTAGAGCGTATCTCAGAGTGCCTCCTGGAGCAAATACGCAGAGGGTCCAGAAATAATACGCAACGCAGCAGGGAAGAGGTTTGCTATGGATGTGGTAAGTCAGGGCACATCAGATATAATTGTCCGACCAACCCGGCTGGCAATTTATTCCGGAGGATCCAGAAACTCCAGTGGGGAGGTATGGTCGGCAACGACCATGACTCATTATAGGGCGCTGGTAAACAGGTGTCAGCCCACATCAATCTATTGATTGAGGAATTGAAATATCCCCTCTTCTGCCTCAATGACACCGGGACAGCCAAAACTGTTCTAATATCTCAAGACCTTAGAGGCAAGGTTCCCATTTCAGGGCTAGACAACTCCCAACCGTAGGTCTCACGGGCCAGACATTGTTTTTGTGAATGACTGAACCCTTTCATTGCAGGCTAGGACAGCACACAGAAGCTGTTAGGTCTGTACTGGTATCGGATAATGTTCCCACTAATCTGTTAGGAGCTGATATTCTATCAGAAATACAGACAAAGTATTGAGTACACTCAACAGGTTGTGGTAAGCAGCTCACTATCAGACAAATGCTTATGTACGATGGTAGCACTGCCATATCTAATGGAACTAGGTTGTTTCATTGAGTTCAAAGGAAAAGAAAGTCGGTGAGGCCCCTAGGGGACACCCCGGAAATATAGTTGTAAGGAGAACTGGCAACGATATAAAGTGCAAAAATATTCCTTTATTGAAAAATATCCTCCCAGACATCTCATATAAAATCACACAGACAACGTTGTCTAAGTAAGCTCATTCAAACGGCCCCTTTCATACTCCTCTCACATACCACCAGAGGCCAACATCAAACCCTTTTTGTTGTAAATGGATCAATGAAAATTGGATCAAATATTCAATGTCAGTGACCAGTGTCTCGGACTATAGTTGCGAACTTAAGCTCGTGTTGGATCAGTGGACCCCGATGGACTCAGGGGTTGTATTGCTGCGGATGATCTGCTGCTCTGTGGTCCCACATGGGGAGGCCTGTTATCAGCATACTGTATCATTGCTTAACCATCTGGCATCCATGGGCAATAAGGCTAGTAAGGTGAAATTCCAGTTCTGCTAGAAGGTTGTTTTTTTAGGTCACTGCATTTCTCAGGGTACCGGACATCTAACCACTCAGAGAATACACACATTGAAGGACCTCCAGGGACCCCATAACACCCAACTAATAAGAGCCATTCTCTGACTTATCAATTACTGCAGAGATAGGATCCCCAACATCTAATCCAAACTGGGGGCCTCTTTATGAGTTAACCTCACAAACACCGTTCCAATTGGCTGATGATGACAGTATCTGACCCAGGAACTCTAAAAAGCACCTGCTTTAGGTCTGCCCAACTATGACCTCCCCTTTTACCTTTTCTGTAATGAAAGCAAGGTGGATATGTTTTCTGAGTGGCCAGAGGCTTGGCCTGTTCAGTGTCAATGCCACTACCACCGCAAAAAAGATCCTGTCTGAGATAATTTGTCATTGGTGGCTGCCTGAAACAATCGAGTCTGATCGCGGATCACACTTCACCGGTCAGATCTTAGCAGAGGTATGTAAAACGCTTCATATCAACCAAGGATTGCATACTCCTTATCATCCTCAAAGTAGCGGTAAGGTTGAACAAGTGAATGGAATTCTTAAAAATAAGATCTGTAAAATCATGGCTGATACTAAAAAGCCATGGCCCAAATGTCTTCCCGTTGCTTTTTATTCCATCAGGAATGCCCCTAGGTGACCTCGTGGATTATCGTCTTATGAGGTATTTGGGAGCCACCCAAAAACTGGACTTTACTTTCCTCAGCAGCTGTCATTCTTACATTCCCAGCTGACGGGGTATGTGCAGTCCCTGCAAAGGGAGCTCCAGAAGGTCCATCACAGGGTTCGAGAGTCTCTCCTGGACCCTGACACAATAACCGGTGTCCATTCTATTCAACCAGGTGATTGGGTCATCGTGAGAAATCACCAAAGGATGGGATTCGAGCTGAGATATTCCGAGCCATACCAGGTCCAAGTGACAACGCCGACCTCTTTGAAGCTTGAGGGACGTGATAACTGGATCCATGCCAGCCACTGCAAAAATCTGCTTAACTAGGTTCAAGAATGATGAGGAGGTGTATCGTTTCTATTTTACTTCGCTTAGTGTATTTTAGCGAGGGTAATGATGAACAGCATCCCAACCTATTGTTTAAAATGCATCTTCAGCTGGCTAAACCGGCAAACAGGACTAACTGCTGGGTGTGCTCCAAATCCCCACGTAGCCACTACACCCCAGCATTGGCAGTTGTGCAACGTTCGTATTGGTATAAAGAAATACAAGAGACTTGCAAAGACAAGCAGGGAAACAATTGTCTATAGAATTTATTGACACATTCCTAGAGGGTAACATCAGTTATAGTTTGAATGTTAGTCCTGACTCTTGTTCTTTGCTGGCCAATCCAATTTGGCTATCGGGACAATTAGGTAGTCCACAGATGTGCTTTAACCTTAGTTTTGGCACCGGAAAAGGATTTATAGGGTCTACAACCTTTGGGACAGGTATAACAGTCAATCTCACCAATAAAACCCAGGGCTTTTTAATTATACCAACTGACCGGATTATATCTTCTGGAAGGACGGTTGTGACATTCAGACTGAGCGAGCAATCCCCCAGTCTATTATGTTACTGCTTATTGCCCGTGACCGTCAGGAAAATTCTCCATGTGCGGTGGTGACCGGTCCCTATTATTTCCTATGTGGTTCTGTTGCCTATAAGGTAATTCCCCCTAATGCGAGAGGTTCATGTGCTCTAGTGAAGCTTGTAGCGGCATCCTATGTTGCAGCCGAATGTGACGATCTGCTGTTGCGTAGGAAGGCGGAACGTCGTAGAGAACTAGCAGGGAACTGTTCTCCAGCCACGACCATGTCTGGGCATCGTTCCCAGCTTGGACCGAGTGGGAGACTGAACTTATGAGACGATTGAACAATTTCTCGTCAATTGTTATTGAGATGTTCAATGAGACCATTGAAGCAGTAAGGGAGATTACTCGGGAAAAAACAACAAATGAAGACCTTAGTACTGCAGGAGAAAACGGCACTGGATTATCTTTTAGCTTCCAAGGTGGAGTTTTTGTGAATTCATAGGAGAAGACTGTTGTACCTGGATAGCAGACACCAGTGATAAGGTCCAGACCCATATGGATGGGGTAACTTCACTGCAAGACAGAGCCAGAGTTATAGCTAGCGAGGGTTGGAATCCTTTTAGGGCCCTGGGGGGTTTCGGGGACTTTTTGTTTTCCATTGGATCCTGGCTAAAGGAAATAGGAGTATATAGACTTATGTTGTTCTTGTTTCTATTCCTGCTATATGCCGTGATGAAATTATCCTGTTGTCTGGTCAACCGATTCACCCAAACCCGAGCAGATTTGACCACATCCTTATCGCTGAGACGAGATGCCCTAAAACCCTACCCCTGCATCAGATGCCAAGGATCCCAGCCCGACGATCAACACGTCCCATCATCTCCTGTCCTCCCTCTGAGTCACCTCCTGAAGAACGGAACCTACGTGTCAACATTTTGTTTTCTTCCTAACTTTTTTAAATGGATTGCTTTTATGTATGAGCTTTTTATTCGGAAGAAGATCAAGATTCATCGAGGGACACATGGGAGCATTTGACAAAGAGGAGGGCCTGTTATGGAAATTTTGTTAGGATTAGTGTGAACATTTTTTTGGATGCGTTTTATTTAAATTGCCATTATGTCTCCCAGTATTGGTTTACCGGTATTCGCTATATACAGCGAATATGGCTTTAACCAGCATTGAGGAAAGACCGTTAGTTGTGGAAACCTTCCATTAAATGCGCCTGCATACCACTCGCCAGATCTCCCGGCCAGCGTGCGCTCTGAGCAGCTATCGCTGCTGCGAACGTGCGAATGCCGGTCCAAATCTAAGGCAGTGTGATGCGAAGTCCGCCGTGCAAATGTATATCAGCCAGCCGGGGGCCCCAGTATTCACTGGCGGGGATGCGTTTTTGATACGGAATTATCGTTTTGATAAGTATCTGCCCTTTAGCTGAAATAATGGCTGGTAGCTTTCTGTTATGCTCAATCTGCATGATTGAAATACTGCTGCTATTTCCTTTGCAGATATAGTCTCATTTACTGGAACAATAGCATAATCACTATCAAATATGGTTTTTATGAACTATATTATATAGGATTCACTCTACCAGGTTATGATGGGAGTGCATGCACATCTATTAGCGGGGCAGCGTTCATGAGAATACACACTAGTTCTATTGTATAGTGTTTGGCGGGCATTGTACTTTATGTGGCTCCCATTGTTAGCAATAGTGCATGGTTGCTCGTGCACCCAACGTCAGGAAACTCATGCAAACGGCTCAGCTTGTTCATGAACATACACTCCCCTTTCTATTGAACTTTTGAATTTATACATGTGTGTGTGAATGGTTGTCTTGTATAGTCGTCACCTCCCACTTGATCTTTTGCCAACGACCGCGACACAGCTTGTGCCTGTTTTACTCTTTGCCACCGAGCGTGCCGGGATTTCTTTACGCAAAAGAGCTGCATATTGTACTTTCAGTACAAGGAGTTAATGACGCTTGGCGCATATTAATATCTGCAAATGCGCTTTTAAGCACAGCGAAGTTCTCCGCACTCTGCAGTTTTTTTTTTTCTACTCCTCTACAACAATTTCAGCCTTGCTCTACCGCTGAGCGTGGGGGCTTCAGGAGAGCTATACAGATGAGGGGGGAAAGGGACACCTGCCTAGCCAATCAGATCAGCCCATACATATGTTTACTAGCGATCAATGAGGTGACAGATGTCACACCAAATCACCCTCACATCCCTCTGCAGTTTTATTAGAAGTGAATTTCTATGCGCCAAGCACAATAATTTCCACGACACACCTGAGCGTTTTTCAGCTCGTAAAATGCTCATCTCTGAAGTCTCAAAACGCCGAAAAGCAAAATCCTATTTATTTTAATGGCCCCTGTTCACATATGAGCATTTTGTCGCCTGAAGCAAAACGCCTGAAGCTCAAAAAAGTACATGTAGCACCCTCCTAGGTAGGTGCTAGTGAGAAAGTATAGTTTTGAGCTCTGTGCTTACCAGAGGGGTTGCAGGTAAATCTATATTGTTCTCTGCCTAATAGAGAGCAGGATCTGTTAGTGAGGTCTGCTCATTGTGCTCAGAATGCGATTCATTCAGTCTGAATAGTGTTTCACGCTGGTCCAATAGGGAGGCATGTTGGACAGTGGGAGGAAACCTGACGAATGGGTGCATAGGCTTTTGATAAAGTCCTGATAATTGGCAGAGGGCAGGTCACTTCATTGCATTCTAGGATACTGTATAAAAGCCAGGGGCACATGTGCTGAGGGGTCTTTCGTTGGAGAGTGGAGTCCCAGAGGGAGGGGGCGGCTGCCTCCTCCTCTATAGAGGTGCCATGCGGATGCTAGAGGTCGTCCTGAGGGCCACCAGAGGAGCGGTTGAGAGGAGCTGAACCCAGAGGTCCAGAGAAGCTGACTGAGAGGGGAGACACTGGAGAACCTGTGGCTGCAGTATCATGAGTACAGGGACTTGTGTCAAGAGGCCTGACCTGAGGGGGGCCACCCCTGCTCATAGGATAGTCAGTGGATGTGTGTCGGCAGAGAGAGAGGATACTAGGGAGAGTGTTCTGAAGATAAAAGTTTGTCCACCAAGTCTTCTTGAAGGAACCAAGAGACTTAATTCCTATTCATCCAAAGTGGCAGGATGGATTGAAAGCCTGGATGTTCCACATCTAAGAGCAAAGTAGAGAAGACAGAAGTCCTCAATACTGTGAATAGTTAATTGGAGTATCCCACTATTTCCTTCACCTATCCCCATTATAAAAAAAAAACAACCAAATACCCCTGGACAGATTATTGATATGTGAGCCAAGAGGAATTAAGAAATTGCATTTGCTTATGGCCGTGTGCTGGTAACCAGGGAGACCCATATCTAGCAGCTCTTACGGGGGCAGTGCTACATACATGAACTTCCTTTTTGGCAGATTACAAGCGTTTTTGTTATATGTCAATGCCTGCCTCCAAACGCCTGAAAATAATACGCTCAGGTTTGAATGGAGCCTTAAATGATTGGTATTAACCACTTTGCTTCTTCAGATGTACTACTAGCAACCGTGAGCTTGTATTTGTTTTGCTCAGCCGGATCCCAGCTGTCATGTAAAAGTGATCCAGGTGGCTGTATACACTTTTATAACGCAGGAGGAGTGGAAACCCCCCAAAATACCCTAGAAGGGGCCTAATTAGTAAAAAATTTAATATCTATACATAATGTTTCTAATGGGTTACGACTCCGAATAGCACCTGAAAAGTCCCAATATTTCTGAGGTGTCCCCAGCACTAGAAGGCAAAATATTCCCTTTCACTTTGGGCAATTTCCTCTAACTTCCTAAAGTGTCTCTGGGACAGGAAGTGAACTGAGGTGAGTATTTCTGAGGTGTTGCCAGCACTAGAGGTAAGGGGAAATATTCTCTTTCATTTTGGGCAATTTCCTGCAACTTCCTGTAGTGTCTCTGAGACAGAAGGTGAACTGAGGTGAGTATTTCAAAGGTGTCCCCAGCACTAGAGGAAAGGGGAAATATTCCCTTCAAGTTGGACAATTGCCTCCAACTTCCTGTAGTGTCCTTGAGACAGGAATTAAACTGAGGTGAGTATTTCAAAGGTGTCCCCAGCACTAAAGATAAGGAGAAAAATTCCCTTTCACTTATGGCAATTTCCTCCAACTTCCTGTAGTATCTCTGAGACAGGAAGTAAACTGAGATGAGTATTTCTGAGGTGTCCCCGGCACTAGAGCTAAGGGAAAATATTCCCTTTCACTTTGGGCAATTTTCTCCAACTTCCTGTAGTGTCTCTGGGACAGGAAGTGACCTGAAGTGAGTATTTCAGGTGTCCCCGACACTAGAGGTAAAAGGAAATATTTTCTTCACTTTGGGCAGTTTCCTCCAAATTCCTGTAGTGTCTCTGAGACAGGAAGTAAACTGAGGTAAGTATTCCAAGGTGTCCCCAGCACTAAAGATAAAGGAAAATATTCCCTTTCACTTTTGCCAATTTCCCCCAACTTCTTGTAGTGTCTCTGAGACAGGAAGTGAACTGAGGTGAGAATTTCAGAGGGTTCCCCGGCACTAGAGGTAAGGGAAAATATTCCCTTCACTTTGGGCAATTTCCTCCAAATTCCTTTAGTGTCTCTGGGACAGGAAGTGAACTGAGGTGAGTATTTCTGAGGTGTCCCCAGCACTAGAGGTAAGGCAAAATATTCCCTTTCACTTTGGGCAATTTCCTCTAACTTCCTGTAGTGTCTCTGGGACAGGAAGTGAACTGGAGTATTTCGGAGGTGTCCTCGGCACTAGAGGTAAGGAGAAATATTCCCTTCACTTTGGGCAATTTGCTCCAACTTCCTGTAGTGTCTTTGAGACAGGAAGTGAACTGAGGTGAGAATTTCAGAGGTGTCCCTGGCACTAACGGTAAAAGGAAATATTTCCTTCACTTTGGGCAATTTCCTCCAAATTCCTTTATTGTCTTTGAGACGGGAAGTAAACTGAGGTGAGTATGTCCAAGGTGTCCCCAGCACTAAAGGTAAGGGGAAATATTTATTTCCCTTTGGGCAATTTCCTTCATATTGTAGTGTCTCTGGAACAGGAAATGAACTGAGGTGAGTATTTCTGAGGTTCCCCCAGCACTAGAGGTAAGGGGAAATATTCCCTTCACTTTGGGCAATTTCCTCCAACTTCCTGTAGGGTCTCTGAGGGGGGAAAGGATCTAAAGTATTTCTAAGGTGTTCCCAGCACTAGAGGTAAGGGGAAATATTCCCTTCACTTTGGGCAATTTCCTCCAACTCCCTGTAGTGTCTCTGAGGGGGGAAAGGATCTAAAGTATTTCTAAGGTGTTCCCAGCACTAGAGGTAAGGGGAAATATTCCCTTCACTTTGGGCAATTTTCTCCAACTTCCTGTAGTGTCTCTAGGACAGGAAGTGAACTGAGATGAGTATTTCAGAGGTGTCCCGGCACTAGAGGTAAGGGGAAATATTCCCTTTACTTTGGGCAATTTCCTCCAACTTCCTGTAGTGTCTCTGAGAGGGGAAGCGATCCAAAGTATTTCTAAGGTGTTCCCAGCACTAGAGGTAAGGGGAAATATTCCCTTCACTTTGGGCAATTTCCTCCAACTTCCTGTAGTGTCTCTGAGGGGGGAAAGGATCTAAAGTATTTCTAAGGTGTTCCCAGCACTAGAGGTAAGGGGAAATATTTACTTCACTTTGGAAAATTTGCTCAAACTTCCTGTAGTGTCTCTAGGACAGGATATTATCTGTGGTATTTCAGAGGTGTCCCCAGCACTAGAGGTAAGGGGAAATATTTACTTCACTTTGGAAAATTTGCTAAAACTTTCTGTAGTGTCTCTGGGACAGAAATTGAACTGTGGTGAGTATTTCTGATGTGTCCCCAGCACTAGAGGTAAGGGGAAATATTCCTATTCCCTTTGAGCAATTTCCTGCAACTTCCTGTAGTGTCTTTGAGACAGGAAGTTAAATGAGGTGAGTATTTTTAGTGTCCCCGGCACCAGAGGTAAGGGGAAATATTCCCTTCACTTTGAGCAATTTCCTGCAACTTCCTGTAGTGTCTTTGAGACAGGAAGTTAAATGAGGTGAATTTTTTTAGTGTCCCCGGCACCAGAGGTAAGGGGAAATATTCCCTTCACTTTGGGCAATTTCCTGTAGTGTCTATGGAACAGGAAGTGAACTGTGGTGAGTATTTCTGAGGTATCCCCAGCACTACTGGTAAGGGGAAATATTCCCTTCACTTCTCTGAGACCGGAAGTGAACTGAAATGTCCATCATACTAAATTGTTCATGGAAGTTTACCCTTACCCCATTGTAAAACTAACAATACAAAGTTTCGCCTCTAAGTGCAGTTCACCTCCAAAGACACTTTTCGTCCTGATCAGAGAGAACACCAAGCCAGCTATCTCCGCTCCTCGCCCCCATCTATCCCTGCCGTAGACAAATTCCGTTTACAAAACAACGTCCCCGCCTTGGTCACGCTCACGGCTTTTTCTATTGGATGGGTGTTTTGACGTCACTGAAAAGGAAAAAAAAAAAAAGCAAAGAAAAAAAAAAGAGAGAAAAGCAATTTCAAGATGGCGGCAGCGCAGATAACAATGGCGAGCGGGCGGAGAGGCTCCGGGGGGCAGTGAGTGAGGGGGGAGAGGGACACTGCTCGCACACATGGCGGACTTCGTGGTCCCCCGGCACAGCGCGGTGATGGAGCGCCTCCGCCGGAGGATAGAGCTGTGCCGGCGGCACCACGGCAACTGCGAGTCCCGCTACGATGCGGCGGCCACGGAGAGGCTGGAACACGATCGCCAACACACCTACCAGCTGCACCAGCGCTGCCTGCAGGCCAAGGCCAAGAGAGCCAGCAAGCACAGACAGCAGCCGCCGGCGGCCACAGGAAACACGGACACTGCCAGGGGGAGCCAGAGCGGAGCTGTGGAGAGCGGGGACAGCAACGGGGAACAGTGCAGGAGCAGCACCCTCATCGCGGTAAGAGAGCCCTGACATGACCTACACTGCACTGTCTACCTGCCACCAATATGGGGCCATTCCATAGACAGTACTGGGGGCCTGCCACCAATATGGGGCCATAACATAGACAGTACTGGGGGCCTGCCACCAATATGGGGCCATTCCATAGCCAGTACTGGGGGCCTGCCACCAATATGGGGCCATTCAATAGACAGTATAGCCAGTACTGGGGGCCTGCCACCAATATGGGGCCATTCTATAGACAGTACTGGGGGCCTGCCACCAATATGGGGCCATTCCATAGACAGCACTGGGTACCTACTTTTGGTGAGGGCCATTCCATTGACAGCACTGGGTACCTACTTTTGGTGAGGGCCATTCCATAGACAGCACTGGCTACCTACTTCCTGTGAGGGCCATTCCATAGACAGCACTGGGTACCCACTTCCTGTGAGGGCCATTCCATAGACAGCACTGGGTACCCACTTCCTGTGAGGCCATTCCATAGACAGCACTGGATACCCACTTCCTGTGAGGGTCATTCCATAGACAGCACTGGGTACCTACTTCCTGTGAGGGCCATTCCATAGACAGCACTGGGTACCTTCTTCCTGTGAGGGCCATTCCATAGACAGCACTGGGTACCTACTTCCTGTGAGGGCCATTCCATAGACAGCACTGGTTACCTACTTCCTGTGAGGGCCATTCCATAGACAGCACTGGATACCTACTTCCTGTGAGGGCCATTCCATAGACAGCACTGGTTACCTACTTCCTGTGAGAGCCATTCCATAGACAGCACTGGTTACCTACTTCCTGTGAGGGCCATTCCATAGACAGCACTGGATACCCACTTCCTGTGAGGGTCATTCCATAGACAGCACTGGGTACCTACTTCCTGTGAGGGCCATTCCATAGACAGCACTGGTTACCTACTTCCTGTGAGGGCCATTCCATAGACAGCACTGGGTACTTTCTTCCTGTGAGGGCCATTCCATAGACAGCACTGGGTACCCACTTCCTGTGAGGGCCATTCCATAGACAGCACTGGTTACCTACTTCCTGTGAGGGCCATTCCATAGACAGCACTGGTTACCTACTTCCTGTGAGGGCCATTCCATAGACAGCACTGGTTACCTACTTCCTGTGAGGGCCATTCCATAGACAGCACTGGATACCTACTTCATGTGAGGGCCATTCCATAGACAGAACTGGGTACCCACTTCCTGTGAGGGCCATTCCATAGACAGCACTGGTTACCTACTTCCTGTGAGGGCCATTCCATAGACAGCACTGGTTACCTACTTCCTGTGAGGGCCATTCCTTAGACAGCACTGGATACCTACTTCCTGTGAGGGCCATTCCATTGACAGCACTGGGTACCTACTTTTGGTGAGGGCCATTCCATTGACAGCACTGGGTACCTACTTTTGGTGAGGGCCATTCCATTGACAGCACTGGGTACCTACTTTTGGAGAGGGCCATTCCATAGACAGGACTGGGTATCTACTTCCTGTGAGGGCCATTCCATAGACAGGACTGGGTACCTACTTCCTGTGAGGGCCATTCCATAGACAGGACTGGGTACCTACTTCCTGTGAGGGCCATTCCATAGACAGGACTGGGTACCTACTTCCTGTGAGGGCCATTCCATAGACAGGACTGGGTACCTACTTCCTGTGAGGGCCATTCCATAGACAGCACTGGGTACCTACTTCCTGTGAGGGCCATTCCATAGACAGCACTGGGTACCTTCTTCCTGTGAGGGCCTTTCCATAGACAGCACTGGGTACCTTCTTCCTGTGAGGGCCATTCCATAGACAGCACTGGGTACCTTCTTCCTGTGAGGGCCTTTCCATAGACAGCACTGGGTACCTTCTTCCTGTGAGGGCCATTCCATAGACAGCACTGGGTACCTTCTTCCTGTGAGGGCCATTCCATAGACAGCACTGGGTACCTACTTCCTGTGAGGGCCATTCCATAGACAGCACTGGGTACCTACTTCCTGTGAGGGCCATTCCATAGACAGCACTGGTTACCTACTTCCTGTGAGGGCCATTCCATAGACAGCACTGGGTACCTACTTCCTGTGAGGGCCATTCCTTAGACACCACTGGATACCTACTTCCTGTGAGGGCCATTCCATTGACAGCACTGGGTACCTACTTTTGGTGAGGGCCATTCCATTGACAGCACTGGGTACCTACTTTTGGTGAGGGCCATTCCATTGACAGCACTGGGTACCTACTTTTGGAGAGGGCCATTCCATAGACAGGACTGGGTATCTACTTCCTGTGAGGGCCATTCCATAGACAGGACTGGGTACCTACTTCCTGTGAGGGCCATTCCATAGACAGGACTGGGTACCTACTTCCTGTGAGGGCCATTCCATAGACAGCACTGGGTACCTACTTCCTGTGAGGGCCATTCCATAGACAGCACTGGTTACCTACTTCCTGTGAGGGCCATTCCTTAGACAGCACTGGATACCTACTTCCTGTGAGGGCCATTCCATTGACAGCACTGGGTACCTACTTTTGGTGAGGGCCATTCCATTGACAGCACTGGGTACCTACTTTTGGAGGGGGCCATTCCATTGACAGCACTGGGTACCTACTTTTGGTGAGGGCCATTCCATAGACAGGACTGGGTATCTACTTCCTGTGAGGGCCATTCCATAGACAGCACTGGGTACCTACTTCCTGTGAGGGCCATTCCATAGACAGCACTGGGAACCTACTTCCTGTGAGGGCCATTCCATAGACGGCACTGGGTACCTACTTCCTGTGAGGGCCATTCCATAGACGGCACTGGGTACCTACTTCCTGTGAGGGCCATTCCATAGACAGCACTGGGTACCTACTTCCTGTGAGGGCCATTCCATAGACAGCACTGGGTACCTACTTCCTGTGAGGGCCATTCCATAGACAGCACTGGTTACCTACTTCCTGTGAGGGCCATTCCATAGACAGCACTGGTTACCTACTTCCTGTGAGGGCCATTCCTTAGACAGCACTGGATACCTACTTCCTGTGAGGGCCATTCCTTAGACAGCACTGGATACCTACTTCCTGTGAGGGCCATTCCATTGACAGCACTGGGTACCTACTTTTGGTGAGGGCCATTCCATTGACAGCACTGGGTACCTACTTTTGGAGGGGGCCATTCCATTGACAGCACTGGGTACCTACTTTTGGTGAGGGCCATTCCATAGACAGGACTGGGTATCTACTTCCTGTGAGGGCCATTCCATAGACAGCACTGGGTACCTACTTCCTGTGAGGGCCATTCCATAGACAGCACTGGGTACCTACTTCCTGTGAGGGCCATTCCATAGACGGCACTGGGTACCTACTTCCTGTGAGGGCCATTCCATAGACAGCACTGGGTACCTACTTCCTGTGAGGGCCATTCCATAGACGGCACTGGGTACCTACTTCCTGTGAGGGCCATTCCATAGACAGCACTGGGTACCTACTTCCTGTGAGGGCCATTCCATAGACAGCACTGGTTACCTACTTCCTGTGAGGGCCATTCCATAGACAGCACTGGTTACCTACTTCCTGTGAGGGCCATTCCTTAGACAGCACTGGATACCTACTTCCTGTGAGGGCCATTCCATTGACAGCACTGGGTACCTACTTTTGGTGAGGGCCATTCCATTGACAGCACTGGGTACCTACTTTTGGTGAGGGCCATTCCATTGACAGCACTGGGTACCTACTTTTGGTGAGGGCCATTCCATTGACAGCACTGGGTACCTACTTTTGGTGAGGGCCATTCCATAGACAGGACTGGGTATCTACTTCCTGTGAGGGCCATTCCATAGACAGCACTGGGTACCTACTTCCTGTGAGGGCCATTCCATAGACAGCACTGGGTACCTACTTCCTGTGAGGGCCATTCCATAGACGGCACTGGGTACCTACTTCCTGTGAGGGCCATTCCATAGACAGCACTGGGTACCTACTTCCTGTGAGGGCCTTTCCATAGACAACACTGGGTACCTACTTCCTGTGAGGGCCTTTCCATAGACAGCACTGGGTACCTTCTTCCTGTGAGGGCCTTTGCATAGACAGCACAGGGTACCTACATCTTGTGAGGGCCATTCTATATACAACACTGGGTACCTGCTTTCTGTGAGGGCCATTCCATAGATAGCACTGGGTATCTAGAAGGGATATAAAAAGTCTACACATCCCTGTTAAAATGTCAGGTTTCTGTGATGGGGAAAAAAAAGAGACAAATAATTTCAGAGATTTTTCATGTGACCTATAAACTGCACAACTCAGTTAAACAACAAACGGCAGTCTTTTAGGTAGAGGGAAGTTAGAGCTACACAATTCTGGCTAAAATGAGAATTACAATTTTTTTGCTTAGAATAAAGATCACGGTTCTCTCACAATTTTCGGTGTAACATCATCTTTTACATTATACAAAAAATTTGGGTTAACTTTACTGTTTAGTTTTTTTTTTTTTTTTCATTTTTTCCCAAAAAACTGCGTTTGAAAGACTTCTGCGCAAATACAGTGTGACTTAAAAGATTGCAACGATTACCATTTTATTCTCTAGGGTCTCTGCTAAAAAAAAATATATAAATATATATATATATATATATATATATATATATATATATATAAATATAATGTTTGGGGGTTCTAAGTAATTTTCTTGCAAAAAATCAAAAAATACTGATTTTAACTTGTAAGCTACAAGTTTCAGAAAAAGGCTTAGTCTTTAAGACTTTAAACTGCCCTCACTTACAGGTGGGGAAGTTCACTCCTTTGATCTAAAAGAACAAAATTATACATTGTAAAGCATTGTGTTTATAGTTCTCTAGCAGCCTTAAACA
Organism: Pelophylax lessonae; assembly: GCF_965119305.1. Lineage (NCBI taxonomy): Eukaryota > Metazoa > Chordata > Amphibia > Anura > Ranidae > Pelophylax > Pelophylax lessonae. The sequence goes on from NC_138771.1 coordinate 443,990,415, forward strand.
TTTGCCAGAGAACGCCTTTGTAAGAGCCGGTTCACATACAGGCGACCCGACTTCCCAGGGCGACCTGCGAAGTCGCGGTGCACAGCTCGCACCGCGACCTTGGAGCGGCATGCATGGACTTCATATCATTGAAGTCAATGCAGGTCGCTCCAGGTCGCCCCAAAGTAGTACAGGACCCTTTTTCTAAGTCAGAGCGACTTGTGTCGCTCCTATTAGAACGGGTCGTGTGGTACTCTATGGCAGGCGACTTGTCAGGCGACCAGGTCGCCTGACAAGTCGCCCCAGTGTGAACGGGGTCTTAGGGTCCTTTCACACAAACGATCAGATCTGATCGGTTCCTCCATGCATCCCTATGGGGCAGCTGATGTCAGCGGAGACATCTCCGCTGACAGCCGCTGCTATCCGATTACGATCCTGTCCGATGGAAACCCTAATGTAATGTAAACAAGCCGCCTGTCATTCTCCCCTGTGTAAGAATAGTGATCATACGGTTCTACTATGTAGGACCGTTGATCACTGTTCTTTACACCTCAAGCCACAGCCAATCACAGTTAGAATCACGCCCCTAGGGGCACACCTAACCCCTCCCTCTCAAAAAAAAGTTAACCCCTTCACTGTCATTTTACAGTAACAGTGCATATGTATAGCACTGATTACTGTAGTAATGTCACTGGTAACCTCAAAAGTGTAAAAAATGTCAGTCAAGGGTCCGATCTGTCCGCTGCAATGTCGCAGTCCTGCAAAAAAAAAATCGTAGATTGCCCCCATTACGCGTTAAAAAAAAAAAAAACAAAAATGTTTCCCTTAGTTAGTAAACGCAATAACTTTTGCGCAAAGCAATCAAAATACGCTTTTTGCGATTTTTGTACCAAACCTATGTAGCAGAAAACAAATTGGCCTAAAATGTTAAAAAATTTTGATTTTTACATTTTTTTTCTTTGGGGAATTTCATATAAAAAAAAAATGTGAAAAATATTGTTATTTTTGCAGAATTGACGCTCTTTTTTTGTTTATAGCGCATGATCAAAAAATCGCACAGGTGATCAAATACCACCAAAAGAAAGCTGTTTGTGGGAAAAAAAGGACATCAGTTTCATTTAGGTACAGCATTGCACGACCGCGCAATTGTCCGTTAAAGTCACGCAGTGCCGAATCGCAAAATAGGCCCTGGTCAGGAAGGGGGAAAAATCTTCCGGGGCTTAAGTGGTTAAACTAATACGGTACTTTGTTGAAGTACCTTTTGATTTTATTACAGCATACAGCACTCTGTCTTTTTTGGTATGAGTCTTATTAGCATGGCATATCGTGACTTGGCAATATTTGTCCACCTTTCTTTGCAAAAACACTCCAAATCTGTCAGATTGCGAGGGCATCTCCTGTGCACTGCCCTATTCAGACCACCCCATAGATTTTCAATCGGATTTAGGTCTGGACTCTGGCTGGGCCTTTCCAAAACTTTATTCTTCAGGTGAAGCCATTCTTTTGTTGCTTTGGATGTATGCTTTTGTTTGCTGTCATGCTAAAAGATGGAAGTTCCTCTTCATGTTCAGCTTTCTAGCAGAAGCCTGAAGGTTTTGTGCCAATATTGACTGGTATTTGGAACTGTATTTCCCTCTACCTTGACTAAGGCCCCTGTTCCAGCTGAGGAAAAACAGCCACCACCATGCTTCACTGTGGGTATGGTGTACTTTTGGTGATGTGCAGTGTTATTGTGCCAAACATATCTTTTGGAATTATTGCGAAAAAGCTCAACCTTGGTTTCATCAGACCAGAACACATTTTCCCACATACTTTTGGGAGACTTCAGGTGTGCTTTTGCAAAATTTAGCCCCGCTTGGATGTTTTTCTTAAGAAAAGGCTTCCTTCTTGCCACTCTACCCCATAGCCCAGACATATGAAGAATTGGGAGATTGTTGTCACGTTTACCACACAGCTGGTACTTGCCAGATCTTCTTGCAGCTCTTTTAGAGTCCTTTCACACGGAACGGAGTCCGTTCTGCTCATCGGGGGATCGAACCGCCGATCCCCGCTGAGCAGGCGGATGACAGCTCCGTATCCGCCGTCGCACACCGCCCGCATACATCGCTGGATCCCAGTGACAAGGTAAGTAACCCCTCTACCAGGATCCAGCGATGCTTCTGGCTGTACCCCGAGTGTGGCTCTGGGTTACCGCTTTTGGCACTGAAATTTAACCCCGAGCCACACTCGGGAATACCGCTAGGAAGGTTAAATGATAGCAGGTGTGTACTGACTCCTATTTAGCCTAGGTTCACATGAGGCCGTTTTGAAACCATGCGAGTTCAGCCGAACTCGCACAATTTCAAGCCAGCGTTTCAGTTCGACTTTGGGGATGATTTCACAGACCTCTGTGCGGGTTCCTGTAGTACAGAAACAGCTTTTATGAATCGGTGCGGCGTCTCATCGATTCAAGCTGTGCCATTGCCGGCAATTGGCTCCGATTCAACGTGCGATATAACATGTCAAATCGGACCAATGTGAACGCGGGCTTAACATGAGCTTTAATGTGATTGCTTAATTCTGACCACCACTACATCCCCAGTTATAAGAGGGTGTGCACACTTATGAAACCACATTATTTTGATTTTTACTTCCCCCCCCCCCCCCCCCCCCAAAAAAAAAAAAAAAAACTAAAGACGTTTTCAGTTTGTTTTTGTTTTTTGAGTTGTACAATTTATAGGTCACATTAAAGGTGGAAAAAGTTCTGAAGTTATTTGATCTTTGTCTCAGTTTTTTACATCATAGTAACCTGACATTTTAACGGGTGTAGACTTTTTATATCCACTGTATTTCCTGTGATGGCCATTCCATAGACAGCACTGGGCACCTATTTTTATGTGAAGGCCTTTCTATAGACCCCATTGGGTATCTACTTCATGTGAGGGCCATCCCACAGACGGCACTGGGTGTCTGCCTCCTGTGAGGGCCATCCCACAGACAGCACTGGGGGGCCTTCTGCCACCTTTGTGGGGCCTTTCAATAGACAGTATTGGGTGCCTAGAGTCAACACCCAGCAGGAGAGGCACAGATCCTTCCATACACTGTCTGGACAGAGCTGCCTCTTTAGTAGTTGGTTTCCAGGAACAGGCACAGGTGGTGGTGGTAGTGGCTTTTCATGACAGATGAGTCCGAGCTCTTATCTCAGATAGCAGTGTGAAAAGATTCACTAATCTTCCAGATGTGATTTTTATCCCTGGGGTCCACTCAGCAGTATAATTTTACTGTGCATACTCCGTCTCCTCTTCCACCAGCCTCCCGTGTACATTCACTTACACTTGTCAGTTTCTAGTGTCTGTAAGGACTACCCTGCGAGTAGTGGTTACCTGTGGTCAAGCCCTGGCAGAGGTGTACAGCTGTTTCCTCAGTTGCTAGTTCTTGGTTTGTGGGGACAGTCCTGCTTTTAATTCTCCCAGCAAACCATTTAAAACCTATTTAAAAATAAATTTAACTTCTAAAATACATTCACTCTATAGGTTTAATTCTCCACCCAATTGTAGTTCTTTCAGGTTTCATCATTGTCACCCTTGATGTAGTGCCAGTGGAGACCTTCAAAATCATTGAGTTTGCAGAGGGTTACATGAGTCGGCGGCAACAGAGCAGTCAGAAGGGGTTCATCATAGCTGTAGCTGACAACCCTTAGAATACACGTTCACTTCTTGTAGAATTGTTGGGTTAGTGGATAACTGGAGTGAGCTTCTAGTAACGGTGGAAGAAAGGTTTCAGTTGGGGCACTCTAAATATAGTTGGCAGCATATCCCAAAATGACTTTGTACAGAGTAGTAGGTATCTCGAGTCGGCATGCAGAAGAAGAAGCTTTTTATTAGTGTCACACTGTGTATTGTCAACACCAGCACCAGTCTCCCCTGCAATGTACACTTACTACTTGTACAACCCCAATTGAAAAAAGTTGGGACAGTGTGTAAAAGCTTCAAAATAAAACACAATTCTATGATTTGAAAATCTCAAACTCATATTTTATTCACAATAGAAAACATTTTGAATGTTTCAACTGAGAAAATGGACCATTTAAAAAAATGAAGAAGAAAATTATTTTGAAAATGTCGGCAGTAACATGTTTCAAAAAGTTGGGACAGGGCTATATTTACCACCGTGTAACATCCCCCTCCTCTTCTAACAACACTATGTAAATGTCTGGAAACTGACTCCAGTTATTGTAATTTGGGAGAGGCATGGCATTCTGTTTTTATGTAGATTTTCCACAGCATCCCAACTTTTTTTAAATTGGGGTTGTGCTTAATATCTGTAACTGCAGTGAGTTTATAGGGATTTGTGAGTACCTGGAGCTGATTCCAGCAGTATAGCGATTATGTTATTGGGTCACCCTGAATAGAGCTGGCAAGAGAGAACTTTAATCTCTTTAAAATACAAACTTCTTGTACTTTGTCAGTGTCATATCATGACTTTACCAAGTGTAGTTGGTGACTGGAGTCGGCTTCCAGCAGAGAAGACAGAATTGGTTCAATAGGGAATAGCTGACAACCTACCTAGACTCTTAGCAGTATTCACTTCTTGTACGAATTGTCTGATTTTATAGGGAGCAGTGTGTATGTGAAGTCAGTTTCCTGCAGAGTAGCAGAAGGGCTTGATAAGGGTCGCTCTGGGTATAGCTGGTAACTGACACAATCTACAGCCTCCTCTGTGTTCATGAGTACCTGCATTCAGTTCCCAGCTGATGTGCCAGAACGGTTTTGTAAGTTACTTTTTGGGTATAGTCTCATTACCGGGTTTTAGAGAAAGTTCCCTAGACATGTACTATGCCCCCCCCAAAAAAACTCTGTGCTTGTAGATTCATTTTCAGGATTGCCATTTTCCATACTGTGGCAACAGTAAATCCAGCCATTGATGGTTCAAATTCCTGCTGAACTGGCCGAGATTCGAACCATGTATGGTCAGGCTAAATGTACCCAAGTTGGATCGATCAACTTGGGTACATCTAGCATGTTGTATTTTACATTGAAATGTGATCCCTTGCTTGCAGAATACAATGGCTCTGCAGGTATTCTGTATCAACATGGCCAGCCTTAGTGTATAGTCTCCTTCCTTCCTGCCTTCCTGCCCCCTTCCTGCCTTCCTTCCTTCCCCCTTCCTGCCTTCCTTCCTTCCCCCTTCCTTCCTGCCTTCCTTCCCCCTTCCTTCCTGCCTTCCCTCTTATTTCATGCAATTTCCAAGGTTACTAAAAGGCATTGACCCTTTTTTTTTCTTTTTTTACCAGAAAGTTCTTGTTCTGGCTGTCTGCTTTAAAGTAGAACTATAGGTAAAACACTTTTCTTATCTTGGAGTAAAAGGAGGGTTATAACCCCTGTCAAAAAGAGTTTTGCCTTTAGTTTTACTTTAATTCTACTGGGTGTAGTAGATGCTTGCAGGCATTCAAGAACATTTGTCCAATGTGGCCATTTACAGGCAGTCAAGTACCATCTGTATGTTTTGTAGGTCTCTTTGTGGCTCTGGCAGACGTTTGGGATATTTTTTTTCTTGGACACTATTTTCCATGTGGTTGCATTTAGATCTTGGTGACAACCTGTGTTCTCTCACTTCCTGTTGTGGCTATGGAACAATAAATAAAGGAAAATCTCCTCCATTGGGACACAGATGTCAAAGAAAACTGACAGGGGTTACATGTGTCCTTTTACTCTATGCAAAATGGGGAAAAAAAAGGTTTTGTCTTTAGTTTTAATTTTAACTTATCGCTCATTCTCAAAGCAGCTGGAACGCTTGAGGGATGTGAATGGACCCCTGGCATCCTCACCTATGATGCAAGACAACTAGGTATCTTGTGTTTTTATGGGGTTAGTAGTGGCAAGGTAGCAGCTGGATTCACACTTTATGCAAACTTTTGCATCGTGCTAACGTACTGCGTTAAGGCAGCTCATTTATTATGAGTAGGCTTCCATGCACTGTGTGACCCTGTGATGTGTGGTGCATTGGCTTCTACTGTACATTGCACTGGGATACCAGTCTCTCAATCGCATAAAACTGGAATGTACTACATTTGGCAAGATGCATTGATGTGTGATGCTGCTATAACAGCCGCTAGCGAAAATTGCAAGAGAATCCGGAAGGTTGGTGGTACCGAAGTTGATCGATCAACTTGGTACATTCAGCCTGCCCATTAACAGTTCGAATCTTGGCCGATTGCTGCTGAATTGGCCGTGATTCGAACAGTGTATGGCTGCCCAAAGTCACTGACTCCAGAACAATTATGCAGATGAGATAAAGTTGAAGAAAAACTAGATCTTTCTCTCATTCGGGTAATTTTAGTTTAAAAGGCCAGGCAGTATTTTGACATGGAGAGCTTCACAAAGGAAGCTCCATATTTCTCTTATACCAAGTTTTATTAAAAGCCCATCTCTGGGCAAATTAAAAAACGCACTGCAGGGGTCACATTCTTTTGTGGTCTAGGGGAGCAATGAAAAAAGATAAATGTACCCTATTATCTACTCCTCCCTGTGACACTAGACACGTCCCTACAGCTTCTGCACCTCCTTCAGTGTAGTGGTCTAGGGTCCTGACATCAAGACCAGAGCTCAGTCTATAGCCATCAAAATGATTCACAAATTATGGTATGGGCAGGGATATTTGGTGACCTATTAATTGGGACATATTTTTTGCATTATTATGGAACAAGGGAAACTTGCCTCTGTATATTGTAACCTTTTTTTGACTAGTCGTAGAAGTAGTTGATATTTTTTTTTATTAGAAGCCACATTTTATATTGTTCCAACAAAAATCTTATAACCACACTTTGCTTTTGCTTTGAGAAATTCTTTGATTGAACTTTTCCACAAAGGAGAAGGTGAGGTCCTGTCTGACTCCCTAGGTCTCTAGACCTAACATCAATAAACTTTTTTTTTTTTTTTTTCTTTTTTGTTTTTTTTTCAGGGTCATTTGAAGTCAGTACAATAGGAAATATTTAGCTTTCTTGTATTTAGCAAAAATACAATTGTTGGGAAGTCCAAGGTTGTAAAATTGAGCATTTAGGCCCCTTTCACGCTTGTGCGACTTGTCATGCGATTTGGGACTGCAAAATTGCATGACAAGTCATTCTCCATTATTTCCAATGAGTACCATTCATATCTGTGCAACTTGAAGTTGCACCTACTTCAAAGTAGTCCCTGCACTACTTTGGCACAATTTTGAAGCGTTTTAAGGCCAAAGACATTCAAGCCCAGTCAAACTTGCAACAAAGTCACGGTAAAATTGCACGACTTTGAAGTCGCACAAGTGTGAAAGGGCCTTACTGTATTAACCACTTGCCGACCGCCGCAAGTACATATACTGCGGCGGTCAGCCCCTCACAGGCAAAGTAACGTATGGGTACGTCACTAGCCTGTGAGGCTCTGGTCTGCGAGCTCGGTCACGCCCCCCCCCCCCCGTGCGTGTGAATTGGCAATTTCATATAAAAAAAATGTGAAAAATATTGTTTTTTGCAAAATTTACGCTCTTTTTTTTTTTTTTTTGTTTATAGTGCATGATCAAAAAATCGCACAGGTGATCAAATACCACCAAAAGAAATCTCTGTTTGTGGGAAAAAAAGGACGTCAATTTCATTTGGGTACAACGTCGCACGACCGTGCAATTGTCTGTTAAAGTCACGCAGTGCCGAATCGCAAAATAGGCCCTGGTCAGGAAGGGGGTAAAATCTTCTGGGGCTTAAGTGGTTAAAACATACACTTTTGCTTATGGATTCAGACTTTTGGAACACATTGTATATTGTCTAAGCTCTGCTATGTAAGTATATTATCAAACACTATAGGGGAAATTCAGTGAAACATTAACACCACTTTTCTGGTGGTATGGCTCTTTAAAAAGTCAAGATTAAAAGTGCCCTTCTGCAAGTTGTAGTAGCTTTAGCAACATGCGTGGCAGATTCTGATCTTCATAATAGCGCTACTTTTACAAACAATATTTGTGTGTGTAATATTTCCACTTGGGAATAACGAAAGCTGCTTAAAGATGGAACTTTGGTGGGTTCAGCAGGGACTAGACAAATTTAAATCCATATATGGCCATTCCTGTTCAAAAGAAGTGAATCTAATGATCCACTTCTGTTGAACAAGACTGTAAAAAAAACTTTGTATCAGCTGTTGATCAGTGTATTCTGACAGCAGAATTATCCTGCTGTCAGAATACAATAACAAAGCGAGGAGGATTTCACCATTCACCTCGATTGTGTGGGTGGGGTAATTCATTTTATGTTTTTTTTCTTTTTTATCAATCACCCCTCCTCACTTGTCACTGATTAAGGAAGCCGTTGGGTTCACAAGAGGCCACTTCCTAGCAACCAGTGATGCTGACATTGGATGGAGCATAATGAGGAAGCTGAGACACTAAATCCCTGTATGGTTCGCTCTCTCCTTGTGATTGACAGCAGGAAGTGGGCCAATGCAATAGCCAATAGGCTGTTTATTGGCTTTGGATCTGACTGTTAATCAGAAGGGGAGCGGACCTGATGGGGAACTAGTGTCCTCATCCGGCTCTACCCATCCAGTTACAAAATTCCTTGGCCGCTGTGCTGTCTGTATGGATACTCCAGTCTCAGTGCGCCTCCACATGCGGTGTATGCCCCAAATGTATGTACCTGTTTTCAATAGGTAGGTGGATCTGTGGCCTACATAGGCATCTGTGTTTCAGTGACATTATGATATTTATGAACTCCTCTGTGTGTTCCATGAAACATAGCAACATGACAAAGGAAATCGCATTATTTTCACTGGTGCCTGTTCACATTAATGCAATACTGCGGTACGATTTTGGTTAAAGTTGGCTCTGTGGACTATGCTTACCACATCCAAAGACTCATTGCCTAATCGCACTGAAAATCGCATCGAAGGCCCTAAGCCCTTGAATGTTAGTTAAAAAATGTAAAAGCTCAGGTTGCGTAAGCTTGCTGTACAGTGGACAAACTGCTTCCTCCATGTTTTATGTATGTTAGGAAAGAAAACCAGCTGAACTTTTAGATGCCCCCTTTGGATGGCCGTGTCTCCTCCTTACGTTGGAAAGACTTAAACACCCTTTCATTTTTATTTTTAGTCTTCCACATGGTCTGGATAATGTTAGCTGTCAGTGTTGATGCAGTCATTGGTGGCTGTTTGACTGTTTGTTTGTCATTAGTGGTCCCAGCTTCCTGTTGGCTGTCGTAATAAACTTATGTCGACAGTTGTTCGCTCCAATTTAAAAGTTACCATAAAGCTACAAAAAAAAAAAATAAAAAAAAAAATATATATATATATATATATATATATATATATATATATATATATATAAATTATAGTATCTCACAAAAGTGAGTATACCCCTCACATTTTTGTAAATATTTTATTATATCTTTTCATGTGATACCGAAGAAATGACACAAAGTAGTGAGTGTACAGCTTGTATAACAGTGTAAATTTGCTGTCCCCTCAAAATAACTCAACACACAGCCATTAATGTCTAAACTGTTGGCAACAAAAGTGAGTACACACCTAAGTTAAAATGTCCAAATTGGACCCAAAGTATCAATATTGTGTGTGGCCACCATTTATTTTCCAGCACTACCTTAACCCACTTGGGCAGGGAGTTCATCAGCGCTTCACAGGTTGCCACTGGAGTCCTCTTCCACTCCACCATGACGACATCACAGAGCTGGTGGGTTTTAGAGACCTTGCGCTTCTCAACTTTCCATTTGAGGATGCCCCACAAATGCTCAATAGGTTTTAGGTCTGGAGACATGCTTAGCCAGTCCATCACCTTTACCCTCAGCTTCTTTAGCAAGGCAGTGGTCATCTTGGAGGTGTGCTTTGGATCGTTACCATGTTCGAATACTGCCCTGTGGCCCAGTCTCCGAAGGGAGGGGGATCATGCTCTGCTTCAGTATGTCACAGTACATGTTGGCATTCATGGTTCCCTCAATGAACTGTAGCTCCCCAGTGTCAGCAGCACTCATGCAGCCCCAGACCATGACACTCCCACCACCATGCTTGACTGTAGGCAAGACACACTTGTCTGTGCACTCCTCACCTGGTTTCCGCCACACACAGTTGACACCATCTGAACCAAATAAGTTTCTTGGTCTCATCAGACCACAGGACATGGTTCCAGTAATCCATGTCCTTCGTCTGCTTGTTTTCAGCAAACTGTTTGCGGGCTTTCTTGTGCATCATCTTTATAAGAGGCTTCCTTCCTTTTCGGACGACAGCCATGCAGATCAATTTGATGCAGTGTGTGGCGCATGGTCTGAGCACTGACAGACGGACCCCCCCTACCCCTTCAACCTCTGCAGCAATGTTGGCAGCACTCATATGTCTATTTCCCAAAGATAACCTCTGGATATGACGCTGAGCATGTGCACTCAACTTCGTTGGTTGACCTTGGCGAGGCCTGTTCTGTGTGGAAACTGTCCAGTTAAACCGCTGTATGGTCTTGGCCACTGTGCTGCAGCTCAGTTTCAGGGTTTTGGCAATCTTCTTATAGCCTAGGCCATCCTAATGAAGAGCAACATTTCTTTTTTTCAGATCCTCATAAGAAGTTCTTTGCCATGAGGTGCCATGTTAAACTTCCAGTGATCAGTTTGAGAGTGCGATAACACCATATTTAACAAACCTGAGACCTTGTAACACTAACAAATCACATGACACCAGGGAGGGAAAATGGCTAATTGGGCCCAATTTGGACTTATACACTTAGGGGTGTACTCCCTTTTGTTGCCAGTGGTTTAGCCATTAATGGCTGTGTTGAGTTATTTTGAGGGGACAGCAAATTTACACTGTTATACAAGCTGTACACTCACTACTTTACATTGTAGTAAAGTGCAATTTCTTCAGTGTTGTCGCATGAAAAGATCTAAAAAATGATAAAATGATGTGATGGGTGTACTCACTATATATATATATATATATATATATATATATATATATATATATATATATATATATATATATATATATATATATATATATATATATATATATATATATATATATATATATGTATGTATGTATATATATGTGTGTGTGTGTGTGTGTATGTATATATATATATATATATTTTCTCTCTAACTATATTTAATCCCACTTTTAAATAGTTAGTTTGGTCCAAGCTGGCCCAAACAAACTATACTGAACAAAATTGTAAACGCAACACTTTTGTTTTTGCCCCCATTTTTCATGAGCTGAACTCAAAGATCTAAGCCTCATTTTTTTATTTTTTAGCACTTTTTTTTTTTTTATTAATCTGATCACTTTTATTTTCAGGAATGTAAACCTTCCTTGTGACAGTAATAGGCAGTGACAGGTACTCTTTATGGAGGGTTTTGGGGTCTAAAAGACCCCAGACCCTTCCACTGCACTTCTAAGTATTCAAAATGCCGAAATCAGCACTGAATACTGACAGTTTTTTAAATTCGGTGCCGTTTGCCGCTGAGTAAACAAAGTGCGGTCATGACGCCGCTTCCGGGTTAATACATCGGAGACCCGATCATAGCTGAATCGGGCTTTGTTCGGGACTCCAACCAGCCAGCGGAAGTGTCGGCTGGTTGCTCAGGTCTCCCGGTGGACAGGAGACCCGGGCAGAAAGCCGACTGCCGGCTCTAAAGAACGGTACCGGGTTGATGCCTGCAGTTGTAGGCATCATCACAGCCACTTCTCCGAGTTGATATACAGGTACGTCGATTTGCAGGAAGTGGTTAAAATGGGATTTGGTCTTCCTCTAAGCCACAACAATGGACAGACACAATAACACAAACCATTCTAGTTTGTTTGTGTCTTTATTGAACACACCCATTAAACATTCAGTGCTGGAGGAAAAAGTAAGTGAACTGACAATAATTACTTCCCCGAAAGCTAATTGGGAGTCAGTAGTTTGCACACCTTGAGTTCCATTAATTAAATGAGTTTGGAGGTGTAGTTTAGAGCTGCTTTAATTGCTTAAAGCGGAGTTCCACCCGTCTTTGTGTTAAAAGTCAGCAGCTACAAAAAGTTTAGCTGCTGACTTCTATTAAACACAAACTCACCTGTCCCACGGTCCAGCGATGCGGCTGGCGAGAGACTCGCTCCTCTCCACGCGGCGCCAGCATCTCTAGTGTAGGCACCCGGCTGTAACCGCTTGCGGGTTCACAGCACTGCGCGTCCTGAGTGGAAGAGCAATCTTTCTTCTGGGACCTGTGACATGTCCCAGAAGATTGCAGGGAGGGGGAGAAGAGAACTTCTGCTCGAGCCACCTAGGCAGCCTGTGCAGAAGTGGGAAGCGGGTACCTGTCAAATCTAGGTACTTGCTCCCCCCCCCCCCCCCCAAAAAAAAGACATGCCAAATTTGGCATGTCAGGGGGTCAGGAGGCCTTAAAGTGATTTTTTTTTTTGTGGAACTCTGCTTTTAAGATTGCTATAAGAAGCATTGGCTTATGAGAACTTGCCTTGCAAAAAAGCTTTCTGAAGACCTACGATCAAGAGTAGTTGGTCTGCATAAGGCTGGAAAGGTAATTTCAAAGTGTTAAGGCATTCATCAGTTCACAGTTAAATTGTCTATAAATGGAGGCAGTTTAGTACTGTGGCTACTCTTCCTAGAAGTGGGCGCTCAGCCGAGATGACTTCCAAGGCACAATGCAGAATCCTCAGTGAGGTAAATAGGAACCCATGAGTAACCGCTAAAGGCATCACTAAACCTGGCATACGTCTCTATTCTTGAGTCTACCATACATTAGTCTTTGAACAGGGTGGGTGTCTATGGCAGAACACAGAGGGATACACTGCTCTCCAAATCAAAATAACATAAAAAATAGCTGTACACCTGAAGTTTGCCAAAGAGCACCTTGGCAAACGGCAACGCCACTGGGAAAATTGTTTTGTGGACTGATCAAGCAAAAGGTGAATTGTTCTGGAAGAATACTCTGGGCTATGTATGGTGCAGAAAGGGCACAGCTTACCAACTTCAAAACATCCCAACAGTGACTTATGGTGGAAGGAACATGATTTGGGCTTGCTTCGCTGCCTCAGGGCCCGGACCATTTGCCATCATCAGGGGGGAAATGGACTCCCACATGTACCAAAATATCCTACAAGATAATGTAAGGGTGACTGAATACCAACTGAAACTTAGAAGTTGAATGATGCAGCAGGACAATGACCCTAAGCATCAAAGTAAACCCACCACAGACTGGCTGCAGAAAAAGATGCCTTGTGGGTAGGCTGAGCCAGAACCCAGACCTTAACCCAGAAATTCTATGGAATGATGTAACCAGTTCAGCTTTAGACGTACTATGTACGTCCAAAGAGTGAATCTTTAATCTCAAGCAGTAACAGCCATCCGCTTGTGTGGGTTTTGTGTGAGCGGCTTCAAAGTGAAAGTGATGCGGCAGCTCCATAGCTACCAATCACTTTCACAGAACTAGCAGCGTGGTCCTCCTTCAGTGATTCCTGGGCTCCCCCATGCTTACTGGTGCTCAGGAATGCAACCGCTGGCTGGGGGAGAGAGATTGCTGTGAGACCGATCTCGCATGCAAACAAACTGGAAGTGATGTCACTTCCGGTTTCAGATGCACCCTTTAATGGCCAGTAGAGCTGGGGGACACCACTAACCAAGCCGATAAGCTTCTCGGCAAGCCGATTAGAGCCTGAGTTAGCCACTCCTGCCCACTAAACAGTCCGGTGCTCCAGTGAATGCTGGAAGGGCAGAGCGGAGTGCCGCTGACTTATGGGGCTTTTCCACTGCATGGAACCGAACGGTTCGGCTCGCTTTTGTGCTTTTCCACTGCTGGTACCGCATGGTAAGGTGTAGGAACGGTTCTAGTACGGTACGGCGGTGCTTTTCCACTACATGGAACCGAACGGTACAGCTCTCTAAAACAGTACCACCTCGATTGTGGTTCCAAGAGGTACCATACCCGGTACCATATCCCACAATCCTCACTACTAGCCACTGATTGGTCAGAGAATCGTTGTTATCCCACCCACTTACTTTAGTGGAAAAGCAAACCGTACCGAACCGTTCCAACACCGTACCATGCAGTGGAAAACCAAACCGGGCCTAGTAGAGCTGAGCCAGTACTTGCAGTGGAAAAGTGCCATTAGTTGTTTGATCTCTCAGTTCTCTGTCTGTCTAGAGGCTCCATCATCAGGCAGATACCGCATCCACATAGGCGAGTATGATCCCCCCCCCCCCCAATCACGAAGGTTTACTTACTTTTTCCTCCAACACTGTAAAATGTTTTATGAGTATGTTAAATAAAGACAATAAATTGGAAGCTGAAACGCATTGTGTTTGTCTGTTGATGTGACTTAGATGAAGATCAGATCACAATTTATGGCAAATTACTACAGTAAGCTATTAGTCCCAAGGGGTTCACATACTTTTTTGTGCCATTGTATATAGTCATCAAGGCTGGCAGCAGGAACATTTCACCTGTTCGGTTTAGTTTGCTTAGCTTTGCAATTCCATTAGTTTACCTGTCTGTCTCTTGACACATATAAAGTAACCCCCCCCCCTGCCAGAAATTATACTGGGCATTCTTTTTAGACTACCCATAGACTGATTTAAATTCAGCTGGTTCAGCAGGAACTGGACAATTTTTGATTGTCTATGGGCAGGCTGGTTGTACTGAAGTAAAGCCATCATTGTACTTATTGACTTCAGTACAACCAGCCTGTCTGTTTTTTTTTTTACCGTATGATCACTAACAGCAGCTATAGCTGTCGGTACTGATCATTGTATTTGGACAGCTGGGAAACCTCCCGCTATCAGAATAAAATAGCACAGCAGGAGGGACTGTGTTGATTGAGTAATTGAGCAGTTTTATTTATTTCAACCTATGGTTGAAAGAGAGAAAATTGTACAATGTATGGTTTGATTGCTGCTGTCCCTTGTAGATGTTTGGAAAAATCACATCTCACTGCTGGAAAGTTGGAAGCAGCTTCTCCTTCACATGACATGGCACAGGAGAGTTGGCTACTTATTGGCAGTATGCACTTGTCACTTTCTTACCAGTAAGCCTGCAGGGGAACTTTGTAATTTGATGATTAGCATCATATCTCAACACTATAAGATGGGGATCTCCAAACTGCGGCCCTCCAGCTGTTACAGAACTACATGTCCCATGAGGCATTGTAAAACTCTGATATTCACAGACATAACTAGGCATGATGGGAATTGTAGTTCCTCAACTGGAGGGTCGTAGTTTGGAGACCACTGCTATGAGACATAGTTTTAGTAAAATACTATACCACCTGTGATAGTGGTGCTGCTTGCCCGGAACATAGATGCACCTGTGAACCAGGGACATTCTGGATGCCAAAGATTTTTTACATTTGGCATGTTGACCAAATGTTATCTAGCTCTATGCTTGGTGTCTTATAAGTGGAGTTCATCGTATAACTTTATTTGCTTTTGTATGTTGGGGGAGGAGCATTTGTACTATTTGTTTGACAATGAATTTAAAGTAAATGTAAAAAAACAGTATTGGGACATTGAGCAGAAATCTTCCAGTCATACCCTTATTTCTCCTGTTATTTTATTGGTGTATGGAATAGAGCAAACTTTATTTATCCTGTTATCTAAAATACACAGTTCCGAATCTGAAGCTTGCTTTGCCATCCCTGTGGCTTCTGCCTGTTCTCTCTTCACAATCCTCAGACTGGCTCAAATATCAGTAATGTCTTGTGGCACCAGGCCTATGGCATCCTCCTGTTTCTCTCAGATTGGTTTGGCAGCCTGACTAGGGCCATGTTTCTGTTTGTATGTTAACCTTCCTGTGTGATAAATATGCCTGGGTATACATCTTTTATTGAGTGGCTGTCAGCTGTAAAGCTGTGAGGTTTGTTTGCATTGGGTTGGCACAGTTAAAGTTTGGCAGTGAAGCAGAGGCCTGTCTGCCCTACATCGTTAGCACAGCATTTCAGCTACAGGAGGACACGTAACTCATCTCAACTATCTTCAGCAAACTTAACAAGAGGTATGGCTGCATTAAGTTGTTTGACAGCTCCATTCCGTTTACAACACCAGCCGCATTTATTCCCCCTCCCTCCCCTTGTGTGTGTGTTTTTTATTTATTTTTTTATTGTAATACGGGACTACCCTTTCTTGCTTTTTGCAAAAGTTTCTCATTTAACAGTCTACTCTTGTTCATCGTTAGTATGAGCATACAATTAGGTGGCATCTGCATGTGAAAAGGAAGTTGGGTATGTTCAAGCTAGTGCCAGGCGCTTTTGGAAAGTTTTTACCCTGGAAGCTGGCGGCCTTGCATGCGTTTCTGCTGCCACTGTGAAAATACAGGATAACCCCTTCCTGCCTGATTGGCAAAAAAGAAAAGATTGAGCAAAGTACCTTGCCGTTCAGGTCTGTCAGCTTACATGATTTAGTTCTCTGCCTTGGAAACTCCTAATATGAGTCACAAGGAGTTTCTGTGTGGCCAGAATTGACACTGTCATGTTTTCCCTGATACCAAATTCATCCATTCTGCTGAGAGATTTTGTAACAAGCTAGGCGAGGCATCTAAGACTGTTTTTAAAAGTGAGCATTTTGAGGATAGAAATATGAAAGTTGCCATAGCTGATCCGTTTTTAGTACTCATTCAGGTTCTGACCCTACCACATGAGTAAACTGAATCTAAAATAAGCATGATGGGTAGGAAAGCTCACATTCTCTTTCTTTCTTTCTTTCTTTCTTTCTTTCTTTCTTTCTTTCTTTCTTTCTTTCTTTCTTTCTTTCTTTCTTTCTTTCTTTCTTTCTTTCTTTCTTTCTTTCCTTCTTTTCCTTCTTTTTCTTTCTTTCTTTCTTTCTTTCTTTCTTTCTTTCTTTCTTTCTTTCTTTCTTTCTTTCTTTCTTTCTTTCTTTCTTTCTTTCTTTCTTTCTTTCTTTCTTTCTTTCTTTCTTTCCTTCTTTTCTTCTTTTTCTTTCTTTCTTTCTTTCTTTCTTTCTTTCTTTCCTTCTTTCCTTCTTTTTCTTTCTTTCTTTCTTTCTTTCTTTCCTTCTTTCCTTCTTTCTTTCTTTCTTTCTTTCTTTCTTTCTTTCTTTCTTTCCTTCTTTCCTTCTTTTTCTTTCTTTCTTTCTTTCTTTCTTTCTTTCTTTCTTTCTTTCTTTCTTTCCTTCTTTCTTTCTTTCTTTCTTTCTTTCTTTCTTTCTTTCCTTCTTTTCCTTCTTTTTCTTTCTTTCTTTCTTTCTTTCTTTCTTTCTTTCTTTCTTTCTTTCTTTCTTTCCTTCTTTCCTTCTTTTTCTTTCTTTCTTTCTTTCTTTCCTTCTTTCCTTCTTTCCTTCTTTTTCTTTCTTTCTTTCTTTCTTTCTTTCTTTCTTTCTTTCTTTCTTTCTTTCCTTCTTTTCCTTCTTTTTCTTTCTTTCTTTCTTTCTTTCTTTCTTTCTTTCTTTCTTTCTTTCTTTCTTTCTTTCTTTCTTTCTTTCTTTCTTTCTTTCTTTCTTTCTTTCTTTCTTTCTTTCTTTTCCTTCTTTTTCTTTCTTTCCTTCTTTTTCTTTCTTTCTTTCTTTCTTTCTTTCTTTCTTTCTTTCTTTCTTTCTTTCTTTCTTTCTTTCTTTCTTTCTTTCTTTCTTTCCTTCTTTCCTTCTTTCCTTCTTTCCTTCTTTCCTTCTTTCCTTCTTTCCTTCCTTTCTTTCTTTCTTTCTTTCTTTCTTTCCTTCTTTTCCTTCTTTTTCTTTCTTTCTTTCTTTCTTTCTTTCTTTCTTTCTTTCTTTCTTTCCTTCTTTCCTTCTTTTTCTTTCTTTCTTTCTTTCTTTCTTTCTTTCTTTCTTTCTTTCTTTCTTTCTTTCTTTCTTTCTTTCTTTCTTTCTTTCTTTCTTTCTTTCTTTCTTTCTTTCTTTCTTTCTTTCTTTTCCTTCTTTTTCTTTCTTTCCTTCTTTTTCTTTCTTTCTTTCTTTCTTTCTTTCTTTCTTTCTTTCTTTCTTTCTTTCTTTCTTTCTTTCTTTCTTTCTTTCTTTCTTTCTTTCTTTCTTTCTTTCTTTCTTTCTTTCTTTCTTTCTTTCTTTCTTTCTTTCTTTCTTTCTTTCTTTCTTTCTTTCTTTCTTTCTTTCTTTCTTTCTTTCTTTCTTTCTTTCTTTCTTTCTTTCTTTCTTTCTTTCTTTCTTTCTTTCTTTCTTTCTTTCTTTCTTTCTTTCTTTCCACACTACAGTCTTTTGTACAATCCATTTTGGGATTTATCAAGGCTAGGTATTAGTAGGACTACCTAAGCTATCCAGTCAGGTAGGCCCTTAAGCTGGGTGTACACTGAGTGTTGTTTTTTTTTTTTTTTGTTTCCATAAGCGCCCATTCAGACTGGCGCGACACGACTTGCTGGGGCGACCTGTGAAGTCGCAGTGCACAGCGTGCACCATGACCTCGGCGCGACTTGCAGGGACTTCATATAATTGAGCAGGGACTTCATATAATTGAAGTCAATGCAAGTCGCCTCCAGGGCGCCCCAAAGTAGTACAGGACCCTTTTTCTAAGTCGGAGCGACTTGTGTCGCTCCTATTAGAACGGGTCCTGTACTATTCAATGGCGAGCGACCGACCGCGACCTGTCAGGCGACCAAGTCGCCTGACAAGTCGCGCTAGTGTGAATGGATCCTAACAATGCTGCTGTCTGAAGAAACCCATGTTTCTCATTCATCCAGAGTGTGGGCGCTCAAATACAGGAGGTGGGTTACTGGCCAGATCACAAGGTAAAAACAAGGGGAGAAAAGCCCAAAAAAATAAAAAATCCCAAATAGCACTCTAAGCGTGGTGCAATTTTAACATGACTGTCTCGTAACCCAATGTGCATGTAAAATTTGGTGCCTGGCTCAGGGCCGAAATGCCTGTGCTAGAGCAGCTGCAGGGAAACGGTTATAGTATAAACCTAGCCTTAAACTGTATTAATACCCCTGATACTTAACTAAGCCCATCTTTATCCAGCTTTGTTACAGAAGTGTCTCAGCTGCCTGGGACTCCCCTCCTCAGTGGCTGAGACAGCAGAGTGGCGCAATTGGCTCCCGCTGCTGTCAGTCATTCAATCAGGAGAGAAGGGGAGGGGGCAGGGCCGGGTTGCAGCTCTGTGTCTGAATGGACATCGGGAGCTGTGACTCGGCTCAGGTGCCCCCATAGCAAGCTGCTTGCTGTGGGGGCACTCAACACAAGGGAGGGGCCAGGAGCACAGAAGAGGGACCTTAGAAGAGGAGGATCCAGGCTGCTCTGTGCAGTTGGTTTTGCACAGGGCAGGTAAGTATAACATTTTGGTTATTTAACTGCCCTGTGCAAGCTCAGCGAGGAATCTTTCCACTTATTACCGCTGAGAAGGCGGATGGCTGGTCCGTGTCTGCTTCGCTTATGCAGAGGCGACCAGACAACCATCCAATCCGATCCGCTAGACGGGTGGGGAATGGTTCCACATCTGTCTGTTTAACAGACCGGATCGGATGTTGGCGGGTGTCAACAAGCACAAGTCTGACACCTGCTGCTCCATAAAGGGCAATAAATGGTCTGATTGGGTCTGCCTAAAAAAAAACTGAGTTGATAATGCTTAAGTCCTGCCTTCTTGCATCCATGTATAAAAGTGTTAAATGCTCACTCTTAGCATTTCGGTAGTGAAAAACAACAGTTTTCACATCCTGGTAACCAGGCAGGACGTGGATTTCTCTAATTGGGAGTTTTTCAGTCAGGCTTTCAGTAGGGCCCCAAATGGCCTACAGATATGACAAAATAAATTATTGAACACTTTACAGATTTTTTTTTTTAAAAAGCAGCTCAGTTTTTCTTAGAGGAACTTTACCCTACCTAAACTCCCAAATATAAAAATCCTAGCACATGTGGACCTGGCACATGTGCAGACACGCTTTGATTCTCTGGCAAGTCTGTATTTACTTTAAAAGTAAAATATAAAAATTTAAAAGGGGGAAGAGGCAGGCACTGGAACCTTGCTAGATTGTTTTGAAATTGTGCTTTACAGCCCATTCAGACAGCAGCGACACGACTTGGTGGGGCGACCTGTGAAGTCGGGTGCACTGCGACCTCGGCGCGACTTGCACGGACTTTATATAATTGAAGTCAATGCAAGTCCCCTCCAGGTCGCCCCAAAGTAGTACAGGACCCTTTTTCTAAGTCGGAGCGACTTGTGTCGCTCTTATTAGAATGGGTCCTGTACTGTTCAATGGCGAGTGACCGACCGCGACTTGTCAGGCGGCCAAGTCGCATGACAAGTCGCGCTAGTGTGAATGGACCCTTATTATTTACTGCAGCTCCTTTAACGTTTGTTTTTTTTCTGGAAAAGTTGAACTTGGCTGGATACACACTATACAACCCCCTTTAGATTTACAAAAACCAAATAATATGAGGTCAAACCTACACTTTCAATTTGTATGCAATCAGGCAGGCCCTTGCACTTCATAGTCAAAGGTAAATGTAAAGGAAACAAAAAAAGTTGTATAGTGTGTACAGCTGTCTTTTACACACCATAGATAGTGCCATGCAGCACACTAATGTGAATGCTCTGGTTGTCCAAATCATGCAGGTGCATTATATTTTCTTTATCAAAATCAACGGGCCACCTTAAAGTGACATATTCCAGTGTGCAAAACATGTTAACACATTATTGGATTGAGTGGTCCCTAAAGCAGTGCATATTATTTCAGCGGCTGCCAACACACACATCTCTAGTTTGAGCCCACCCTAAAGGCACTTTTCCACTGCAAGTACCGGCTCGGCTCTACTTGGCCCTGCTTGGCTATAATTGGGTTACCGTGTATTACATTGCTGTGTAAGGCTCGGTTCACACTGGGGCGGCACGACTCAGTACTACTTCGGGGGCGACTTGTGCATTCCCTTGCACCATGACTTCGGAGCGACTTGCATGGACTTCACATAATGGAAGTCTATGCAAGTCGCCCCGAAGTAGTACAGGACCCTTTTTCTAAGTCGGAGCGACTTGTGTCGCTCCTATTAGAACGGGTCCTGTAGCAGTCAATGGAGCGCGAGGGAGCGCGACTTGTCAGGCTGACAAGTCGCCTGACAAGTTGCTCTAGTGTGAATCGAGTCTTACTCCAGCCAAAATAAAAATAGCTCAATAAAAGATTAACAAAACTAGCATTTTCTAAAATATTAAAGTGTAAACAAAGGCAAAATGTTTTTTTAGTTTTGGATAGAGTGGAGAGGGATGAGAACACCTGTCAGCTTTTATTGCTTTCGGTGCCCCGTTGGGGAGATTCCCTCTCTCTATTTGTCCTGTTTACCACAGGGCTTGACAAATTTTCTGGAAGTCTAGGAGCCAGCTAAATACACACTAGACAATTGCCTTTAGATTTTTTTCCTTTAGATTTACCAAAACCATATAATATGAGGTCAAACCTAAACACTTTTAAATTGTATGCAATCAGACAGGCCCTTGCACTACATAGTTAAAGGTAAATCTAAAGGTAACGAACAATAAAGGTTGTAAAGTGTATATCCCGCTTTAGGAACCAATTTTTTTTTTTTCACGCATGTCGAATGACCGACCTCTGTTGGACAGCCAGTTTAAATGAACCGGCTGATGTTGCCTGGCATTCGACCCATGTTTACTTGGTTTACTTCTTCTGAGAGATATTAACCAGGGCCTATTTATGACACTTGGTATTTAGCTAAAATCTGTTTTTTTCTAGAAAACTACTTAGAACCTCCAAACAGTGTGTATATGTGTGTGTGTATATATATATATATATATATATATATATTTTTTTTTTTAGCAGAGACCCTAGAGAATAAAATGGAGATCGTTGCAATATTTATAAAACCGTATTTGCGCAGCGGTCTTCCAAACGCAATTTTTTGGGAAAAATTCTCTTTTTTTAGTTAAAAAATAAGAAAAACGGTAAAGTTAGCACAATTTTTTTCCATAATTTGAAAGATAATGTTATGCCGTGTAAATAGATACCCAACATGTCATGCTTCAAAATTGCGCACGTTCACAGAATGGCGACAAAATTTGGTACTTAAAAAATCCCCATAGGGGACATTTAAAAATTTCTAGAGGTCACCAGCTTAGAGTTAGAGGAGGTCTAGGGCCCAAATTATTGCTCTAGCTCTAATGATCGCGACCATATCTCACACGTGTGGTTTAAATACCGTTTACATATGTGGGCAGGACTGCTGTATGCGTTCGCTTCTGCGCGCAAGCTAACGGGGACAGGACGCTTTAATTTTTTATTTTTTTCCTATTTATTTTATTTATTTTTACAGTTTGTAAAAAAAAAAAAAAAAACATTTTGATCATTTTTATTCTTATTACAAGGAATGTAAACATCCCTTGTAATAGAAATAGGCATGACAGGTCCTCTTTATTGTGAGATCTGGGGTCAAAAAGACCTCAGACCTCACAACTACACTAACAAAGAGAAAAAAAAAAAATTAAACCGGTTGCTAGGCAACGACATTTGACATTGCTCCGGTCCTCCAAAACCATAGAGTCAAGTCAGGGGCATCTTGCCCTTACTCGACTTCCTGTCTCTGAGGATCCAGGACTGGATCGTTTTCCCCGCTGCCGGCTGGTCCGGTAAGCTGGGAAAATGGCCGGGACGCGTCGGGAGGGGGTCGCCTCTTCTGCCGCATCGTAGGAGTGATCCCCCGGCCAATCTGCCGCTGGGACCACCCTCATCTGAAAGCCGATCGCCCGCTGTTTTAAAAAATACCGGGATTATGGCAGCTATCTGCTGCCATAACCCCTATATTTAGCATCAAAGGACCAACATAAAACTGCGGCGGGAGGTCTGTAAGTGGTTAAATGAACACTCCAACCACCATGACCAGTTCAGTGATTTGAAGTGGTCATGGTGGGAGGAGTCAAACACTGCACATGCTTAGATATTTATAATTATGTGCTGGGGGCTAGTTGCACCCCTAGCTTATGTGACTTACTGCTGATAGAGAGTGTGAGGAGCGGCGCTGGAGGAAGCATGCAGAGCCGATGCTTCCTGTATGTCTGTCTCCTCACAGGTGAAGCCTGTGACAGGAGGGAGCCGGAACTATACAGGAAGCATCGGCCCTGTTCTGTCACAGCTGACACAGACAGCCGGGACATCGCATGGCACTTGCGGGTGTCTGGGAGACTTGGGATGTCTGGCGACAAGACATCTGCCGCAGTGTAGACCAGGTGCCAGGCCGCTAATGTCAGTCGACCTGGCACCTGGGGTTTGTCGATCCCTGGTTTACCATATTCATTGAAGGTAAAAGAAAACCCCAAATCTTTGGTTGTCCCCAAAAAAGTAACAGAGGGGAAATCTTCCAATGGGGACATTAGTTCTGGTTGCCTGAGGGTCCGTAAGGGATTCCCTTAAAGAGGAAGTCATCTGGCAGGGCGTTTTTTTTTTTTTTTTTTTTTTTTTTTTATGACCTGCAAATTGAAGCTGTTAACCATTAAGAGCTAGCACATTATGTGAAACTTACCTCCATACGAAGCCCTCCACCAATGCGTTGTCACCGCTTACATCTTCACACGTCTTCCTTCCGGGTCTGCAGACTCTGGCAGTGTGAATGGCTGGAGCCGCGTGACGTCACTCCCACGTATATGCGGGGGAGCCACCGGTAACAGCACAGGAATCTGAAGGCAGGACAAGGGTGGTCGGTCCTTCAGAGCGTATTTACAGCACCTATAGGTAAGCCTTATTATAGGCTTGCCTATATGTACAATTAATGGATGGGCGTTTACAACCACTTTAAATTGAGGGAATTCCTCTCACTTCATGTTTCGGCTATGGGACAGGAAGTGAAGGTAAATTTCCCCACTGGATCACAGATGGCAAATCCAGGGGTTACTGTATAACCCTACCTTACTCCTAGTTAAGTCTTAAATGTAGAAATAAAGTTCTACTTAAACCTTCAGTTCAGATTTTCACGATTACTATTCTGATTTCTCCTCCTCATCAGAATTTAAGTATTTATGATTTATTTTATTTTTTTTAACTTGAGCTGCATTTACATATATTTGTGTTGCTGTAAACTACTTATTTAAATGACTTGTTCATTTTTCTTTCCTTTTTTTATTTCTCACTGGTATTTGTATATTGCTGTTAAATTACAAAGCTCTTTACCTATACAGTATATATATTGTACATTCACATCCATCCCTGCCCTCAAGCAGATTAGTCTAAAGTCCCTAACTCACATTTATACACACATATTGGGGCCAATTTAGACAGGAACCAATCAACCTACCAGCATGTCTTTATAGTGTGGGAGGCTCCTGGAGGAAACCCATGCAAACTCCATGGAGGTAGTTCCGTGGTTTAAATTTGGACCGATGACCCTAGTGCTGTGAGGTGGAAGTGCTAACTACTTAGTCACCGTACTACCCAGCATATGGTTTGCTCTGCATTTAAAAATGCATTCCTGTCTAGGGTACAGTAAAAGCACTTACTCAATCCTCCCCTTCCCTGGTCTCCCTAATATTCCAGTGAGGGGCTGTCCTAAATGTCATCATGTACAATGCTGGGCTATGGACCCTGCATCATCCTAATATTAGAGGACCTTACACCACTGATGCATTGGGGAAACTGTGGGGGCCAGTCTAGTAGCATGGAGGATCCGGTAAGTAAATTTGTTTTTCCATCTTCGCAGGCATAAAAGGACTGGAGTTCAGCTTTAATCTCAAGCTGTGCTGTTGCCTCCACTGTGACCTGTAAGAAGAAAAAATGTTGCGCTCCTGTTTTAGATACATGGCCCCTTCACCTGTATTAACATTCAGTGGGAGAAATAGAACAATCTGTATCAACATGGGACGCATATGGCTCAGGCATTCTGTAAGGCTTAACTGTTTCACAGCCAAAAATATTGTCATTTTCTGACGTTTTTTCTGATTCACGTAGGTGGTAGATGGAATGTCTGGTTTAGATTTGTATCATGTTGTGATTCTGTTTGATGGTCTACCATATGCATTTCCCATAGAAGAATGGATAATATACAAACGACAATCTGACTTTCGGCAGTCACACAGCTGTGTTTAGGTGTTCTAAGGGATCACATCTATAGAACCCTGATTAACTCTCATACGTTTTTCTTTTATTCTATGTGCACCGTTGAGCTTTTTGGGGTTTCTTTTCTGGTGCAGTATTATAGTCGCCAACCTTTCTGACCTCACGCTAAACTCACAATTTTGAGTCCGGCGGACCACTAACATGAATTTTACTTATTTTATACACACAATGCTCCGGCTTTCTGTCCCCCTCCCCCTGGACCACGCTGCTTCTTTATACACACAGTGCTCCGGCTCGGTCATCCACGTCCCCCCTCCCCATGTGCTTAAGCTCCATGCTCCCTCCCACAGTCTGTTATCAGCGCTGCCATTCGAAGACCCCACCTTCACCTCCTGCTCTCTGCAGCACTCCCAGCACCTCCCTCTGAGTTCACAGGAGCCGAGACTACAGAGAAGGCATCGGATATCGATGTGCTCTGACCGTATTGACTGTCAGCATGCATTGAGAACAACGTTGTGCAGTATACATCCACCACAATGTTGATTTGTGGCAGAACCCCTGGGGACAGCAACATTTTCTCGTGGACCATCAGTGGTCCACAAACCCATTTTTGGGGTTGGTTAACGCTGGTCTAAAGCCTCGCACACACGCGTCAAAATTCGGCAGGGAATTTTCGTCCGACCGGCTTGTTAGTATGGTGCTTCCGACAACCGACTCCGACTTTTCGGCCGAAAAAAATCTGGCGTGCAGGCTATAAAATTTTTGTCCACTGTAAAAACACGGCCGATTTTCGGGCAGTCAGTACAGATTTTCGACAGGGAAAAATCTTATGAGCAAGACCGGGCATGCTCAGAGAAGAAAACACAAAGAAAGCAAACCAACACATGACATCACTTCTGAAGTAGAATTTTGTCGGTCAACAAAAGTCCAGTGCAGTCTAGGCACATTCCAAACAACAAAACACCACTCTGGAAAATCGTTGCGTTTTGTACTAGGCTTTAGTTTGCTGACTGATCTGCCGGTTTAGCCTGAGGAGAGGGGGGGGGGGGGGTGTTTTGGGTGGGAGAGAAGGGTCAGGAAAAGGATGAAAGTTCTGGTGTGGCTGAAAGGAGAAGTGTAGAATGGGGGACCAATGGGTAAGGAATTTGGAGGGAGAAGAATAGAGGGGGGTCCATTTTTGAAGGGTGGATTGTCATTGTGTTTATAGCCATCCTTGATCTGAGCTTGTAACTCGAAGAGTTTTTTCAAGCCCGTATTTTTATTCTTGCATATTCCAATAAAATGGAACTTTACTAGCCTCGCCTTGAATCCAGCAATGCGCCATCCTTGGAACTCCCTGCTGGCTGCTGACACATTTTGGTGTCCAGCTTTCGGGTCTGTCATTGCCGGTTGCTGTCATTGGCCTGGCCGAGATGACATCACTCTCACGCATGCATGGGAGTTCTGTCAGATTCAGCATTGGAGTTTGTGCAGTGAGCTGCGCTTTCCCAGCTCTCGCTGTACAGGGGTGGACAGGCAGGTAAGTAGCTTTAATGCAGAAGAGACAACGCATGTATTTTCTGCTTTAGAAATGGTACCTGTTTGCACATTTTTTATTTTGTACATAAAGTTCCACGTTCAAGGAAAATGTGCCAAATATGTTGGAGCTTAGAACACTGGTCCAAATCATTTGGTGGAGAAGGGGTATGGTGTGGGGTTGTTTTTCGGCAGTTGAGCTTTGCTCCTTAGTTCCAGTGAAGGGAACACTTAAGTCGTCAGCATACCGAGACATTTTGGACAATTTCATGCTCCCAATTTTGTGGAAACAGTTTGGGCCCTTCCTATTCCAACATGGCTGTGCACCAGGCCACAAAGTAAGGTCCAGAAAAAACATGGATGAGCGAGTTTGGGATGGAGGAACTTGACTGGCCTACACGGAGTCCTGATATTAACCCAATATAACACCTTTGGGATGAATTAGAGCAGAGACTGAGCCAGGCCTTCTCTTCAAACATCAGTGCCTGACCTCACAAATGCTTTTCTGGAAGAATGGTTGAACATTCCCATAGACACACTCCTAAGCCTTGTGGACAGACTTCCCAGAAGACTTGAAACGGTTATAGCTGCAAAGGGTGGGCCAAGTCCATAATAAACCCTATGGACTAAAGCCTCGTACACACGCGTCGAAAATCGGCAGGGAATTTTCGTCTGACGACCGATCTGCCGATTTTCGGCTTGTTAGTATGATGCTTCCGACAACCGACTCCGACTTTTTGGCCGACAAAAAATCTGGTGTGCAGGCTATAAAATTTTTGTCCGCCGTCAAAACACGGCCAATTTTCGTGCAGTCAGTACAGATTTCGACAGGGAAAAATCTAATGAGCAAGACTGGGCATGCTCAGAGAAGAAAGAACACAAAGAAAGCAAACCAACACATGACATCACTTCTGAAGTAGAATTTTGTCGGGCGAGAAAATTTGTGTGCAGTCTAGGCACATTCCAACCAACAAAACACCACTCTGGACAAAAGACGGACGATCGGTCGGCCGATAATCGTTGCGTGTGTACTAGGCTTAAGACTGGAATGCCATTCCAATTCATGTGTATGTAAAGGCAGGCGTCCCAATACTTTTGGTAATATGGTGTATACTGTAATAGATTATATTATGTGAAAATCAATATATTCAAAGCAAAATAAATATGAAAATAAATAGCAGTGTAAAAACAATCACATAAAGTCCATAACTAATAAGTCCATCAAAAATAATCACGTTTTCGGTGAATGTGCAATCCCAGGTACCAAAGGCTCTTCACCTATCCACCTTTGGTGCCCTTCACCCCACCTTTTGGGTGTCCTCTCACCTGCCTAAATGGACCTCACTAGTTTAGGGGGGTCAGTATGCCCTTTTGAAATAGTGTAAAGTAGAGCTGCACGATTCTGGCCAAAATGAGAATCACGATTTTTTTGCTTGAAATAAAGATCACGATTCTCTGTAACATCTTTTACATTATAAAAAAAATTGGGATAACTTTAAGGTTTTGTTTTATTTTTTTTATTTTTTTATTCATTAAAGTGTATTAATTGCGTTTGAAAGACTGCTGCGCAAATACAGTGTGACATAAAAATTTACAACAATCAACATTTTATTCTGCAGGGTCTCTGCTAAAAAAAAAAAATATATAAATGTTTGGGGGTTCTAACTACTTTTCTAGGAAAAATAAACGGATTTAACTTACAAGCAACAAGTGTAGGAAAAAGGTTTAGTCTTTAAGAGGTTAAACTTCCTTCCTCCGGCAGAGGGAAAGAAAAGATACAATGTAATCATTTGTGTTTACAGTTCAGTGGGAGACTAAGGGCTCTTTCACACGGTCCGCCTCCGTAGGCGGATCCGTGTTGCTCAGCGGGGATCGATCCGCGATCCCCGCTGAGCCGGCGGATGACAGCTCCATCTCCGCTTGCAGATCGAAGAGGGAGGTGTCTCAGCCCCCGCTGCCCTCTATGGGGGGTCGGATGAGAGAGGACCGCCTGTCCGCTCTCATCAGATCCGATCCGATTACTGAACGGATGGAAACATAGGGTTTCCATCCATCCAGATTTCACGGACAGGATCGGATGCAGATGGCAGCGGGTGTCAGCGGAGGTGTCTCCGCTGACATCCGCTGCCCCATAGAGCTGCATGGAGGATCCGATCAGATCCGCCTAAAAAACTGACAGGCGGATCTGATCGGATTGCCCGTGTGAAAGAGCCCTAATGCTGATAGGCTTTTGCTGGAGGCTTTTTTTTTTTTTTTTTTGACAGCTGCTCTCTCACAGCTATGTAAAGAATCGAGCAAGTGTCATGTTAAGATCGTCGGGGGGAGTGAATCGCGATCTCGATTCTGTTCCGATTAATCGTGCAGCTCTAGTGTAAAGGCACTTCTCCACCAGCTCAACAGATAGGATTCTCAGGTCCCCAACCTGGTATCATTCATATAAAAAAGCAAGAAAATCCAATAGTGCAGATCGCTTTACCAGATTTTATTCAATTGTAAAAAAAAAACCTAATTTTGGAAATGAACAGACAGCAAATCTCAATAGTAATTCAGGCGTCCGCCGCTCTGCCTGACTGCCCAGCATGATTGTCACCGCCTACCTCACTCATGCGTTGTGCCCAATAGGCTTTCTCAAAGGCTTAGGCTGCTATAAAAGACAGGTATGGCTCACTCGTTTAGGTGCATCTAGTGTTTGAGCACTAATGCACTTTGTTGGCCAGAATGTTTGTTTGTTCTGACCATTGGAATGCAATAATGCTCAAACACTAAATGCATTTTTTTTTTTTTCTGCTCTTCAGCTCCTCTCAATGCCTGTAACGGCAGCGTTTTTTTAAGCTCTGTGGTTGAGGACTTATGCTGTCAAAGAGCTGTTTCCGAATAGATAGATATGCTGATCTCTGTCTGTCTTACAAAACATGCTTTGGTATTGTGCTGCTCTTTTAGGCAAAAAAGGAACTATACAGTTAACAAACTGTCACCTGGGGATATGTGAACTGCAGTCTGTAACACAGCCTAATGATGCACATTAAAACATCATAAGACAGTGCACTAATGGCTTTTTCTGTCATTTCTGCTTGTCCCTAAAATACCCTGTTTCCTAGTCTGTAGTGATTTGGCAACCTGTTCCCAGAAAAGCCTTTTTAGGCTCCATGTACACGGGACGTTGTTAAAAGTCCCTTTGAATGCTGGAATTTTTAGGACGTTTGAAACGTCCGTTCGGTCGCGTTTGTACCCGCGTTTAGCGGCGTTTGCGTTTAGAAGTGTTCCTAGAGGTCAAAAAAATTATTCCCCTTTAAAATGGAAAAACGCGAACGCTAAACGCGGGTCATCGCGTTCGGACGCGTTTACGCGTTCGGACGCGTTTGTGCGTTTGAAACGCCGGGAAACACACGTTCGAACGCAAATAATTGCGTTCTAAAAAAAGTCCCTGAACGCAACTGCCTGCAAATGACTGTAAACGACCTGGTGTACATGGACAGATAAGATAAAATGTAGATGGGTTCAGGGGCTTCTGAAAAAAACGCCCAACTGCTCCTAAACGACCATTTCCAGCGTCCCGTGTACATGGAGCCTTATGTTCAAAAATGTTTCATACTTTCAAATGGCAATCGTCCTATTGTGGTGCATCACACAGCAGGGTCTTCTTTGGGTGAAGTCTAGCAGAATCTGTATTCTGCAGAACACTCTATTCCTTTCGTGTTTTGTAAATTATCATTTTTTTTTTTTTCTGTGGCAAAGCAGCATATTTGTGTTGAACATCTTGTCATGTCAATATGGGGGTTACCTTTTTTATTAAAATAGAACTATAGGCAAAACTTATTTTTTTTTTTTTTTTTTCATTTTTGGATGGAGCAATCAGATTTTTTTTTTTTTTTTCACCATCTGTGTTCCACTGCGGAGCTTTACCTTCATTTCATGTCCCATAGCTTAACAGGAAGTGAGAGTAAATCGCTGCAAAATGAGTGAATTCCTTGAACCCCCAGGTCACCAGAACTAGTGTCCACATTGGAAGATTTCCCCTCTATTACTTTTCTGGGGACAACCCAAAATTTGGGTTTTTCTCTTACTTTCAAGGATAATGGTAAACCGGAGTAATAGAGAGGGGGGTACTGTCCCTAATGGGGGCACAGACCAGCAATAAAAACTCACAAGCGTTCTAATCCCTAGGGTCCACTTTATCCAAAATAATAATGTTTAATTTAGTTATACGTTTAAGTAGTGTATGTCCACTTTCAAACCATCTGTCCATTTAGTTGAGGTTTTAATATTGTGTAAAACATTTTTTTGCAGTAATTTCAGTAAGGAATAAAAATTGAATGACAACCGGCCTGTAAGGAATCCCAACCAGCTTGTAAAATTACATATTTATTAAATGCCATTTTGGTGAGGTGGCCCCAAGTCAAGTGTTCATTCTCTTGAAGATCTTTGGGCACTACTGTTTGATATCTGGTACCTTGCTGGGCTCTGGTTACTTCTGTTAGCTGCTAGGTCATATGCCAAGGTTCAGTATACAAAACTGGGAATGCAGGCCAGGCAGAGTCAGCTATTATTCAATATTAAGGAATGCTGAACCGGCAAAAAAAGTCAAGCAGGGTATGGCCACAGGTTCACTTTATTGCAAGTACCAGAGTTGTAGCTATTGATTAGTGGTTGCCAACTTATGAGCTGCAGTGGGCCTCAGATGAGGCCCCGGATATCGCCAAAGGGCCACATAATGTTCAATATATGTAATACTTGAAGACCGCTAGAAACTGCAGACTTAGGGCCGGTTCACACTATAGCGAGTGCGCCGATCGCATGTAATTCGGAGCACACTGCTCCTTCATTACATGCGATCGGAGGTGCGGATGCAAATTCAGCCATACACTTTGTATGGCTGAATTCGCACTGTATCCGCACCAAACACACACATGACCTTTTTTTTTCCAGCCGCATCAGGATCGGATCGCACAGTGGTTCACACTTGTGCGATCCGATCCTGTGCGAACTGTCAGATCGCACTGCGATATGCGATCAAACTAGGGGTGTTGTTAACATTTCATTGACACCCCCTGCGTATCGCATATGGCAGTGTGAACTGCCAGATGTGCGGATGCGATGAGGGAACAGGCTGCAAATTCGCAGCCTTCCCGCATCGCACAAGTGTGACCCGGCACTTAATAGGTTATATGAGGGTCCGAGTGTGTAGTTATACTACAGAAGACAACCCAAAACAAAACTGGGAACATGTTCTATGAGGCTAGTATAGATCAATGCTATTACCCTAATCAGTGTTTCCACTACAGATTGTCCAAGTCCAAGGCAGCACATTATATACCAAAGGGCCACAGGTTGGGCACCAGGGCTGTTAATGCTTGTGACAGCATTGATGGCTCCCCTGTAAAGCATCAATGCACGTTTAAGGGGTTAAAATAGTGAGGAGGTGATGGATCACCTCCCTGCCTGTCAGATGCCCTCTGAAGTTTGATCCAATGTGGATCGCTCTTCAAAGGGCAACACAAGTGTAAACAAAGGCCTATTCTACATATGGCAAATTTATGTTTACATGTTGGGATTCGTAAAACTCCTGGTGTACTTCAGACCACTCGGATGGAAGCACTGCAGCATTCAGTCTTCAGTGCTGAGGTTGTCTTTACCCCCCCCTCTAGACACACAGCCCCGGCATTCAATTTGTGAATTGTCAGTAGGAGAGGGAGGTGGAGACACGACCACAAAGCTGAAGTCTGAGACTTACAGCGCTTATTTATGATTTTCCGGAAGTACTAATCCCAACTTTAAACAAACTGAATTGCCTTATGTACAATAAAGCCAGCAAGATTTGGGGTAAATATCAACAATCTAAATGTATTTTGTGTCCGTGGCTGCTTTTTAGATTTTTTTCGTCTAACCAGCATAAGGCCTCTTTCACACGGGCGTTCCGTATGTCCGTATATCACCCCATCTGTTTGCGGTGATATACGGACATAATGCATGTCAATGGGATTGTGGATGTCAGTGGATGACCATCCGCTGACATCCGATTTGCGTCCTTTCAGTTCTGTTCCGTTTTTTTGGAATGGAACAGAACCCTATTTTTCTTCTGTTTAAAAAACGGAAAGGACACAAAATCGGATGTCAGCGGTGACATCCGCAGTCCCAAAGTCATACATTATGTCCATATATCATCTGCAAACGGATGGGATGATATACGGACCGGATGACACAAGTGACGTCCGTGTCCGTATAAAAAAAGTGCTATAGCGGATCGCAGTATGGTCTGCTCTGTGTGAAAGAGGCGAGTGTTGCTTTTAAAACACTACCCTGCCTACCTGAAAGTGTACCCCCAAAAACCACCGTTGCGCAACCTCCGTACCCCTACATGCGCAAGTTTTTTTTTTTTTTTATATCTGCACTAAAAGCAACAGATGCACTTTAAAAAAAAAAAAAAAAAAGAGAGAGAGACAGGTGAGTTTATGCTTTAAATGCTAGTTTCCTGTCTGTTCTAGCTGCAATATTTTGGAGAACTGACCTGAAACAAGAACGTAGATCCGGAAATTCTGAGCAAAGTCAGAACACACTTAGACTAAGTTCACACTCGCTAATACTAACTGATGAGAACGCAAGCCAACGTACCTATAGCATTAACATGTGTTTTAAGCACGTTAAACACACCCCAGGCGCCTTCTAAGTGATTCCCCCCCACCTCCCCCGATATTTTATTTAGGCCCCTTTCACACAGGCCTATCCATTTTTTTTTTTTTGGCGGATCTGAACGGTCCCCCCATGCATCTCTATGGGGCATCGGATGTCAGCGGAGACATGTCTGCTGACATCTGATCCGATCCGTCAAATCTGGACTGATGGAAACCCTATTTCTGTTAAACTCTGTGGGAGCGTTTACCATAGCCGTCAAGTTACCATAGACTTGAATTAAAAAAACTGACAAGCTTCAACTCCTCCCAGACTCAACATGTAGTTTCATTGTTGTTGCACAGCGAATCAACAAACGCTACGTTTCTTAACAGCCCATTCAGACTGGCGCGACAGGATTTTGTGGGGCGACCTGTGAAGTCGCAGTGCACAGTGTGCACCGCGACCTCGGCGCGACTTGCACGGACTTCATATAATTGAAGTCAATGCAAGTCGCCTCCAGGTCGCCCCAAAGTAGTACAGGACCCTTTTTCTAAGTCGGAGTGACTTGTGTCGCTCCTATTAGAACGGGTCCTGTACTACTCAATGGCGAGCGACCGACCGCGACTTGTCAGACGACCTAGTTGCGCTAGTGTGAATGGACCCTTAATCTGAACAGCTCAGTCTACTATCCATATCTTGCTTTACCACTTGTTTCGAATGCCTGTTTGAATGGCTTTTTTGCACAGCCATTTGGGACACTGTCACTCCTTTTGTCACACTTGCACTTCTTTGGATCACTCGCAGGATATGGGCTCTGCAGGCCAGTCAATTGCCTTGGTGACCAGTAGTGTCTTTTTTCTGTTGCAGAACTCTGCTGTTCTCCAGTTGCCTGTTCCTGTACAGAGCCCCACATTTGGCAGGAAGGGCAGGGGGCCAGCGCCAGCCTCATCGCCTACAGCAGCCATTCTCCTCCTGCAGGAACCACCTGCCTCAACTCTTCACCAACACAGTGCACTGACAGCTTGGGGAACTTTGCCAGCCATCCCATGAAAACTTCAGGGAGAGGGAGTGGGCAAACCTAGTCAGATTTTCAATCACCCTGGTGACCTGGAAATTGGCGAGTCTTGCTTTAAGTTCGTTACGACCTTTTCATGGTCAAGCTTGTCTCCTTTTTGTTTGTACAAGATCTTCATGTATCCAGGATGATGAAAAGTTAGCTAACCTAGTGAGTGCTCAGAGCAGACCTGTCCTATGGGTCTGATGGTAACCTTAAAAAACACTTTAGAAGCTGTGATTTTTTAATTTTCCCTTTTCGCAAGTTTTTTATCGAATAATTGAGCGCTTTTTGAATTGGTCTTGATTATCACACTGCTGTGTATAGCTACTCTGTATCCGGTCCTCTCCAAAGCCCCGAGCATCTGCTGTTGCTGCCTTTTTATCTCTTAGCTTGCTGGCAGGTCAGGTGTTTGTTGCCATTGCCCGTTTGCCCTAAAATCCTATTTCGCATTGTGTCATGGTTAAGAGAGAGGATAGGCTTCTAAAGTTGCCTTGTGTCCTTATATCAACCCCTCAGTACACTAGGCACAAGCCCAGTGCACATTCCAGAGCTCCGTGTAATCATTCATTCTCTACCGCTCAGCTTTGCTGTTAAAGGTACAGCCACATATGGGAGCTCAAAAGTATCAGCCAGTTGTGTTCAACACTTTCACAACCAAAGCAGCTTTAAATAGCTGTAGTAGTGACTTGGCCCAGTTTCTAATAAACACTCCATAGCACTCCTTGATTTAATGTTGCAGGCAAAGAATATACACTTAGAATTTTTCTTTTTTATTTATAGAATGCATGCAATTTAAAATGGTTTCTAATAAATAAATTATATATATATATATATATATATATGTATATAAATATAATTTTTTTTTTTTATGCCTGCACCTTGAACATTGATGCAATCAAATTATGTACTGATCAATTTGAAATGTAAAGCACCTTTTTTGAAAATTTTTAAATTCTGCTTCAGCTATTAAAAGGTGTATATGTGAACCCTTACCAACCCATTCCGGGTAAAATGGAAATGAAAGCCAAAAGTTTGTGTGTGTGTATATTTACACACACACAGTGCCTCCCTTTCTTTCTTTTTCTTTCTTTATATATATATATATATATATATATATATATATATATATATATATATATATATATATATATATATATATATATATATATATAATTTCACAATCTTTGTACTAATTTGCATCAGGGACTAAAGCCCCGTACACACGCGTCGAAAATTGGCAGGGATTTTTCGGCCAACGTCCGATCTGCCGATTTTCGGCTTGTTAGTATGATGCTTCCGACAACCAACTCTGACTTTTTGGCCAAAAAAAATCTGGTGAGCAGACTATAAAATTTTTGTTGGCTGTCAACACAACGGCTGATTTTCGTGCAGTCAGTACAGATTTCAACAGGGAAAAATCTGATGAGCAAGACTGGGCATGCTCAGAGAAGAAAGAACACCACAAAGAAAAGAAACCAACACATGACATCACTTCTGAAGTAGAATTTTGTTGGGTGAGAAAATTCGTGTGCAGTCTAGGCACATTCCAACCAGCTAAACACAACTTGGACAAAAATCGGACGATCGGTCGGCCGATAATCGTTGCGTGTGTACGAGGCATTAGAGTGTGGTGAAAAAAACAGCAGTACACTGATCTTCACAGTGAATGGTTGTGCCAGCTTAACTCTGATCTGATCATTGGAGGACAGGCAGGCTGTTCTGCCAGCACAGCCAGAAAACTGACCACACTCCGATGGATGTGCTTTCATGCCTAGGCTGGTCAGTTTAAAATTGGAAAGCAGGGGGACTGGCAGGATCACCACACATTTCAAACAAAGGAAGCAATGCAAAAAGTACAGAATACCACACAAGTACATGGTACAACATGAACATATCAAAAATGTGAAATGTTGGTGTAAGATTCATTAAAAAATCTGTATGGGTTTTAAAAAATAACATCAAAAACAAAACCTTATGCTCACCTAGGTAGAAGCATCATTGATGTAATACTTCTGTCCCCCGCCATCTCTGCACTGAGAACTAAGCGTTCAAAGACCGCTGATTGCGTAGCTCCTCCCTCTGTTCTGCCGCCTTACAGCTTCACAGAAGCGCTAAGCTGGGGAGGGAGTGACTGGCTCAGTCTCCAAAGGCTTCATTTATCTGGTTGGAGGGATGCTATAAAGGGCCAGTAATTCTGTCCTTCATAAAGAGGTTCACTGTTCTGATGCGTTCTACTTTATCACAGAGCGTCCAACACATGCATTATATTTCCTGCATTGGTTGGCAGATTATCCTCTTTGAAAGGTTTTACAGGAAAAATTTGTAGGGATTGTAATGTAGCTGATTAAATGGTACAGTATACTGTGAAGGTAAATTAGGACACTTCTCACATTTATTTTATTGTGTTTATTCCATCTGCAGGCTACCTTAACCTGTAGCAAACTTCTGTCTTCAAGCTGTCCTGTTAGCTGGCTGCCTGACTTGCCCTTTTAACTGTTTTGCTACCATGTAACAGATGAGACAACCCTTAGGTCCCTTTCTCACGGGGTGGACTCCGCTAGCTCAGCGGGTATCGCTTCGTTGATCCCCCGCTGAGCAGGCGGATAACAGGTCCGTCTCTGCTTACTGTGCAGAGACTGACCTAAGTCCCGGTATCCTCTATGGGGAGATTGGATGAAAATGGAAAGCATGTCCCTTTTCATCTGATCCGACCCCCCTGGACAGATGGCGAACATATCGCCATCCGTCTGTTTTCAGCGGATCTTGTCTGATTAGATGCCAGACGGTGTGTGAGCGGACACATGTCCGCTGACATCAGCCTCTCCATAGAGGAGGATGCGTGGCCCAATCGGGTCCGCCTATAAAAAAGAACAGACAGGCGGACCTGAACGGTCTGATCATGTGAAAGGGGCCTTAAAGCGGGGTGCCACTCATTTTTGTGTTTAAGTCAGCAGCTGCAAAAAGTATAGTTGCTGACTTTTAATAAACGCACACTCACCTGTCCTACGGTCTAGCAATGCAGCTGGGGGGAGCTTTGATCCTCTCCTTCTCCTCTCGGCATCGCCGGCATCTCTAGTGTGGGCACCCGGCTGTGACAGCTTGCGGCTTCACAGCTGGGTGCGCACTGCGCATGCGCGAGTCTCGCTGCGTGTTGTGAATTGCCGGGCAATCTTCTGGGACCTGTGACATGTCCCAGAAGATTGCAGGGAGGGGGAGAGGAGAACTTCTGCCTGAGCGGAAGTGGGTACCTGTCCACCTGTCCAATCTAGGTACTCGCTCCCCCCCCTCCCCCCCACCACCAAAAAAAGATGACATGCCAAGTGTGACATATCAGGGGGTCAGCAGTATTTTAAAGCAGAAGTTCCACTTTTGGGTGGCACTCTGCTTTAAGGTGGATACACTTTTTTTTTTTTTTTTTTTTTTTTTTACATTTTCTTTAGATTTACCTTCAACTATGTAGTACAAATTGAAAGTTTTTAGGTTTGACCTCATATTATGTGGTTTGGTCAATCTAAAGGGAAAAAATCTAAAGAAAATTGTATAGTGTGTATCCAGCTTTAGTTTTCAGCATTCTAATGACTTCCGCTCACTAGTGGGTATCTCCTGACGCCCATTTAGAGCTTGCTCAGCTTCCTGTGGCTGGCAAGTTCAATTCTCTGTGAATCCTTTCAGTGATGTCTTTTCCTGTTAAAAAAAATAAAGCAAAAAAAAAAAAAACCTGTCGTTAGTAGGTTACATTGATCCACTGGTATTTATTTGGAATAAAAGCTTGTGATTGCTTGAATATGTGTATCTGACTCGTATACAGTAAACCCCCCTCCATTGCGGGGGTTACGTTCCGGACCCAGCCGCAAAATAGAAAAACCCTATTAAAATGCATTGTAGGCATGTTTTTTTTACTGTCACTGTACATGTAAAAGCATTTTAAGGTCTTTAGCCCCCGTTCACACTAAGGCGACCTGGTCGCCTCACAGGTCGCCGTAGGTCGCCTTCCATAGGGAAGCTGCGGACCCGTTCTAATAGGAGCGACACAAGTCGCTCTGACTTAGAAAAATTGTCCGGAGCTTCTTTGGGGCGACCCGGAGGCGACCGCCATAGACTTCAATGTTATGAAGTCCGTGGCGGCCGCTCCGAGGTCGCGGCGCGCTGCTCGCACCGCGTGTGTGTGAACGGGGGCTTAAACACACTTTTAAAACAATAGAAACTCATTTAAACACATAAAGGATACTAAGGGACATAGCAAGAGCTATGGAAAACACAAAAATATTTCATTTTTAATGATTTATATAGTAAAATAACATTATAAAAAAAAAACGCGAATTACCGGGACCGCAAAAACTGAACCGCGATGGAGCGGGGGATTACTGTAAAGCTTAAAGCCCAACATTGTGATATTTCCCCTTCAAAGATGTTTTGTACTTATCTAAGTAATTTTGTGCAGGCTTTTAGCAGTGTTTACAAGTAGGCTAGAATAGTATATCTCCCGCTCTAGTTTGGTTTGCTCTGGACATAATGCTCAGGTCTCTTGGTAGCTCTCATTGGCAGGACTGCTGTAAGAAACATTGGGGAAATGATACCCCCATTGGGCAAGACCTATTCGGGTGAAGAGCACTGCAAGTACCTTGCAACCATGCGCAATATGCCACCTCACCACCTCTCATTTGAATAAGTGCTTTTTTCAAATTTTAATTTTTTATTTTATTTTTTAGTGCCCTGTTGTGGGCTTTGAAATTTTCGGGAGGCCTTCATTTTGAACTGATGGGGCCTGGGTTTGATACTGCCTCATCAGCGTCCCTGCTCATTCATGTCATGTCTGCCATTCTCTCTGCTTGGTCAGTCACAAAACAGTCCATTTAATAATGTCCATTCAAGACTACCATGTCCAAAGGGTGCCTAAGGTGTGCAGTGTGATTTTTTTTTTTTTTTTTTTTTTTCCCCCACCATGCAGCAGGAAAAAAAATCTACTGGCATGATTAACAGATCCTCAATTTGTTACATGGAGGGCTCATAAAAACTAGAACTGCTGTGTGCATGCTAGTGACCGACTACAGTCTTTTGTTTATGATTATATTTTTTTCCTGTTAATGTAAAATCATTTGTTAAACATACTTACCTAGATTGAAATTGCACAGAGCAGCTCTCCTTCTTTTGGGGGTCCTACTCTTCTTTCTTCATGGTATGCCATGATAGGAAGCCGCTTCTATAGTGGCACACCTTCGAGCTTAATCCCAAGCCACGCTGCCTGTGTCTATAGACACATACAGCATAGCTCAGCCCCCCCCATATTGGAAGGGTGAGGGGGTTGGTATAAAACATTTTTTACCTTTTTTTTTTTTAACGCAAGGAATGCAATAAGATAAAGCATGTTTTAGACTTTAGGACCGCTCCAAGATTGATTGTCCTGCAGAGCAACAACTTGGCAACTAGGGCTGCAACTAAATTTATTTTCATAATTGATTAGTTGGCTGATAATTGGAGAATTACCTTAAAGTGTGGTGCATAATTTAGTTAATATGTAAAGTTTTAAAAAAAGGCAATTCATTCATAAATATCTATATGCAGTGATAAATATAAAAAAACAGCTATATGGTTTGGGAGCAAAATCTTTAATCCACTCTGAGAATAACGGACAGAAGAGATGAACTGTATATACTATTAGAGGTCGAATCTGGTAAATATCAGACTCGGAGATCAAATTTTTTATTTAACCACTTCCATACCGGGCCAATTCTGGCACTCCGCTCCTGCATGTAAAAAATCAGCATTTTGTTTCCTAGAAAATTACAATTATTGGGAACCCCCAAACTATATATAGATATAGCAGAGACTATAGAGAAATGACAGTCATTGCCATTTTTATGTCACACGGTATCACGGGTCAAATGCATATTCATTTTCAACCGCAGTGATGGGAAAATTTGAAGGATCGGAATAGAAAAGTTCTTGGTCAAAGGAATTTTCAGACCTTGTATGTGATTTTCGTTCAGAAATTACATTCATTTTAAATCTGACTGAATGTTAAAAGCAAGTGAAGTTTTCAAACGACATTCTTTCATTCAGAGAATGTACAAAGATTTTTCGTATAAATATTCTCGTCCGAAAATCGATACGTGAATGGCCAGCATAAGACTCGGTTCACACCTATGCAATTTGCTTTTAAACCGTTTCTGCAGTGTTTTTTGCTGTGTGTTTTTTGCGTTTTTTTTGCGCGCACCATTTTGCTGCGATTTGCGTTCAGCATTTTTTATGCTTTTTTTGGCCAATTTGTTGTTGGGCAGATTAAACGCAAATCCCGGCAAAAATGCACTACTACATGCTTTTCTGCAGCTTCTCCATTGAAGTCTATTGAACCAAAAAAAACACATTTTTTTGCGTTGAAAAAAGTCTTTGATCCTTTCCAAATACACAGCAGCAGAAAAAAAGCATATATGTGAACGTGTCCCATAGGAAACCATGTTAAACTGTAGTGCGTTTCTGCAAAAAGCACCAAAAAACACATAGGTGTGAACAAGGCCTAAGTCCGAAGATGTTCTGCAGCATGGTTTTTTTTTTTTTTTTTTTTTGTATCACCTGTCATAATGGGGTTAAAAGGAAAAGTACCCCTTTTAAGCCCTGTTCATACCTGAGTGATTTCCAGCTCGTTAAACGCTAATCTCTGAAGTCTCAAAACGCCCAACAAGCAAAATCCCATTATTTTCAATGGCCCCTGTTCATATTTGAGCGTTTCGTCGTCTGAAGCACATGAGCTTCTTTTTTGGCAGATTACAAGCGTTTTTGTTATATGTCAATGCCTGCCTTCAAACGCCTGAAAACAATACACTCAGGTGTGAATGGAGCCTTCTAGTACAAAAAGAGCAGATAACCGCTACTATAGGGGGTTTATTTATACTGTGACATAGTGAAAGTAATAATATATATTACTTGTATATCATGTATGTATAATAATAAATACACCTAGAGGTAGGATATATGGACATTTTTAACTAGGAGTCAGACATGAAGCTATATGAAGGGTGGAAGAGATATACATACATCTTTTATATTAAAGTAGTACTAAAAGCTGAGCCTTTTCCTAAATATGATCATTTTAATACTAGTGAAAGTTTACTTAAATGTGTAATGCCTTATTACCTCCAGTCTATCAGCCTCCACCTTCTCTGGGTTCAAATGCTGATCTTCCCTGCACAGTCTTTAAAGTGTGTTTTTTTTTTTTTTTTACCTGCTCTGTGTAATGGTGTTGCACAGAGCAGCCCTAATTCTCCTCTTCTGGGGTCCCCCACCGACACTTCTGGCTCCTCCTGCCTTTAGAGTGCCCCAATAGCAAGCTGTGAAGTATTGTATAGAGTGCCCCTATACAAGGTAAAAAATAAAAAAAAATACCTTTTTAGAACCACTCACTTCCTGTCCAGGACTACATGTCCCATGAGGACACTCCTCTCACATTCACAAGTTCTCAGGCACTTAGTCCCGGTTCACACTATAATGATGACAGACATCGCATGTGATTGGGAGCGCAGCTCACTGCTCTGAAAATCACACGCGATGTCTGTGCGATGCAAATTCAGCCAAATCAATTGTATGGCTGAATTCGCATCTGATTCGGACAGAGCACGCACAGGACCCTTTTTTGGGTCCGTGGGAACCTGCAGTGAATTTGCAGGGTTCCTGCATTGCATATATGTGAACCGGCACTTACTGACTGTATGGATGGTGTACTGAGGTGTATGTATGCTGCACTGTATTTCCTGATATGTAAACAAATAATGTATTCTGTATGCAAGCCAACCATTGGGCTGACTAATCGATTATGAAAATAGTTGACCACTATTTTCATAAGCGATTAGTTGTTTTGGCCCTATTGGCAACCATGCTCCGGTACCAAGAGCTGTAGATATAATAATTTTAAACGGGTTCCCTGAGACCTAAAATTAAATTCAAGGGTTACCCCAGGGTGAAAGGGTTGAGAAATCTGCTATAGATGTTCCAGTATTTACATATTCAAAGCAAGCCTGCACACTGACCTCTGCTTATACCCGATTCTGGAGTAGTTCCTCTTCAAATTTACGCCAGGACTGAATTCTTTCCCTAAACCAGCTCATCTCACTGCTCCACCATCCCAGCAGTATTAATGTCGTCGACTAAAACTGACTAAAACGTTTTCGTTGACTAAATTAACACAATTTTAGTAGACTAAAACACGACTAAAACAATTCAGATGACTAAAAAGACTATAACTAAAACTAAATAAAAAATTGATGACATCAAAATTAACACTCCTCTGC
The DNA here is from genome assembly GCF_965119305.1 of Pelophylax lessonae. Lineage (NCBI taxonomy): Eukaryota > Metazoa > Chordata > Amphibia > Anura > Ranidae > Pelophylax > Pelophylax lessonae. The sequence goes on from NC_138771.1 coordinate 444,032,786, forward strand.
TGGCCATTTCTATATCGGCAACACAGTTCCATCCAGAGCATGTAATAATAGCACATGAAAGTTTAAACATGTATTGCACCACCGCATAAGTAAGGAGCATCTACTAAGCTGCTGAAAATTAACAATTAAGAAAAAGGCTTTTCTTATATTTTTCTATTTTTCCCTAATATTTAATTTTGGTAATATATTCAGGTAATATGTGCAAAGACATTACAGCCAATGGAATTTACAGCAGTGTTCATTTTGTCAACGAAAACGTTTTCTTCACCGGCATTTTTCAACTGACGAAAACGAGACGCAAAGTATAGCACATTTTTGTCAAATGACGACAACTATGACGAAAATCAAATTCGTTTTCATTAACGAACGAAAACGAAACAAGACGTGAGGCAGGGACGTTTACCCAACTTCCAGTTTTCACGGAACTCCGCCTGTGTGGCCTCTGGCGTGCCCCGTGACGTCCGACGTGAGGAGTGGACTACTACAAGAGAGTCGACCCGAGACCAGTCACCTGACCTCACCAGAGCACTGCAGCACTACAGCCAGACGCGCCAGGCCCGACTCATCACACGGCACTGGCACCCAGCCACCACCACATCCAGAGCAGAGCACCCACTGGGAGTTAACAGCCAGGCCAGCTATTACTGCCTCCCTGAGTCCCCTCAGACTACTCACCAGTCACCACTGGCATCCCATTCCGCCATCCATCCATGACTGTGTGCGTGCTTATAGGCCGCTGAGGCCCGCCTGGCCCATCCTGTTCAACAACTTCAGTTCAGAGTCAGACCAGAGACCACCCTTAAACCTGAGACCCCCATCCAGCACTCTGAGCAGCACTGTGTGCACTCACTGCACTGACTGCAGGCAGCAGCATTACAGGCCTCCTCTCTGCCCTGACCATGACCATTTAGATGACTAAAATGAGTTTTAGTCGACTAAAATGTAGGACGTTTTAGTCGACTAAAATGTAGGACGTTTTAGTCGACTAAAATGTAGGACGTTTTAGTCGACTAAAATGTAGGACGTTTTAGTCGACTAAAATGTAGGACGTTTTAGTCGACTAAAATGTAGGACGTTTTAGTCGACTAAAATGTAGGACGTTTTAGTCGACTAAAATGTAGGACGTTTTAGTCGACTAAAATGTAGGACGTTTTAGTCGACTAAAATGTAGGACGTTTTAGTCGACTAAAATGTAGGACGTTTTAGTCGACTAAAATGTAGGACGTTTTAGTCGACTAAAATGTAGGACGTTTTAGTCGACTAAAATGTAGGACGTTTTAGTCGACTAAAATGTAGGACGTTTTAGTCGACTAAAATGTAGGACGTTTTAGTCGACTAAAATGTAGGACGTTTTAGTCGACTAAAATGTAGGACGTTTTAGTCGACTAAAATGTAGGACTAAAACTAAAACACTTGCAGAAGACTAAAATGAGACTAAAACTAAATTGAAATTTGCTGCCAAAATTAACCCTGCATCCCAGCAGTGACTTAAAAGCCTTCTATTGTAAACGCAGAGCAGATGCATTTGGAGGTTGAATTGCTTGACAGTGCCTATAGCTACAGAGGTCAGTGAGGGCTTGTTTTCTTACTCATTTGCTTCTTGTAAATACTTGAATGTTCTAGTTTTACTTTTAGGTATATCCAATCCCAGGTACAATGTTGAATATATTTGCAGTTCACAGTAGGGGTGCACCCAATGGAAATTTTGGTACCGAAACCGACCGTTTTTAAAAAATATATTTTTATATATAATTGTATTACATTCAACTTTTTAATTTTATTATCATGAATTTAAAGGAATATGAATTCAATGTCCGCCATTATCGTCACATTTTAGTGCAAGAAAAGCTCAAGAAAAATGCATCCCTTTAAATTCTATATATGTCCTCACACTAGTCCGTTGCGCTTTCGTCGTGGTGTTAAAAATCTTGCTTGCTGCATTTTGGACACGTTCGAAGAAAAAAAAAAAAGGAACAAAACCCTCCCCGTTGAAATGCATTGAAAACGCAGAAAGAACACATCTCTAATACTCCCATGTTGCATTTTTTATGCATGACCCGTGAAAAACACAGCACAGTAAAATTGTGGTAAAATTACATTTTCAGCACCATTATCGGCACCTTTTTCTTCAGCTGCCAAAATTTCAGTGCCTCTCTAGCTCACAGGTCTTTTAGATCTGGTGGCTGTCAATACAAGTGAACTTGCAGGCGTTCTTAACCTTGTGGCCGTCCAGCTGTTGCAGAACTAAAAGTCTCATGAGGCATTGCAAGGCTGACAGGCCTCATGCACACAGGGTGTTTGAAAGAATGAACTGCAAAGCCAGTTCTGACACCAGGAAAAAGCAGCTGTAAAAACGTGCTTTTAGAAGCGTTTTGTATTGGAGTTAATTCACATTTTAGCCACGTTTAGCAGCATTAGTGTTTGGCAGCCTTTCTCTGCCCTCTTCTATTTTCCAACCTCAAATCCAACTACTACAGCTTAAAAAAACCTCTGATGTGGTCTAATGCTGTATGCAGCCTTTAGCAGCGTCAGGCGTTTTTACAACCTAACGCTGCTGCTCCAGAACGCGCTGGCCCTGGGATTTTTTTTTTTTTTACAGCTTGAAAACACCTATGCCACTTACAGCTTCTAAAAGCTTGTGTGTGCATGAGGCCATAGAATAAAATGGAGGGGTGTTTATAAGCTGCAAAAACAAAAGCCTGACGCTCCTAAGTGCCTGTTCACATTTGTGCGATCACAGAGATCGCATGTAATTCGGAGCGCACTGCTCCTAAAATTACATGCGATCTCTGTGCGGTGCAAATTCAGCCATACAGTCTGTATGGCTGAATTCGCACCGCAATTGCACTAAAAGACGCACAGGACCATTTTTTTTTTGTCCGCAGCAGAATCGGATCGCATGGTGGTTCCCACTAGTGCGATCCGATTCTGTGCGTACTTACAGATCGAACTGTGATATGCGATCTTATCTGGGGGTGTCGTTAACTTTTAATTGACACCCCCAGCGTATCACATATGGCAGTGTGAACTGCCAGGGATGCGATGTGTGAACACGCTGTATAATCGCAGCGTTCCCGCATCGCACAAATGTGAAGCAGCACTTAACCACTTGCCGACCGCCCACAGTATATTTACTGCGGCAGTCAGCCCCTCACAGGCAAAGCGACGTAGGGGTACGCCGCTAGCCTGTGAGGCTCTAGGGAGCGAGCGGGACCCCCCCCCGCGCGTGTGTGAGCATCGGACCCGATGTCCGCCGCTCACTCGCGATCGTCGGTTACAGCGGGAGAAAGGCAGACGGCTAATGTAAACAAAGCCGCCTGTCATGCTTCCCTGTGTAACAGCAGAGATCATACACGGTCCTGCTATGTAGGACCGTAGATCTCTGCTGTTACATCACAAGCCACATCCAATCACAGTTGGAAGCATACTCCTAGGGACACACTTAACCCCTCCTTCTCAAATTTAACCCCTTCCCTGCCAGTGTCATTTTTACAGTAACAGTGCATATGTATAGCACTGATTACTGCAGTAATGTCACTGGTACCCCCAAAAGTGGCAAAAATGTCAGTAAAGGGTCCGATCTGTCCGCCCCAATGTCGCAGTCCCGCAAAAAAAAAAAAAAAAATCACAGATCGCCGCCATTACTCGTTAAAAAAAAAAAAACACCAAACGCATAAAAATGACAAAAATCTTTCCCTTAGTAAACACAATAACTTTTGCGCAAACCAATCAAAATACTCTTTTTGCGATTTTTACCAAACATATGTAGCAGAAAACAAATTGGCCTAAAATGTTAAAAAAATTTTGATTTTTACATTTTTTGTGGGGGGAATTTCATATAAAAAAAATGTGAAAAATATTGGTATTTTTGCAAAATTGTCGCTCATTTTTTTGTTTATAGCGCATAATCAAAAAATCACACATGTGATCAAATACCACCAAAAGAAAGCTCTGTTTGTGGGAAAAAAAAGGACGTCCATTTCATCTAGGTACAGCGTCGCACAACCGCGCAATTGTCCGTTAAAATCACGCAGTGCCGAATCGCAAACTAGGCCCTGGTCAGGAAGGGGGTAAAATCTTCCCGGGGCTTAAGTGGTTAAAGCAGCTATAAAATAGCCCTGTGTGCATGAGGCCTAACAAACATGACTCTCAAAGGCAGAGGCATGATGGGATTTGTAGTTACGCAACATCTGGAGGGCCACAGGTTGAGCACCCATGAAAGGGTTTGTTTATACAGAGGGTGGTAGAGCAGCGGGTGCCAGGCAATCAGGAAGGCGATACTGCTGTCTCCTGAATGCTCCTTTTTTTTATTAAGGCCCCTTTCAAGCTTGTCCTGCAATTTGGGACTGCAAAATCGCATGACAAGTCGTTGTCCATTATTTCCAATGAGTACCGGTCATATCTGTGCGACTTGAAGTCGCACTGACTTCAAAGTAGTCCCTGCGCTACTTTGGCCCGATTTTAATGCATTTTGAGGTCCAAAGACATAGGCATTGCTTCAAGCCCAGTCAAAAGTGAAAGGGGCCTAAAATGCCACAACAAAACAGTTCCAGCACCTAATTTTGCTACCCATGTAAACGAGGCCTAAAAGCTTCCTACATAATAAATGCCACCCCTACCACCAACACCAAAAAAAAACTATCCAAAAAAGGAACATTTGAGTGATATTATTGTAACTGCTTTTTGGCAATGTGCATATTCATATCAGAACTTTGTCAGGTATACTAGATCAAGAGGCACAATTTCTATCTAGCTATCAAGCTTTCTTTGAACAGCGGTGAAACAATTTGGGTATGCATTTCTCAGCTGCTCTACTTTGATTTTGTTTGGTGCTGATCTCCGAGTTTGTACATGTCTCTTCTTCTTCATCAGCCTCTGTTATCAAAGTTTGCTACTGGTGGCCTGCAGTCAATTTCAGCTGAACCACTGTCTTTTCATGATTTACAATTGTTAGAAATTCCTGGTTTGAAGAGTATCGGGTTACTGCAGGCCCCTCCACAGGACCTCTTTATTTGGAGGGCTTTGACTCATATGCAAAATATCTTGTGTCCAACCTTAAAATCCTCCTCCATCCCCCTACAGCAGTCATTATAAGGACCTTTGCTGGTAAATGTAAGCAAGGTCAGGTATTCTCAAATTTGTCGTTTGCTGTAGAGTCAGACTTCAGCTCGTGGATTGCGTGCTTTCTGAAGGGTCGTTCTATACTTTCTTCAGGTCTGTAGTAATATTAGGTCTCACTCTTTGCTGTGCTGTTGATTTTGAATTACTGAGTACACTCATATATAATTATTTTTACACGTCTTCTAATTTAATTGCTAGGCAATGTACCAATTTGTCACTTGCAGGTTTTTTTATCAGCTAATTTGTTGGATTGGTTTCTAGTGTGTACAATAGTCCTGCGTTTGTGTGTGCTTTTTCACTGTTTAGATAAATAGGTAAATCTTCTCACTTTAAGGACTTTTAACCACTTTGCCACCGGAGGATTTTGCTGTGTTACGTCCAGGCCACTTTTTGCGATTTGGCACTGTGCGAATTTAACTGACAATTGCGCGCTCGTGTGACGCCGTACCCAAACGAAATTTACGTCCTTTTTTCCCCACAAATGGAGCTTTCTTTTGGTGGTATTTGATCACCGGTGGGATTTTTACTTTTTGCGCTAAAAAAAAAAGAGCGTAAATTTTGAAAAAAATAACAATATTTTTCACATTTTTTTTATATGAAATTTCCCCAAAAAATGTAAAAATCAAAATTTTTTTAAATTTTTGGCCAATTTGTTTTCTGCTACCTATGTTTGGTAAAAAAATCACAATAAGCGTATTTTGATTAGTTTGCGCAAAAGTTACTGCGTTTACTAACTAAGGGAAAGATTTCTGTCATTTTTGGTGTTTTTTTTTTTTTTTTTAACGAGTAATGGCGGCGATCTGTGATGGGACTGCGACATTGCGGTGGACAGATCGGACCCTTGACTGACATTTTTTACACTTTTGGGGGTACCAGTGACATTACTACAGTAATCAGTGCTATACATATGCACTGTTACTGTAAAAATGACACTGGCAGGGAAGGGGTTCATTTTATTGGAGAGGGAGGGGTTAATGTATGCCTGGTGCTTACTAACGTGTGTGGGGGGAGGTGACTGAGTGACACAGGGACAGATAGCAGGTTCAGCTATGCTGAACCCTGCAACCTGTCACTGTCTGTCACTTAGGAGATCCGCCCGCTTTGTTTACATAAGCTGGCGGATTTCCACACAAGATCCCCGACGATCGGGGAAGAGCAGCGGTGATCACCACCGCTCCTCCTCCCCGATGATCGGGGAAGAGCAGCGGTGATCACCACCGCTCCTCCCCTGGCCCGACTCCTGCTGTGACTGAATACAGTGGGGGCGAGCCTCCGGTGATGCGTGAACACCGCCCACAAGGGGAGGAGTCGCTGGACGGGAACAAGCCACTGTGCCGCAGTAGAGGCACAGTGAGCGGGGGTAAAGTGGTTAAGGCTCCATTCACACTTGAGCGTATTATTTTCAGGCATTTTTTGCAGGTTTTTGGAGGCAGGTATTGACATCTAACAAAAATGCTTGTAATCTGCCAAAAAAAAAAATCTCATGTACTTTTTTGAGCTTTAGACGTTTTGCTTCAGCAGACAAAATGCTCAGATGTGAACCGGGGTCATTGAAATGAATGGGATTTTGCTTGTTGGGCGTTTTTAAAGTTCAGAGATAAGCGTTTTTCGAGCTCTGAGGTGTGAACAGGGCCTAAAGGCTATGTCAGACAGGTGACTTATTTTGTAGCGATGCACCGATCCGATATTTGGATTGGATATCAGCGCCGATATGGCCATTTGTATGGATCGGGGGATTGGTAACATTGACCGATCCACGGGCCGATCCAGTTTTTGCTGAGTAACGGCTCAGCCATCCCTTACTAGGTGCAGTAGTAGTATGGGATGGGAGCAGCTGCTTCCTGTATAGGACCGGTGTTCTAAAATTTAGTCGGACCCGTGAAAATTCCGGACCCTCGTCACTTCCGGGGACGCTCCGTCACCACCAGCTGCTGCGAGCCCCGGGGCGCATGTGCACAAGGCATTTTGAAGGTCCGATGAAATTCTAAGACTTAGGAACAGCTGACTGAGAGGAGGAGGGGCTGAGGTGGGACGCATACACCGCCGCGGGAAAATGTTACAACACCGCCACATCATCGAGCAAGGAACATGTTGCAGAGCGGACTTGGAGGAGGTATACTCATACTAAATAGTAATGATAAAAAATGTTTAGTATTTCTTATTTATTTATTTTTTTATCATTACTATTTAGTATGAGTATTCACTTCCTTCCCGCCTCCTCTAAGTCTGCTCTGCAACATGTTCCTTGCTCGATGACGCGGCGGTGTGTGCGTCCCACCTCAGCCCTTCCTCCTCTCAGTCAGCTGTTCGTAAGTCATAGAATTTTATCGGACCTTGAAAATGCCTTGTGCGCATGCCCACCTGGGGTCGCATCAGCTGGGTTATGACGTAGCGTCACCGGACGTGACGAGGGTCCGGAATTTTCATGGGTCCGACGAAATTTTAGAACACCGGCTCACAGACGGAGTGATATCAGATCTCCGCCTGTGAATGGAGGAGCCACACACATGAAGCAGTGGCTTTGCTCTGTACTGCAGCCACTTGCTTTGTGTGTAGCTCCGGATTGGTTCCGGTATCGGTATCAGCGATTTCACAATGCCAGGTATCGGATCCAAAAAAGTCGGATCGGTGCATCCCTACTTATTTGCAGCAATCCCTGTCTGAAAGGGAACAATTTGTATCGGAGTACACAGCTCAATGCTGTATTTTACCTTGTTGCTGCAACAAATCGCTTCTTTGCGACAAAACTGCTGCTATGAAATTTCCTGTCAGACATGGCCCTAAATATTCAGTATGATAAAAATATTTTAGTTATCACTGAAGGGCTTTTTTTTTTTTTTATTTTTGATGGTAAAACTCCCTTTGTGATGGATGAGACTAAATCTCATGGGTAGTTTAATCCACTCTAGACTTAAATGTGTTTGCATGTTTTAGTGCGGGTTCACACTAGTTCAATGTTAGACATCGCACGTGATTCACACCGCATTGCTGTGCAGATCACATGCGAGGTCTGTGATGCGATTTCAGCCATTTAAACTGGCTGAAATTGCATTGCATTTGCAGCATAATGGTGCAGGACCCTCCTTTTTAGTTCGCACTGGAATCAGATCTGATAAGTGTTCACACATATATGCGATAGTTTTCCTGTATCTTTTCACAGTCCGCACTGCAATCTGCTAACCAGTCATGAACTTTACATCGACGCCCTCGCAGACCTCCGTGTGAACCAGTGTGCGATTCAGGAAGCGACACTGAGTCGCAGGGTTTCCCGCATCGCACCAGTGTGAACTGGGACTTAAGTTCAACAAAACTGAGATGAACATATTCTCTGAGAAAAAGTAGATTACTATGGCTCCAGTGCAGATGATGGTGGGCATATTCTGAGCAAAGTGTTGCCAACTTCTTTAGGCCAGCCTAGTAACCCTGCTTGGAGGCCTAATGCTACTTCTAGGCTATACAGCTGTTTGATTTTTCTGTTTCAAGGGAATTATGGAAGGTAGAAAAAGCTTGTGTTTTTAGCTGATCGGAAAAGCAGAGCCTTTTTATGCTCTCTGGACTAGAATAAAGATATTTGTGCAGTTGCTTGAACTGTGCTGCATCTTCAAGTTGCTAGGATGTCAACATAAGTCAGTATGTTTCAGGATCCTAGGCTCCCCAGGTTCTGTGCCCACTATCAACCACAAAGAAGCCAGGTAAAGAAACCAAAGAGCCCATTTCTTTTCTTGGCAGGCAAGATGTTGTCACCACTACTTAGTAAATTTAAAGGCTGTATCCTGTGCTAAAAGGACCTTTATAACATGATCATTCTACTTTGTATGGGATTGCTGGACTTTAGTAAAAGACTACGTGGTAAATCATCAATTTAGTAGAGATATTAGTGTAATGTTTGTAATTTAATTTGCTGAGCCATATACACTTATCATACATTCTTACTTCCTCAGAGAGCTTCTGGTGCACAGGGTTGTACGGAGCCTGATTGTATCTTGAGTGCAGCATCAGTTGGCATTGCGGTTTGTATCCACCTTCTTGTTAGTAGGGGTTTGTCAGTGCCAGGTGCACCTTGGTGTGTGGAGCTTTATGTACAATGACTAACAAAGTAGTATATGTGCCTGTTCCACCTGACTGTATGGGAGCTGTATCTATCACATTTAGTGTATGCATTTTAAAGCGGACTTCCAGGTATGGTTTGTATTTCATAGTAATTAAAGGGAATTGCTTGCTTGGCAGGGCTGCCAATTCATAGAACACCTTGCAGTTTTCTCACTGAATGCAAAGAGCTTGAATCTGATGAAGTACAGGGAGTTGACATCATAATTTCCACTTTGTCGATCTTTGAAACCCTTTGCATTCATTGAAAATAATGTAAGTTCTCTGAATGGCGACCATGCCAAGCGTTACCTGTGGTTACTATGCAGCATGACAGCCACTTGGCATGGGACCTTGGAGGATTGCAGGGGTCACTTGTAGTAGCAGCGACTACTACAGCAATCCTTTATTTGCTTCCTCAAAGGTCCCATCGGTGTGCATACTTAACATGAGTCCAAACTAGACCAATGTACCTAAGCAATACAAACCCAAAGCGGCTTTCCACTCTTGGTTAAAAACCTTTGTTATAAAGCGGAGTTCCGGCCTCAAAATAAAAAAAATCGATTTTGGCCCATCCGTTTGCTGAGTGTTACCTTGTTATAGAAGAAAATATACTCGCCTTACTTCCACTTTCTCCCTCTGCAGCCCATGCCGTCCCTTCCAGCTTGCGATGACTCCTGGGAGCTGAACGTCATCGCTCCCAGGAGTCAATGCGCCTGCACCGGCCCCGCTCGTCACTTCCGGTGCAGGCACGGCATTCCCTGCTAAACAGCTTCTGGGCATGCCCAGTAGATGTGCAGGGAAGCCGCGACTGCACCTGAAGTGACGAGCGGGGCCGGTGCAGGGCATTCTGGGACTCCGACGTCACCGACGAGGAACACACTGGCTTCAGCTGCCCACACCTGAGATAGCAGCGCTGGAGAAGAAATTTTCAAGGTAAGTATTTCTTCTAAATGGTAAGTGCGACCCGGGACAGTTCAGAGGCTATCCATTGTGGAATGTACTAGCCCTGACTGTCCCGGGGTATTTTTATCCAAATTTCACCCCCGAGGCCGGAACTCCGCTTTAAGCTGGCTACACTATTCAATTTTCTTATTCCATTCCCTTCAGATTTATCTTCAAGGGCAAGGGCCTGCTGACTGCATACAAATTTGAGTGTTTAGATTTACCAAAACCATATAATATGAGGTTAAACCTAAAGCAAAACTTTACAAGAAAATTGTATACTGTAATGTATAGCTCCTTAGGCTTTGAAGCAGTATAAGGTGATTTACTTAGACCTCTGCTGATCATCTTTTTACAGAGTACAAATTTGATGCTAGAGGGCGCTTTCATTTATTTTAGGAAGGGAGCTGCTTTCTGTTAGTAGGACTGAGAGCCACTGCAACCTTATAGACATGATCGGAGGAGCCCAGGAGTATCGATCACCATTGATCTCCATTATCGCGTACAGTTGGTAGACAACTGCAGCTAATCTGCTGTTAAAGGAGACGTACAGCCAAAGCAGTTTGTATTGCACTCTTGTGACCCGTTTCAGCAGACAGCGGGCTGAAGGCCACTGACTTCACAGAGCTGGTCCAGGCTCGGGCAAGATCACAACCATATGGTCAGGATGCGGCCACATGCCTGGACTGGCACATGGCTCGGCCTCTCAGTGAGTTGTCGAGAGCCTAAGACGGACACTCTTGCCCCCTTCACAGTCCATTCGGTGTATAGAAAAACTGCAGCATTATTGTCACAAAAATGGATTGTATTACAGCTCACTGGTCTTTAGATGTGGTGGCTGCATTATTATTATTATTATTATTATTATTATTATTTTTAATTTTTTCCATTTTATTTTATTAATGCAATTAAAGCATAGGTTCACCTATGAAACATGTTACATATTCACCCGTATTTAGAGTGGAGCATGTATAACCTGTTCAAATTCCTGCCAGTGAAAGTGGTGCGGGGGTCGGCCCACACGGTAACATCATTCATAGATTAATTTTGAATGAATAAACTACAGATACTGTCTGCCACTGCTCAGACTGACTTGTACTTTCAGTGGGCTACAGGGGTGCTGATAAGAACTCTTGTCTACCACATGCTATCGCATTATGAAAGATTTACCTTAAAATGTAGATTTTCAGCGGCACGCTGTCACCTCTGCAGTGGCTTCCATTTTCACCTGGCTTTCCTTCCAGGTTTGGGGGCTTCAGGCTTCTGGCTGAGCCGCAATGACGTCCCTGCGTGCGGGAGCCTTAACCACAGCACACAGCTCTGAAGGAACAGCATGGGTATGCCGTTCCTTCAAAGCGCATGCTCCGGTGAGATCACCAGTTGCTGCTTTTCATTTTACCTACAGGTAAGCTTTATTATAAGCTTACCTGTAGGTAATAACTTTCCAGGGTTTACTACCACTTTAAGAAATACCACCCTAGCAAAGAGTTTTAAAACAACGTATCACCACTCTTTTCTATAACAGGGGATGCATTTTGTAGTTGAATAAAATATGGCCCAAAGTTAACTGACAACTTCCTGTGCTTTCTTTGGGCTTATCAGCTCACAAGAATTCTGGCTGGATGGAAGTTTTTTTTTGCAGTTGTCAAACGGATATAATAAAACGCTAAGAGCCGGTTCACACTGAGGCGACCCGACTTCCCGGGGCGACCTGTGAAGTCGCGGTGCACAGCGCGCACCGCAACCTCGGAGCGACATGCACGGACTTCATATCATTGAAGTCAATGTAGGTCGCTCCAGGTCGCCCCAAAGTAGTACAGGACCCTTTTTCTAAGTCGGTGCGACTTGTGTCGCTCCTATTAGAACGGGTCCTGTGCTAATCTATGGCAGGCGACCAAGTCGCCTGACAAGTCGCCCCAGTGTGAACCGGCTCTGAATGGTATATTTAACAGACCAAAAGGGAGCAAATAGGAGACATTTGTTAGTTTGCATACATTTCAAACAATCCCCTCCCCCATGTACTCTAAAGTCTTCCAGCATGCACTTTAAAAGGAGAGAAACAAGGATGTTGCCTGAGGCCTTACAGGAGTGACTTGAGAATTGAGCCAGACTACAAGTGTTACAATTGTTTTCAGATCAAGGTGTAAAAAACCTGCATCATAGTTTTATTTGATAGTTACCTGAAAAACAGGTAACTATCAAAAATACTGGTAGAATCAGAAGAATCGAAGCCAAAAAAAATGAATGCAATGTCCGTCAGATCATGAGGAGATCTGTAGGTGACGCAGACAATGACCATCGCATGGTTCTTAAAGAGGTTGTAAACCAAAAAAAAAAAGTTTTTTTTTTCTTTCCATCCTGAAAGAGAAAGATATAATGAGCTAGTATGCATCGCATACTAGCTCATTATCAAATACTTACCTTAGAACGAGCCCCCGCCGTGCCGCTCGCTTACCTCTATGACGGTCGACGTGTCCAGTCGCCCGTCTTCCGGGATCGCGGCATCTGGCCATCTGATTGGCCGGAGCCGCGGTGACGTCACTCCCGCGCGGGAGCCGACGGTCACGGCACGGGCCTCTGAAGGAACGGCACCAGCGGCCGTTCCTTCAGAGCGCATGCGCCAGTGACGTCACTGGCTGCATGTAAGGTAAATATCTCCTAAACGGTACATGTTTAGGAGATATTTACAGTACCTATAGGTAAGCCTTAATATAGGCTTACCTATAGGTAAAAGTGTCAGAGGAGGGTTTACTTCCTCTTTAAGCCAGTCATACATGGATTGAAATTTGGTTCAGCAGGACGCATAAGAGGACAGTACTGTGCTACAGAATTTCCCTGCTCGATCAGCACTGTAGGCTATAGCCTGCAATGCTAATCAGTGTATTCTGACTGTGTGGAATCTCAGCGGAGAGGATTCCCCCAGCCACATCAAGTGTTTTGATGGTGGAATGTAGTTAGTTTTTTTTTTCTTTAAGCCCACAGGTTGAAGGAAATAAACAGACTCCTCAATTGGCTGCTTTAGAGAGATCAGATAAGTTGAAAAATTAGTACACAGAGAGAGAGAGAGCTGCTGCATGTTACTGTATGTGCTGTAATATTTGTCTTGCTGTAGGTGAAATGTTAATACTTGAGCATATCAATTAGTTAGGAGAACATTTTTTACTTTAAGCACAAACCACTTCTTATCTAGCCCACATTTTTTCCGTTACACCTAAAAATCTGCATTACAATTTGCCACAATCCCCTGGCTGAGGTTTTCACTGTTAGTAAGCTAGGATTCAGCTTCCCGTTGAAATGATCAGTGTGGCTTGTCGGATGTGAGCCACAGGCGCCTGTCAGGGCCCCTCCCGCAGAGCAGGGGGTAGAAGGCATGGCAGCCTTTTCTCTCCTGCATTCCCAGACTGGTCCCAGTCTGCCCTGCATTCCCATTTGTGGATGTCATCAGGAGGGACTGCATTCCTTATCTCAGGCTAACGCTTCCTGTCTGTGTTGTGTTGCATATGTGACTTGTCTGTGCTGATCCTGCATGTGCTGCCTGTTCAATAGTCCTTAAATACCTGTTTATATTCTCCATGTTACTCCATGTGTGTTCTCCCAGCAAAACATGTAATGTGTAGTTAAATTGACATTTTATATGGAACGCCTAATAATACAAAGAATACACTTTCAGTAGTGGAGACAAAGGGCATTGTTCATAGTTGGTATCTGCTTCACCCAGTCAAATTCCTGCTCCTTTTATTGCAGTGTAAAGCAAAGCTATTATGTGCTAAAATACTTGTGCGATGGAACCTCAGATATAAGCTGCCATGGTGTGAACCATGGCCTGCCTGCACACTGCATATTATCTTGGGTCCCTTGAGGTCCATTAAAATGAAGCTGAGCAGGTTCAGCTTCCCTGTTCTTGTACTAGTAAGCAACTCGGCAGTAAAATAATGCTGGTTTATCTGAGGCTTATAAGTTCACTTTAAAATGTGTTTAAAGTAGAACCAAAGGCAATATTTTTCCCTTTGAATGGAGGGTTTTTTATGCTATCTGCCTTCCCAAAGGGGAGATTTCCCCTCACTTCCTGTTGCAAAGCCACAGCAGAAAGTGAGGGAATCCTTGGTAGTCATCAGAGCTAGTGTCCCTATTGGAAATTCTCCCTTCTATTTCTGTCCTGGTGATAACCCAAAATTGGGATTTTCTGCCACTCTCGGTGATAAACAGAGGATGGATCTCTCTCGGGGGGACAGAAACCGCAATAAAAACCCAATGGCAGGTGCTCTAAATTCTAATTATTCAGCCCTGTCACCCCACACTTGTCATCCTTCTTCAATAAAAGGAGAAAGGCGGAAAATTAAGTTAAAGCAGAGTTCCGACCTCAAAAACCACTTTGGGCCATCCGCTTGCTGAAAAACACCTAAAAAAGAAATGGATAGTCCCCGATTTTTTTTTTTTTTTTTTTTTTTTTCAATTACTTACCTTGTTATTAAAGAAAATAGACTTGCCTATCTTCCACCCTCTCTCTGCATCCATGGCCCGCGCTGTTTCTTCCAGCTTGCATTGACTCCTGGGAGCTGAATGTCGTCGCTTCCAGGAATCAATGCGCCTGCACCGGCCCCGCTCATCACTTGCGGAGCAGACGCGTCATTCCCTGCTAAACAGCTTCTGGACATGCCCAGAAGCTGTGCAGGGATGACGCGCCTGCCCCGGAAGTGACGAGCGGGGCCGGTGCAGGGCATTCTGGGACCGAAGAGGACACCCTGGCTTCAGCTGCCCACACCTGAGATGGCAGCGCTGGACAAGAAATTTTCAAGGTAAGTATTTCTTCTAAAAGGTAAGTGCAACCTGGGACAGTTCAGAGGCTATCCATTATGGAATGTACTAGCCCTGACTGCTCGGGGGTATTTTTATCTCAAAAACGTTTCCAAGGCCGGAACTCCGCTTTAAACAGCAGCTTCATCTAATCATGGGGATTCACACATTTGTACTGTATCTCTCACAGACTGAACAAAAGAAATCTAACAGTGTATGGCCAGTATTTATATAATGTCTCCTGACCACTTAAAGGATAAGTTCACCTTTGGCAATATGTTACATGTTCCCAAAGGTGAACCTTTTGCTTAAGTCAGGGCTTGACTAATTTGCTTGAAATCTAGGAGCCAGCTAAAAAAGTTAGGAGCCAGTTTTTTTTTTTTTTTTTTTGCACATACCAAATGGCCGGCTTCTGTCGGACCGGCTGCCATACACATGGGCCGAATGGCGGGCAGTTTTTAATGAACAGGCTGAAGTTGCCTGGCAGTCGGCCCGTGTGTACTTGGCTTGATGGTGTGATGGGCAGTGGCTCACTAGGAAGGGAAAGTGCAGCAAGTTGAAGGCATTAAGAGATCCAGTAACTCATGCCACCTTAGGCCCCTTTGACATGTGCACCTCTGTTAAGCGGAATACACTTGCTTAGCGGGGATTTCTCTGATGCCATCTGATTCGATCCGTCAGACAGATGGAAATTAGGACCACCATCCGTCTGTTTTTGGTCGACAGGATCGGATGGCGGCGGTTGTCAGCGGACATCCGCCACTCCATAGTAGAGACTGAAGGGTCTGATCAGGTCTGCCTGAAAAACTGACAGGCAGACCTGATCAGGCAGCCCGTGTAAAAGAGGCCTTCGGCTGTGTGGCATGACAGGGAGAGAATAAAAATTAATTTTAATGGAAAAAAATTAATAAATAAACTTTTTCCATCTTTTGTGGGGTTGGAAATGGAATTGAGCTGCCCCATACTCCCTGTCCACTCACCGTAAGGGCAGGGCGCCATATCAAATCCTCAAGCTTCCTGCAAAAAAAGTGCATTTTATTTTTTGAAATGTGAACTTCTCTAAGCCAGCCATATATGGATCTGAATTGGGCTGGTTCAGCAGGGACCAGCTAAATTCCGATTCCCTGTATAGGCACTGTCGTACAGAAGTCAATATACCGTCTGACTTGTGTGCAGCTGTCTGGTTTTCCCTGCTCGATCAGTGCCGCAGGCTCTAGCGGGCAATGCTGATCAGTGTATTCTGATGACAGGAAAGCTTCCCCGCTGTCAGTATACAATAACTCACTGGGAGGATTCCCCAATCCACCTCCAATGTGTGGTTTGGGGGGAATCGTGTCATTCCACCCAGCTTTTAGGAAGAGATGTGCGTTAGTAAAAGCAAGCAAACAGGTGCCCTTATGCTCAGCATTACTTAGTGTGTTGTATTAAGTGTACTCTAGATGACTATATCACTGCTACTTATTTGCAGCCACCCATCCTGCACAGCCCCCTCCCCCCCCCCCCCCCCATATGTGTGGACTGTAAGTAAAATAGTCTGGTATGTGTGCTGGGCTGCAGCTGGGAAATGCACACAGAACAAAAGACAGTCCCCATCTTCAGAGCATGTAATCTTATTTACTATGGCTGCTTTTCACTGTTTTATTGAGCCATTTCTGTTGATGTCCTTGGAGGCTCATGTGTGCAGTCCTAGGCTAACCTGGCCTGCTTCTTATTTCTGCATTTGGCTTGTTCTCGGTTGGAAGTATGCATGCAAGTGTATGTTTTACATTCCTGTTTAGGCTTTGCTGAAAGATTTAAGAATAAATAGATTTTATCCACCCTTAACCTAAATTGAAAAAAAAAAAAAATTGTCAGAAAAAGTAGCATAGTAAATCAACTGGTGTTTTTTTTCACCAACTGGTTTGTGGTTTAATATTTGATTTTTTAATTGTACAGCCCTATGATTTTATGTGAAACTGCTTCAAGTCTGGACGGATATTTTTTCACTGTTTCGGAGATGGTTGACATGAGACGTTTAACTGATGTGGCTTTCCTGTGCGTTCTGTAGTTAAAATAAGAAAAAGGAAGTCTGTGGAGATGAACAATAGAACGGCAGGGGAAGGCTGGATTTGTCACAACTAGATGGAACAGCAAAACTAAGGGATTGAAAATTTTTGCTGGAAGCTCATTAGGTTTCCCGTGGACATAAAAAATCATCCTAAGGAGGCCTCTTGTACACTGCTGCCTAAAAATGCTCAGCATACAGGCTTTTTTTTCTGATCTGAATGCAGCGGTTGTTTTTAATGTGCTTGTACACACAGGCAAATAAACATGCTGGGTGTATTGATCAGTATAAAAAGGAGATCTGAGTTTTCGGTCCGTATTTTTGCGTATATACACGCAAAAGCCATGCTTCCTGCTCATGTGCATACTCTCAAATACAATATACAGCTCATCCTCATGTTTTTTTCTGCCAGGAATGTATGTTTGATGCTCATACATCATTACAGTGTGCCGAAGCAGTCACTAGTATTTAGTATGTAAAATACCACCGTATATATTTTAACCACTTAGATTCCATTCACACTTGTGCATCTTTGGTCATGCGACTTTGATGTCCATTCACAGCCCATTCTTTTCAACGGCACCCATTGAAATCAGTGTGACTGAAGACACAGCGACTTTGAAAAGGTGCCTAAACTACTTTGGTGCGACTTTTGATGCAGTGAAAATTGTACAACTTTGGAGACGCGCTAATGTAATTGGAAATTTTCCACTTAAGCTGCCAGTCATCTTTTCTTTTACTAGCCTTCTACATCTAGATCCTTCTGTTTCCCATTCTTCTTGGCAGAATTGTTTTTTTACCAAAGTTTGTGGACATTTGGTAAACTATCTGATTCATCAGATTAAGAGCCGGTTCACACTGAGGCGACACGACTTCGGGGGGCGACCTGTGGAGTCGCGTGCACCACGACTTCGGCGCGACTTGCAGGGACTCCACATAATGGAAGTCGCTCAGAGGTCACCCTAAAGTAGTACAGGACCCTTTTTCTAAGTCGGAGCGACTTGTGTCGCTCCTATTAGAACGGGTCCTGTACTACTCAATGGACCGCGACCGACCGCGACTTGTCAGGCTGACAAGTCACCTGACAAGTCGCGGCAGTGTGAATGGGCTGGTTCCCAAATCACATACTGGTTCACATGGAGATCTGCGAACCGCTGGGGGTGTCAATGTAAAGTTAGTAAAACCCATGCAATCCGATTTCAGTGCGGTCCAAAAAAGGGTCCTGTACCAATTTGGTGTGAATGTGATGCGATTTCAACTGCAATCGCATCACACAGACATTGCATGCGATCTGCACAGCAATGCAGTGCGAATCACAGGTGGTGTCTGTCTAGTGTAAACCCAGCCTAAAGAACTATCACCAGAAGTAAATAAAGCTTTTTAACCTGACCCCCCCCCCCCCCCCTGTTCCCTTGAATAGCAGGCTGCAGATCTGCACTCTGTGTGCACTGAGCAGGAGAGTAGAGGGGAGAATGCTGCAGTATGAAGGGGGAGGGGGGCTTAGTGCGGACTGTAATTTCTCCTCCATGGGAATACCCATGTTTTTTAGGCATCAGGGGGATAGAGCTACAGACAGCAGTGACCAAGAAATGTTTACAGTATTTAATTTTAAAGAGGAATTCTGGCTTTACACCAAACTACTGTAGCCTTAACTGTCCCCTCCCCCTATTAACACCTATGTTAACTACATGGTGTAAAAAGAAAAAGTCATATCTAAGGCTCGGTTCACATATATGTGATGCAGAAACCTTGCGAATCCACTGCGGGTTCCTGCATCACATTCAAATCGCAGGCAGTTCACACTGCCATATGTGAATCGCTGGGGGTGTCAATACAAGGTTAATGACACCCCCAGATCAGTTCGCATATCGTAGTCCCAACTGACAGTTTGGACCTGAATCGGATCGCATTGGTGGGAACCACCATGTGATCCGATTCTGCTGCGGACCCAAAAAAGAGTCCTGTGCGTGTTCTGTCCGACTCTGATGCGAATTCGGCCGTACAATCTGTATGGCTAAATTCGTATCACACAGATATCGCATGTGATTTTCAGAACAGTGCGCTGCGAATCACATGTGATGTCTGTCATTGCTATAGTGTGAACCGGGGCTAAAATCACTTTTTTTTTTTTTTTTTTTCCCCCAGGCTGCTCTGGTCACGTGGACTAGCTTTCCCTATGTCGGCCAGCACGGCTTCAGGGGAAAGTAGGGAGCTTCAACAGTGAATGGGTCATTGAAGCCTTTGGGTGATGTCACTAATCAAGGCTTACTAGCCATTGTTGTGCGCTTGCACCTCTACCCTGCAGCCACCACTGGCTGATACAGGGAAGATCATGTGACTGAAGCAGCCTGAAAATAGGTACGTATATACAGCCTTGGCCAGAAGTTTTGAGAATGACCCAAATATTCATTTTCACAATTTTGCTGCCTCAGTTTTTATGATGGCAATTTGCATATATTCCAGAATGTTATAAAGAGTGATCAGATGAATTGCAAAGTCCCTCTTTGCCATGAAAATGAACTTATTCCCCCCCTGGAAAAAAAATAAAAAATTCCACTGCATTTCAGCCCTGCCACAAAAGGACTAGCTGGCATGTTAGTGATTCTCTTGTTTAACACCAGTGTCATTGTTGACTAGGATAAGGCTGGAAATCACTCTGTAATGCTGATTAGGTTTGAGTAACCAACTAGAAGATTTAAAAGGAGGGTGGTGCTTGAAATGATTGCTCTTCCTTTGTTGAACATGATTACCTGCAAGGAAACATGCCTAAGAACACAGCCATGAATAAAGAATGGTACAAAAACATCATCCAAGAGCAGCTTCTCCCAACCATCCAAGTTGGCCTTATCCAGAATTTGATCCTTGGCTTTATATCTTTCTCCTTTTTATTGCAGTTTTGTTTGGATATGTTCTCTTGACAAACTCCAAGGCCTTCCTAACAGGTGTATTTATTTTGAGATCTTGTGATGCTGTAATTGCACCAATGTGGACTTTGTTGAATACTTGTGAAGCCATGACATTTTTACTTTTGTATTTTCAAAAAAAAAAAACTCAGAGCTCTACTCGCCACCCACCTCCTCAGCGTTATAATGTCCCAGGACTCTGCACCTTCACTTGATGATCTCAGGCTTCTGGGTTTTGATCCACGGCTGTTTTCATGCATGGGAGTTCAGTCATCTCACCATTGCTGAAATTGTGCATTGAGCTGCATGAGCAGTGCGGATAGGCAAGGAAGCAACTTTTACTGCAGAAGAGACATAGTATGTTTCTACTGAAAGACTGTTTTCTTTTTGTGTTCCACTTTAATTCTACTTTTTAACACTGCAAAATGTGATGATATGGAAAAAAATGGTGATATACCAAGAAGAACTGCGCAAGTGGATATTGGTTACACAGTGGATATTGGTTACACAACATGCACCAATTAGGGCTGTGCTATACCTTTAAATGATCGCGAATAAAATTAAATAATTTAAATGAATGTATATGTGAATATATAATTTGTTGGAATCTCTTCCACACTGCAAGCAGCAAACCGTATATAACGTGACAAATGTGAAATTGAGGGTAAATATTGCGCTCAACAATAATATTCACAAAAAGTGCTTATGTGCATAAATAAATAGATAAAAGCTGGTATACAGATCCCCTGATGACGTCAGCACGGCCTGACGAAACGTGCGTCGGGAGCGTGAGACCGTAGACTTTCGGGTTGGCGGAACGCAGGCGTGGAGCTGCGTTCTATTCACCAAACCAACCGATATTGTAATTGAAGGCGGCCTGTTTGTGCGATATGTAGTAAGTGCAATTTTATTAATAAATTGTTGATTATACTGGCATACTGCACTATGAGAGTCTCCTTTTTATTGCGTTTGGATGTTCTTTAAATCGGAGCTCCATCAATACCTGGTCACACATCTTTATTTGCGAGAAGACAGTTATGTGGATGGCCTGGAGTTATTGTGGATACTAATGCTGATTGTGACCCCCTATAATCAAGGGGTCATATCCTTCTGGTAAGGAGTATTTATTAAGAGCACTGGGTGAAGGTGTGGAGGTGAAGGTTTCACATCACTTCTATCAAGTCTACACTTTTAAACATTGCTGCGATTTAACTATTTAACCACCTTGATTTTTAAGCACTTAAAGGACTTTTTTACATTTATTTATTTATGCATATAGGCTGGTTTGTGCGTTTTATCTATTGTTGTGGCCTCTTTTAGCTACTAATGGTTTTTAAGCACCGTTGGACTGTCTGTATACCAGCTTTTATCTGTTTATTTATGCACATAAGCACTTTTTGTGAATATTATTGTTGAGCGCAATATTTACCCTCAATTTTCCTCAATGTGATGATGCCCAAGATTGAAAACTCTGCACTATAAGGCCGCATTCAAACCTGAGCAGAGTGATTTTCAGACGTTTCTTTTAAGTGTTTTTGCTTTCATATACAAGTATTTTAGAAGCCGGTTTCAAGTGTTTTTTACATGTATATTCCAGCATCAGGTGTCTTTTTTGTTTTAGCCAGTGGAAAGCGCGAAGGGGAAGAGACCATTTGTTACAGGCTCAAAAATGCCTGAAATATACCTAAAAAACAAAATGCTACATTTGAAGTCCGGGGAGCCAAAAATGACCAAATTTGCCTCAAACGTAGCTCATGTTTTTAGAGCTTCGGGCATCGTACTACAGGTAGGTGCCTAAGTGCTCATATATTCACACAATCATCATTTTGCATTAGGCTCCTTTCACACACTCCGTCCGTTGGACTGAGTCAGTTTTTCTCAGCGGGGGATCGAGACGCCGATCCCCCGCTGAGCAGCAGGAGGACAGCTGTGTCTCCGCGCTGTGTGCGGAGACACAGCTGACAGTTCCCCATGCATCTCTATGGGGGAAATCGGATGTCAACGGACCGTCAGTCCGTTCTCACCCGATCCCATCCGATCCGCTGGACGGATGAAAATAGGGTTTCCATCTGTCCAGATTTGACGGATCGGATCGGGTCGGATGTCAGCGGACATGTCTCCGCTGACATCTGATGCCCCATAGGAATGCATGGGGGGATCGTTCAGATCCGCCAAAAAAAACGGACAGGCGGATCTGAACGGTCCGCCTGTGTGAAAGGGGCCTTATGGAGCTTCAAGTTACAAAACACTCAGGTGTGAGTAGTTTATTTTAAATAAGCCATTTCCTCCAACACAAATGAGGTGGACAGGACAGTTCCCCACCCCCATTGAGACATTGCATTCTGGACTCAGTGCTGTCAGAATACACTGATATCAAAGGCTGCAGCTGCCACAGAAAAGTTTTTTCCAAATGGTTTCTTCCACAGAGGTTGGTCATTAGAATAGAGACAGCCACACACGATCTAAATTTGGTCGGTACCTGCTGAACCGGACAAATTTCAATCCATCTGTGGGCACCTCAAAAGACATTTAAAAAAGCTTGTGTTCCGATATGGAAGATCCTGCTAATACAATGGGTAGGTTTTTGCAGTAATTGTGCTTTTCTCTATTGTATAGCAACAAAAGACCTACTTAATCAATTTCCTATTGTGTTACACCAGGGCCAAGGGCTTGATGAGACAAAATACACAACAAAAGCAGGGCGACCCCCGGGGCTACGGCTTTTCTGTATCCAAAAAGATAAAAGGAAAAACATCCTATAGCTGTTAATACTTCTGATAAAGTTGTCTTAAATACTGTGTGCTTGTTTATAGACTTCTTATGGTGCCTTTGCATGGGGTGGCTATCATGGCTGATTACACTTTTAGACCTAATTTGCTGATAATTGCTACCCTTTCCCTTCAAGGGTTGAAACGCCCCTGCTTGCTGAGTGATATCCAGTGATGAAGTGAAATCATATTGGATAATAATGGTAAATACAATTGTTCTTCAGCCGTATCATTCCCTATATAATGTTTTTGCTATTGCTTTGATTCCCAAACTGATTTTTTAGAAACCTAGCAGCTGTACACTTTAGATTTGATCATATACTTGTTGACAAGAGGTAATCATGCCATTGGCAAGACAAACCGGTTTATGTATGTGTTGTAGGTCCTGTTAGGTGTTATAAAATATTTCTATCTAAGCTGGGTCTTTCTGCCATGAAATGACAGCAAAAGCAAGCATAGATGCTTGTTGTGGAATTTAATTATTTATATATGTTTACAGGCGTATGGCGTTGAGTATTTATTCTTGCCACTGAAATAAATTTACACGCATACACACACATTTCTGTGTGTTTTTTTTACATGTGTACACGCATAAATTATGCTCAGAAGTCTTCTCTGAATGTAGCTTTGGTGTGTTTTTTTGGTATGCCTCCTAACGCTGTTCTTAAAATACTTATCTAAACGCCTTAGGTGTGTGGCCACATAGGCTAACTCAGAACTGCATTGAAGGTATCAGAAATATGCTGTAAGCCTGAAAGCAGTAGTGAACTTTTTTTTTTTTTCTTCTAATAAACGAACAAAGCCCTCCAGTGGTGCGCTTTCATCTTCACCCGGTCTTCCTTCCGGGTTTGTGCGCTCTGGCCGTCTAACTGGTTGAGCCACGATGATGTCACTGCGCATAGGAGTCACTCTTTGCGGCACAGATTATAAGCTTACCTGTGGGTAAAAATGACATACATGACTTTACAACCTAAAACGTGGTGTGGTTTTCTTTTTTTTTTTTTTTAATACTTGTGTGAATGAGGTCTTAAAGCGGAGTTCCACCCTGGGAAAGTTTTTATTAAAAAAAAAAAAAAAACACCCCGGGACAGTCAGGGCTAGTGCATTCCACAATGGATGGACTCTGATCTGTCCCGGGTTGCACTTACCTTTTAGAAGAAATACTTACTGTACCTTGAAAATGTATTGTCCAGCGCTGCCATCTCAGGTGTGGGCAGCTTGAAGCCAGTGCAATCCTCTTCTGCGTCTTCTTCTGTCCCACGATGCACTGCACCGGCCCCGCTGTCACTTCCGGTGCCGCAGCGTCATCCCTGCACAGCTTCTGGGCATGCCCAAAGGCTGTTTAGCAAGGTATGACGGCGCCTGAATCGGAACTGACGTCAGGGCCGGTGCAGGCGCATTGATTCCTGGGAGCGATGACGTTCAGCTCCCTGGAATCATTGCAAGCCAGGAAGTGACGAATCGCCGTGGCCGCCGAGGGGAGGAAGAGGAAGTAAGGTGAGTATATTTTCTTCTAAACAAGGTAAGTATCCATTTGTTTTTCAGGTGACCCGGAGTAAGAAGATGGAGGTAAGTATAATTTTAGGGTGGAACTCCACTTTAAGTAGGGGTTGACCGATTATTGGCAAAGCCGATATATCGAGGGCTGATATGCACTTTTCCCGAGATAGCGGAATCGACCCAGATATTGCCTTTATTTCGGGAAAGTGCTTGTACCGGAGTGATGCCTGCAGCTAGAGGCATCACCCCGGTTCCGGTGTCCATAACCGATGGTCGGTTGTCTTGTAATGACAATCGATCCGGCTGAGAAGCCGCTCAGGTGTCATTACAAGGAGCGGGAGGGGACATTGCATTTGGCTCTGATCGGGTCTCCATGCAAAAAAACGGAAGTGATATCATGAGTGACATCACTTCCAGGTACTGTCTGGTGCCAGTTTTAAAAAAAGACAGCATTCAAAACAGCCAAACTTGGCGTTTTGAATGCTTTTAAGTTCAGATGAGGGGTTTGGAGTCTTTTAGACCCCCAGATTCCTCCACAAAAGTACCTGTCAAAAAATAAATAAATACCTTTTTTTTATATGTACAAAAATATCGACCGATACCGATATGCATTGGCCAAAGTATCGGCAACGAAAAAACGATATCGGTCGATCACTAGTCTTAAGCGTAAATGCTTGGGTCAAAACAAATGCGATCAGACAATTTCGAAAGCTTTTTCCTCTGTTTCCTCAGGATCTGACAAGGTAATGTTCATTTTATATCTGTGTACAGGTTTAGGTCCAGTATGGCCAGCCTTTTGTTCACTTCCAGCTAGGTTTTACATTCCCATAAAGGCTAAGGAATTGTAAAGCGAGCTTAAAACGGGCCTATTGCAGGTCAAATGCAGCGATCAGTGCATTCTAAATGACCTCAGAACCATCTTAAACTGATGCCATTGACAGAGGCCCTTAGAGCTAGTTGCAAGCAACTTATGATATTGAGTATACTGCATAAGTTGGTGTTAATCAACTTTCCTGATATGAGGGGGACCCGACATCATCAAAGGGCCACACGTGCTACATGCATTCCCGCTGTAGCATTATCAGACTTTCTAAAAAAAAAAAATAAATCCCAAATAAATAGCATGCTCTTCCCAGGGGGAAAAAACCTGCTTATACAGGCATTTGAGCTTTTATTTTCTGCCCTAAAAGCTTGAAGAACCTTGTGCTTTTTTTTTTTATTTTTGTGCTCTTTTACACTGCATTTTTATTGAGCTTTTTTGAGCATTAGCTTTTTTTTTCCCCACAAACCCTTCCCCTTAATTTTTTTTTTTTTTTTGCGCTTTTTCACGTTTTTGGGCACTTAGGTGTGTGTCTCTTCTGCTCGAAAGCTCCTCTCAAAAATGCGGGTTTGGTGGGTTTTTTTTTTTTTTTTCTGCCTGTGAACTCCTGAAAAAGCTTTGGCTAACATAGGGGGGAGTTTCCAGGCAGAAAAAAATGAGGGCTCAAAAAAGGTTAAAGTGATTGTAAAGTTGCGTTTGTTATTTTTATTGAAAAAAAAAAAAATCATGTCATACTTACCGCCTCTGTGCAGTTGGTTTTACATATAGCAGCCCTTATCCTCCTCTTCTTGGGTCCCTCTTTGGCTTTCTTGGCCCTTCCCTCCCTTTGAGTGCCCCCCACAGCAAGTAGCTTGCTATGGGGGCACCTGAGCCGAGGCACAGCTCTGTGTATCCATTCAGACAAGGAGCTGCGATGTGGCCAATGGCCAAATTTGACCGCCTCATTGGCTGCTTTGTCTTAGCCAATGGGGAGGGGAGTCCTGGACGGCTGAGACAGTCGTCGACATCACTGGATCGAGAGGGGGCTCAGATAAGCATTTGGGGGTGAAAGGGGGGGCTGCTGCACACAGGTGTTTTTTTTTTTTTTTTTAACCTAATGCATAGAATGTATTAAGATAAACCTTCTGACTTAACAACCCCATTTAAAGCCTGTAGCAGCAGCTAATTTTAGATCCAGTGTGTGTGTGTGAGCCCTTAGTGGGCTTTTTATATCAATGGGTGACTTATTAGCTGTACCCAAAAGCAGCAAAACCAGGTCCATAGAGAAGCTTTTCTTGAAATGGATAAAAAAATACTGGTATTACTCTGGCCACAGGGGGTGAAACATGTAAATCATGCAGCAGGTCAGGTCAGAAGGATGTTGGAAATCCTTATATGCATAGGTGTTTGGAGTTAGTGATTCAGTAAATATTGAAATCTTTGTGTTGTCGTAATAGCCAGGCGAGTAATATTTTTAGAAGGAATTTCGTGATTTCAGTGTGCAATTTCTTTTAAAACAGATTTCTAATTAGGGGTCCATTCACATTGCAAAGTGTGCGTTGAACGCAGGTGCACTGATATGTATTGGTATACTGTCTTGCATTTTTACTCGCATCCTGGAACATGCAAGCCAAATTTGTACTGCACTGCTGTGTTTTTTTTTTTTTTTGTGTTGAGGTGTGTTCCATGGTTCACACTGAGGCGACACGACTCCTTACTACTTCGGGGGCGACTTGTGCAGTCCCGTGCACCATGACTTCGGAGCGACTTGCAGAGACTTCATATAATGGAAGTCTATGCAAGTCGCCCCGAAGTAGTACAGGACCCTTTTTCTAAGTCGGAGCGACTTGTGTCGCTCCTATTAGAACGGGTCCTGTAGCGGTCAATGGACCATGAGGGAGCGCAAATTGTCAGGCTGACAAGCCGCGCTAGTGTGAATCGACTCTCGTCACCATGTTTTGAGGCACATTAAACTGAAAAAAGCTGGGCTGGCTTTACTTTTTTTTTCCACCGCAGAGCAAACCAGGCCATATCAACGCAGTGCTCCATTGTAGACTGCTGTCATTCACATACCTTTTTTTTTTCTTTACAGGTCCTTGCACTGGCAGTTGCAAAAAAGCGCCAATGCATCTGGCTTGAAAAAGACCCCAAAGAAAAACAGATTTTTTTTCTTTTTATTCTTTTTTATTGGCGGTTTTTTTTTTTTTTTTTATTCTTGTTTTACAGAACTTTAACTACTTAAGCCCCGGCAGATTTTACCCCCTTCCTGACCAGGGTTTTTTTGCGTTTTTTTTTTTTTTTCTGCGTGACTTTAACGGACAGTTGCGCGGTCGTGCGACGCTGTACCTAAACGAATTTGACGTCCTTTTTTTCCCACAAACAGAGCTTTCTTTTGGTGGTATTTGATGCGATTTCATTGATCATGCGCTACAAACAAAAAAAGAGCGTAAATTTTGCAAAAATAACAATATTTTTCAAATTTTTTTATATGAAATTCCCCCCAAAAAAATGTAAAAATCAAAATTTTTTAACATTTTTGGCCAATTTGTTTTCTGCTACATATGTTTGGTAAAAAAAATCGCAAAAAGCGTATTTTGATTGGTTTGCGCAAAAGTTATTGCGTTTACTAACTAAGGGAAAGATTTCTGTCATTTTTGGTGTTTTTTTTTTTTTTTTAACGCGTAATGGCGGCGATCTGCAATTTTTTTTTTTTTGTTTGCGACATTGCGGCGGACAGATCGGACCCTTGACTGACATTTTTGACACTTTTGGGGTTACCAGTGACATTACTGCAGTAATCAGTGCTATACATATGCACTGTTACTGCAAAATGACACTGGCAGGGAAGGGGTTAACTTTATTGGGGAAGGAGGGGTTAAGTGTGTCCCTAGGGGCTGTGATTGGCTGTGGCTACTAGTGTAGGAACAGTGATCAACGGTCCTACATAGTAGAACCGTATGATCAGTGTTTCTACACAGGGGAGAATGACAGGCGGCTTGTTTACATCAGCCGCCTGACTTTCTCCCTCTGCACCGACGATCGGCGAGTGACCGGCGGACATCGGGTCCGCCGGTCACACGCACCGACTTCCCTGTGAACGAGCCGCGGCGCGCGCGCGCTCGCCCGCTATTGGCTCACAAGGAAGTGACAGGCAAGTGACGTATATATATATACACGTCACTTTGCCTGGCCGGGGCTGACCGCCGCAGTATATAGTCGTGCGGCGGTCGGCAACCGGTTAAATATGACAAAGGATTGCCAGAGTTCTCTGGGTATAGTAAAGAGCCAGTCCAGGATATGTCCCTGCTCTGACTCATTTACTTGTTTGAGCAAATTTGAGCTTGAGATGCTGAGCTGTGTAAACAGTCTTTTTTTTTTTTTTTTTTTTTTTTTTTTTTTTTTTAAATAAAGCAAGTAAGAAGACAGAGGAGAATGTGAGAAGGCGCCTAAGGGCTCATTTACACCCACGTTGCTTTTTGAAGAGCAATCCGCAGAGGATCGTTTTCAGAGAGCAGTGCAGGCGCAGGTGACTGCCATTCAGTAGGCGATCTTATGACAGCCGAACAGGTTTTTTTTAAATTAACATTGGGTACTGCTTTCTAAACATGCCAAGGTGGGGAATATAGGGGATAATTTTTGCTGCAATCCCTACAGTGTTCAACCCCATTCAGCAGCCTTTACAGCTCCAAGGGATTGTACACGTTCAAATGTTTTGTTGTTTTAATTCGGTATTCATATACACTGCTCAAAAAGTTAAAGAAACACTTTGCTAACACATTCGATCTGAATGGGGAAAAATATCATCCTGGGTATCTATACTGATATGGACTGGGTAATGTTTTAGGAAAAAAAGGATGCCACATTGTTTGATAGAAATGGAAATTATCAACCTACAGAGAGCTGAATTTAAAAAAACATCCCTAAAATCAAAGTGAAATAATGCAGCAGGCTAATCTATTTTGCTAAAGTTTCATTGCGGCAACTCCAAATGGTACTCAGTAGTCTGCATGGCCCCCATGTGCTTGTATTCATGCCTGAAAATGTCGGGGCATGCTCTTAACCGCTTGCCGACCGCCGCACGACTATATACTGCGGCGGTCAGCCCCTCACAGGCAGAGTGACGTATCGGTACGTCACTAGCCTGGGAGGGTCTGGGGAGCGAGCGAGCACGAGCTGCCTGTCATTCTCCTCGGTGTAAAGACACTGATCACACGGATCTACTATGTAGATCCGTTGATCAGTGTCCTTACAGCTCAAGCCACAGCCAATCACAGTAGAAAGCACGCCCCTAGGGACACACACAGCCCCTCCCTCCCAAATAAAGTTAACCCCTTCACTACCAGTGTATTTTTACAGTAACAGTGCATATGTATAGCACTGATTACTGTAGAAATGTCACTGGTAACCCCAAAAATGTCAGTCAAGGGTCCGATCTGTCCGCCCCAATGTCGCAGTACCGCAAAAAAAATCGCAGATCGCCGCCATTATGCGTTAAAAAAAAACAACAAAAATTACAAAAATCTTTCCCTTTTGTTAGTAAACGCGATAACTTTTGCGCAAACCAATCAAAATACGCTTCTTGCGATTTTTTTTTTTTTTTTTTTTTTTTTTTTTTTTACCAAACATAGGTAGCATAAAACAAACTGGCCGAAAATGTTAAAAAATTTTGATTTTTACATTTTTTTTGGGGGGAATTTCATATAAAAAAATGTGAAAAATATTGCTATTTTTGCAAAATTGACGCTCTTTTTTTGTTTATAGCGCATGATCAAAAAATCGCACAGGTGATCAAATACCACCAAAAGAAAGCTCTGTTTGTGGGAAAAAAAGGACGCCAAATTCGTTTAGGTACAGCGTCGCATGACCGCGCAATTGTCCGTTAAAGTCACGCAGTGCCGAATCACAAAATACCCCCTGGTCGTTTAGCAGCCAAATCCTCCGGGGCTTAAGTGGTTAATGAGGTGAGGGACAGTGTCCTGGGTTATTTCCCCCCAGATCTGGACCAGGGCATCACTGAGCTCCTGAACAGACTGAGGTGCAACCTGGCGGTGTCGGATTGACCGAAACATAATGTCCCAGAGGTTTGCTTTTGGATTTAGGTCAGGTGAGCGTTGGGGACATTCAGTGGCATCAATTCCTTTATCCTCCAGGAGCTTGCTGCATACTCTAGCCACATGAGGCCGGGCATCATGCACCAGGAGGAACCCACTGAGAATGGGTCGAAGGATTTCATCCCAATACCTAATGGCAGTCGGGTTGCTATTGTCCAGCTTGTAGAGGCCTGTGCGTCCCTCCATGGATATTCCTCCCCAGACCATCACTGACCCACCAGTCATGCTAAACGATGTTACAGGCAGCATAACATTCTCCACGGCTTCTCCAGACCCTTTCGCATCTGTCACATGTGCTCCAGGTGATCCTGCTCTTATCTGAAAAGCACAGGGCGCCAGTGGTGGACCTGCCAATTCTGGTGTTTAATGGCAAATGCCAATCAAGCTCCACGGGGCCGAGCAGTGAGAACAGGGCCCACTAGAGGACGCCAGGCCACCCTCATGAAGTCTGTTTCTGATTGTTTGGTCAGAGACATGCACACCAGTGACCTGCTGGAGGTCATTTTGTAGGGCTCTGACATTGCTCATCCTGTTCGTCCTTGAACAAAGGAGCAGATACCGGTCCTGTTGATAGGTTAAGGACCTTCTATGGCCCTGTCCAGCTCTCCTAGAGTAACTGCCTGTCTCCTGGAATCTCCATGTCCCAACACAAACCTTCTGGCAATGGCATGTATTGATGTGCCATCCTGGAGGAGTTGGCCGGCCTATGCAACCTCTATAGCAGTGTTTTTCAACTCCGGTCCTCAGGGCACACTAACAGGCCAGGTTTGCAAGAAAACTGAAATACATCCCAGGTGATATCATTTGCTCCTCGGTGATTGCAGTATTATAGTCTGCATCTCCCCAAGGTAATACTTCAAATCTGGCCTGTTAGTGGGCCCTGAGGACTGGAGTTGGGAAACACGGCTCTATAGGGTCCAGGTATCTCCTTATGCTACCAGCAGTGACACTGACCATAGCCAAATGCAAAACCAGTGAAAAACAGTCAGAGAAGATAAGTAGGGGAAATAAATGTCAGTGGCCCTTCAGCTGTAAAACCATTCCTGTTTTGAAGGTTGTCTCATTGTTGCCCATCTAGTGCACCTTTTTAATTTCATTAACACCAAAGCAGCTGAAACTGATTAACAATCCCCTCTGCTTCTTAACTGACCAGATCAGTATCCCAGGAGTTTACTTGATGCTATACTCTGATTAAAACGTGTTCCTTTTAATTTATTTTGAGCAGTGTAGTTCTACTTACTGTTTGCTTTGCCTTGTAATGATGGGCTCACATGCTGTAGCTGAAGTTTGTAGTATCATGGCTGATCGCTTACCCCATATCCATGGTTTGCTGCTGCTAGCATGTCCATAATTGTCAGTGGAACGGAGATGACTTGCTTTTCCAGGTCATGCGTTGCCATCCACTGTGTGCCGCTTTGGTGCTAATGTATCACAAAAAATTCTTCTAACTGCATGGTAAGTGCTCTGTGTATGTGAATGTTCTGCCTACTTATGGCTGAGATGGATCTAATTAGCTCTTTCCTGTAGAACACTAGACCGGGACTCAGGGATTGTGGGATATATAGTTTGTTCACAGAAAAATGCTATGCTCAAACTATGGACAGAGGTCATGCATTAATCTGTGCAGTGCCATGCAGCATGCCTCATGTTTCTGCACACACAGGAATTGCTGATAAAAGAATATCAAGTTTTTCTGTACTATAAGCTGTGCATACAGGGCAACCAATAATATCATGAAACATGAACAATTTGCATCTTAAG
Organism: Pelophylax lessonae; assembly: GCF_965119305.1. NCBI lineage: Eukaryota > Metazoa > Chordata > Amphibia > Anura > Ranidae > Pelophylax > Pelophylax lessonae. Next base: position 444,064,618 of record NC_138771.1, read on the forward strand.
AAGGTGAAAAACTCAGTGCAGGTTGAAAGGTTTTTATTGGTGGTAACAATGCAGATCAGCCATCTTTTTACTGCCCCCCTCCCCATCCCCTAACCACAACTATAAACAAAGCCTTATTAACACGCAAGTTTTTTCCTTTCTACATGTTGACCTGCATTTTGGCATTCAAAAAATGTGAAAATAAAGATTTTAAAATCAGTGTGACCAAAACCCATGTTGTCGCAGTGCCCATTAAAGCATTTTGGTGTAAACCTAAATTTGCACGCATTTTTTAATAAAAGGAAAATCCGCCTGGAAGTCTTGCAGGATGTGTCTATGATCCACTAATGTTCTCTAAGTCTTCTTTGCTGTTTTTTTTAAAGATCCTAGCCGATTCTCTATTTTTCAGTGAAACGTTGACCTATTCACTGTGCGTTCATTATTTAGCTCTAATTTGCTTTGCTGATGTTTTATGATTCGTGTAACAATACAGTTTGTTCCTTCTGAATGTGTCATTGCGCAAGAAGTAGTTTACTACTGAGATTGTTTGGCTTTTCAGCCGCAGTGGAGGTTCAGAATGTTCTACGCCGAGTCTCCTATTTAAAATGTACCTTCAGATGGTTTTTCATCTTTCCATCTATTAAATCCTCAGCCCTTGTTGTTTTAACTTTAGATAGTAAAACATTTTTTTTTCTGCCAGTTATTATCTTCTACAGCCCACTTCCTCTTTCTTGTCTGGTAAAAAGCCTAGGCTAATGCCATCATGCACAACTCTCCCTCTCTCACTCTCGTGAGAGTTTGCCAGCAAGGGAGGAGGGGTGAGTTATTGGAAAGCCAATCAGAGGTGCAAGAGCTGGAGGGGGGGAGGGGAGGCTGGAGATAACAGGAGACTGCAGAGGTCCATGAGTATTCATTCAAGAAAGGAGAAATGTGCAGGCAAGCAGTGGTGAGTGTGTCTGTCTGTGTGTGTCTATGTGTATGTATATATTATTATTATATAGGATTTATATAGCGCCGACACTTTACGCAGCGCTTTACAACTTGAGGGTAGACACTACTAATACAATACACTTTAATACAGTAGGAATCATAGGGCCCTGCTCGTTAGAGCTTACAATCGAAGATGTGTGTGTGTGTGTGTATATATATATATATATATATATATATATATATATATATATATATATATATATATATTAGTGTGTATAATGTATATTTTTGGCTCTGAAATAATTATAATTACAACTATTTTTTATGTTGCTCATTATTGCGCAACATTATAAAGTTTTTATCAAAGGTGGATTTTTTTGTTACACCTCTTTCTTTATGTACTGCCAAACCTGGACTGTAAAAATGAAAGTTGAAGCTGCCCGGTTACTATGGGTAGGCTCTCTTAGGCCTGGTTAACAACAGCCTGAACAGTAAAAAAACGCATCATTTTACAGTGCAGGCTGCTGCTTGTTTGAGTTCCAGCAGACAGCAGTGCTAGTTTCAGCACATTGCACAGCTTACCTATTTTTTTACGTTCTGAGAGATGTCACAGCAGTATGGTGGCTTGCGTTGTTATCTAGTGCGCTGCAGAACATTGTATACATGCTGCATCTTTCCATATTGCACATCACACACCAAAATTATGGGCTTGTGCACGGCGCTGGAATGAATGGGCTCAGGTAAGAAAAAGTGTGTGGGTGGGGTCTGGGGAGGCGCTGCAGCAAAGCAGGTTTTTCACCTTAATGCATTAAGGTGAAACACTTTGAAGCTTTACAAGTCCTTTAAATATATTGTAATGGAGAGTGCTTTTCTTATCTGTTCAATGAGTACAAAAATAAATCTGATCCTGACAGAAATCCTGTCAGCTGATGACTAATGATCAGTTAAATTGTTCCAGTTATCTCTGGGGACTATAAAACCTCTGCCTCTGTTATCAAGGAGGGAGAGTTTTCTGTAATCCAGTGTTAGGATGACTACACTGCTTCTCCATAGATACACTACAGCAAGTGAACTTTAGGCGCTTTTCCACTGCATGGTACGGCTCGGTTTGGTGATTTTTCCACTGCATGGTACTGCATGGTACGGGTTAGCACGGTTTGGTACAGCGGTGCTTTACCACCACATGGTACGGCTCGCTTAAACAGTACCACCTCGGTTTGGGTTCCAAGTGGGCCGTACCTATACCATATCCCACAATCCTTTGCATGCAGCCTTGATTGTTTGTCACTACTAGCCATTGATTGGTCAGAGAATCGTAATCCCACCCACTTACTACTTTAGTGGAAAAGCAAACCGAGCCGAGTAGAGCCTATACAGTGCTGAAACGTGACGACTCGTACCACGAGGTGGAAAAGCAAACTGAGCCGAGCTGGGCCAAGCAGTGCCGAGTGGAGCCGAGCCGGTACTTGCAGGGGAAAAGTGCCAGTTGTCACCCTAGGGCAGAAAGTATGTTACTACTGAAAAGAAAATAATAAAAGAAAAAAGTGGACAAAAGAAAAAAGCTAAACAAAACAAATGCAACACACACATCGAACTGGTTAACTTGCCAGATTCCAAACTTGCCCATGCCCCCAGCACATTTCACTCTGCCCCAGGAGTTTAATCATGGGGAACCTTCCTCATGATTAAGCTCCGGGGCGGAGTGAAACCCTTTGTGTGGCCTGGTTGGAACATGTGCTGAGACTGTCATACACTTCTTAACTGAGTTTTGCTGTGATGTTTGATTTTTAGGGCTTCCTTTTCCCCTTTAAATTACAGCGATTGATTCACCTTAAGACCCGGTTCACATTTGTGCGATTGCGGAGATCGATCGCATGTAATTACGAGCGCACTGCTCCTAAATTACATGCGATCTCATGTGCGGTGCGAATTTCAGCCATACACTTTGTATGGCTGAATTCTCACTGCATCCGCAATAAACTTGCACATGAGGCTTTTTTTCAGCCGCAGCAGAATCGGATCGCATAGTGGTTCACACTAGTGCAATCTGATTCTGTGCGAACTTGCAGATCGCACTGCGATATGCGATCGCAACTGGGGGTGTCGTTAACTTTTAATTGACACCCCCTGCGTATCGCATCCGTACCTCTGGCAGTGTGAACTTCCAGAGGTGCGGATGCGATGCGGGATCACGCTGCATATTCGCAGCGTTCCCGCATCGCACAAATGTGAACCGGGTCTAAATGTTTGGTCATTGTTGCATTCTCTGCTTTATAGATGTACCTGTAGAATTTTACCAGCCTTGGTCTGAAGATGGTAAATGAACTTGAATTGATTGCAATGATGATTGATGGTAATGGATTGTGTATATGTAATCAGCAGCCTTGTACTGTCCAGTGGATAGAGATGGGCTGTAACTTGATATGTAATAGATTTATAGAGATGTCTGGTTCCATTTTTGCTCTTGAAAAATGAAATTGCTTTATTTTCATTTTGCATACATTTTTTTTTTTTTTTTTTTACATATATTACTGTCATGGAATAATAGTATGTCCTTTCAAGTGAATGATGGTTAAAGGGTAAACCCTTTTTAGTGCAGAAAAAACAATCCCCTCTTGGCACTTTTTCTCCTTCACTGATGTGCTCTAATGGCGCTTTTCCACTGCATGGAACCGTAACGGTTCGGCACGCTTTTGTGCTTTTCTACTGCTGGTATCGCATGGTATAGGGTCGGAACGGTTTGGTTCGGTATGGTACGGTATAGGTTTGCTTTTCCACTGCATGGAACCGAACGGTACGGTACGGCTCTGAAAAAACAGTACCTACTCTATTGTGGTTCCAACAGGTACCAAACTGGTACCATATCCCACAATCCTTTGCATGCAGTCACTACTAGCCACTGATTGGTCAGAGAATCCCACCCACCCCGTTGTTATCCCACCCACTTAACTTTAGTACTACTTTAGTGGAAAAGCAAACCTATACCGTACCGTACCGTACCGAACCGTTCCGACACTATACCATGCGGTACCAGCAGTGGAAAAGCAAACCGGGCTAAGCAGGGCCGAGTAGAGCCAAGCCGGTACTAGCCGGTACTTGCAGTGGAAAAGTGCCATTATAGGCTGCACTGGTGGTGGGCGCTGTTGGGACTGCACTGATAGTCAGAACACTGATAATCCATGACGATGTCGCTTCAACACAAACAGGTTATTGGCTTTTTTTCTCTCCTCATGCTGTCAGCTGTGGCTTTAGACAGAGCAACTCCGATCCTCTGCTTTTCGGGTCCCCCGTTGGTGCTCCTGGCTCCTCCCCCTCGTGCAGTGCCCCCAGAGAAAGCCACTTGCCCTGGGGGGCACTGCTGCATACTTGCTCCCGAACTGCTGCTCTGTGTCCATAAGACATAATAGAGCCACAGTTTGGACCCGCCCTGTTCACGTTCTCTCCTCATTGGCTTACTGGCTGTGATTAACGGCAGGTGGAGCCAATGAAAAAGCTGTATGTTCAACTCTGTCCTTAGAAGTCTGGTTCTTGAATGGGAGTGTCTGTTCATTCTAATTGAGACACTTGATCCTGTGTGCTATTATGGAAATTCTTATGCAATATGACACCCCCAACATTCTACTGTTGGGCGATTTTAACATGGTCCTGTGCCCGGATCTCGATAGACAGCTTACCATGGGTCGAGCCTCTCCCGATCTTCGACACTGGGCTGAAACTTTTGCCCTCTCGGAGGTCTGGTGATTTATGAATCACTATTATGGGATTTACTTGCCATTCTGCTACGTTTAAAACCCTATCCCAAATTATTGAGGAATGTTGCAGTGTCTGCATCCCTTTAGCAGTAATTTAAAGAACTTCTCCCAGCTTCCCACACACTTTACATAGTTTGTTTTGGCCAAGCTAGCCCAAACTGTCCCTCACTAACCTGTGAGGCAGCTCGATGTGCAGTATAAAACTGTAGCTGCAGCTACATACAGCATACCGTACTGTCTTTTGAGCATGAGCTGAGAGTTCCTGTCTCATACCCGGAACAGAAGTCTACTGCAGAGGCACTCAGCCGCTCAGAGCAAGTGATGTACTCTATCAAAGAATACAAAACTTCCTCTGTTTGGCTGAGCCAGAGGTTGTGACATCAGCCCACCTCTAACTCAGCCAATCAGCGAAAGCTTGGTATTTATCGCTTGCTCTGAGCATCGCTGCTGTAGACCGTTCTGTATTCTGGATATGACACCGGAAGTCTCGGCTCGCAGCTACATACGGTTTATACAGCACATCCAGCGGCCTCACAGGTTAGTGAGGATCATAGTTTGTTTGGGCCAGCTTGGCCCAAACTATGTAAAGTGTGTGAAAAGATGGATTTCTTCTTTAACCCTTAGGAATTATCTGACCAAAAATATAATTCCTATTGCAGAGGATGCCTAAAATAAATACTTATAATTGTAGTGCAGAGTTTTGGGATAATCAGTGAGCCAATCCCGCAAGCAGGAAATTACATTTCTGGGGAAGCCTCCAGGGTGCCATATTGCATTGAATTTTACATAAAATGAAAGTTTTCTTAATTACATTAAATTACAACACGGCTTGTGTTGTAATTCTATGCAATATACTTTTTTTTTAGCTGTATTTTTTTTAACAAAAGTTGAGTTACCCTTTAAACTTGTATAGCATTAGAGGTGTAATGATTGCAGTTTGATGAATTCAGGTGGGAGAGAAGTTTGCAAATTTGTATTCAGAAAAACTATTTAGGACAAGGGTTAGTATTTCTAATTAGGCCAGTAACTGACCTGGAGACACCCCTTGGAATGTGTATGTATGGCTGTAGAATGTCTGTGAGTCATTACAGTTTGACCTGTTCTAGTATCTCAAAACTCTAATAGCGATGTTATGCGATGGTACAAACTGAAAACGACCAGCTGAGAAGCATACAACTCCAACCCCTTGGCGGATGCAGTGTAAAACACAGATTGGGACTTTATATGAGGCAATTGGCCTGTAAAGCACAGTCCCTCCTTCCCTAATTTCATAAAATATTTGGGACTTTACATGAGACAAGCAGGTCATGCTATTGGTCTCCATCCCTGTATATGAAAAAACTGGGGTCAAAACAGACTGCATCCACCAAAAAACGCACAAAAATCGAACGGTGGGACTTTAAATGAAGCACCAGCCTGTAGGCAAGGTGCCTCCATCCCTGGTTACATAAACAATGTGGGCTATGTGGGACTTTAGGCGAGACACCAGCAGGTAATGCCCAGCGTCTCCATCCCTGTATCAGAAAAAATGTAGGTTGAAAAGGATTAAAAGAGGTGCATTGAAACCAGCCAGCCCCCAGTCTGATGTACTCACCCTCCAGTCTGCCACCAACCAAGTAGACCTGTCTCATGATATAAATAAAGAACAGGGGTTTAGTTAATCCTTTTCAACCTTCACACTAGTGCGGAATGTGCGTTCTGCATTTGACCGGGCACGGCAGCCCGTTCATTTGAAACGCACAGAAAAGGTGCATGCAACTTTTTAAAGGCACAGGGAAACTGCATGGTATTTTTGACCATGTGGTTTCCCTGCGGTTCCCGCATTTGCAATCGTGCTGCAGGCTGAGATGCGTGGGGGTGCCATTCAGAATGAATGGCAGCTTTGTGTGTCTCAAGAGCCGTGTGATTCGGTTGAAGATGTGATAGCCACAACCGGAAGGCACGGCCTGCATTTGTGTTCAATGGGCTCAAAGTGTAAGTTTACCTGTTAACGAAAAAATAAAAAGGTGAACTAACACACTTCCCCGGTTCCTGCACTTACCTCTGTGGATGATTAGCTCTCACTTCTCTTGCTTACTATTGGCATGCTCCTTACACTGCAGCACAACTGATTGGTTCCTTCTGACTACTTGTAGAACTTAAAGCGGAGTTCCAGCCTAACCGCACACTCACCTGTCCCACGGTCCAGCGATGCGCCGTCTTCTCCCTCTCTGCTCTGCGGCGCCGGCATCACTGATGTGGGCACCCGGCTGTGACAGTTTGTGGCTTCACAGCTGGGTACGCACTGCGCATGCGCGAGTTGCGCTATGCGTCGTGATTGCCCGGCAATCTTCTGGGACCTCTGATATGTCCCAGAAGATTGCAGGGAGGGAGGGAGAGAGGATAACTTGGAGAGGAGAAGTGGGAGCGGGTACCTGTCAAAACGAGGTACCCGCTCCCCCCCCCTCCAAAAAATGACATGCCAAATGTGGCATGTCAGGGGTTAGGACTATTTAAAGCGGAAGTTCCACTTTTGGGTGGAACTCCGCTTTAAGTTGCCCTTATAAGCCTGTGTTTTAACCTCCATAAGTGTATATGGGCTAAAACATGAGCACTGGCTATAGGATACATCAGATCAGCGAGCCAAGCCATTTGTCAAATAGCTTGTCTGTGAAGCATAGAACACAAAGTAAATCAGATTGTCTTGTTGATGGCATAAACAAGACAAAGACCACCTACCCTGCTTCATTTATAAATCACACGCTTAGGTGTAGCAACATCTAGAGTGATTAGCACTTAATTAGTACTATTTGCTCTTTAGCACTGAATTAATTTAGGATTGGTAATTTCTCACATTCTCTTTACAAACACTGTTACTGAGTACATTTTTATATGTCCAAACTATATGGACAATCAAATTACTACCAACAAGTTGTCTTTCAGACAGACCAAATGTCTACATACACCTAATTGGTTAGAAAGATGTGGGTTCATACTTGGGCTAAATACTTGTTGTGGAGTGGGCTATTGTAAAGGTGGTATTCAACTCAACCAGAACGGAGTTATAAAATAAATATTGGCCACAGAAACAATTTACAATAATTGTATATAAAGGAAGAGCTTTGCTGAGGGTGTGTGTATTTAACCATAGAGGTCATTGTTGGCCATGTAGATTGCCAAGCTTGCAGCAGTAATGTGCCTAGAGTGCTCTGTTTTTGCACTCTGTTGATTTAAAACAAATGTACAAAACTTGGAGAAGGAAGCTTGTACGGTTTTTGTGTATATAAGCACCTTGTACAAAGCTGAAAGTGTTGATCCAAATGGTGAAATAATTAGTAATTTTAGTTCAGGAAGGCTAGCTAACTATCCAGGCATCACTAAAAGTCAGCAGAACTATGTTTTAGTAAACCCAGGACCCTGCATACACTATATCTGGTCTCCCACAGTACATGAAAATGTAATTATTTTAATAAATATTTGCTAAATACCTTTTTCCATCAGCAGTATATAGCCGTCTTGTGACTTCTATCAGTGTCTGGTTAAAACTTCTAGGAGGAGTTGTCATATTGCACTGGCTGTCCTATCGGGATGCAGGACCCCTGTCTGGACTGTGCTGATTGGCCCTGTGCTGATCACATGGACTCTCTCAAGGGAAAAAAAAAGCTCTGAGGATGATTCCTCCATGGTCGCACCAGCGAATAAAAAAACGCTGGTAGACGCACTTATCACTGCAGTGAATGAGACTTTAAAAGTCGCCTCCAAAGGTGTTTCCTTATGTGCCTTATTTTGAAAGGATTTCCTGTAAGGAATGGGAACAACCAAAATTACCGCTTGTGGTCCCCAAACGTTTTGCTGTGAGTTACCCTTTTGCGGAGTCCCTTTTTAAAAAAAAAAGTGGGCTAGTCTACCAGTGGTGGGACCCTCCTGTTTGAGTTTGAATAAAGCTGCAGTTTATTTGTGATGCAGCTTTGGATACAGCTCCTGTGCTGTCCAAACTTTCGGTTTCAGCGGTGGTGATTAGGCACGTGCTGTGTCGAAAGAATTGGTCCACAGACCAAGCCTCTAAGAAAGCTCTCATTGATCTGCCCTTTCAAGGCGATAGCTTGTTTGGAGCTACCCTGGATGACATCATTAAGGGTATCATGGGGTGGAAAGAGTACCTTCCTGCCACAGTCAAGGAAGGTGAAAGAGTTGCCGCAGATGGGGGGGCCCCCCCCCATCCCATAGAAAATTATTTTGTGCTTCTGGGATGGAGAAAAAGGGAAATAGTTCTTTCAAATTTTCCCCAAGAGGTTCCAAGCAACCTTGGTATGGTAAGCCCAGGGCTAGCTTCCCCGGACCAGCAGACAGGACTCCTTCAACGTGAATGTCTGCCCTCACCCATTATTGGGGTGGGGGGACATCTTCGCTGGTTTCCGGTCCCATGGACTTCTTTAGTGAGCGTCAAGGAGATCCGCAAAATGTTTATTTTGGGGGTTCCCAGAAAGGGGGACAAAGCTTGTCCTTTTTTCAAGTGTTTGTTTTTTTTTTTTTTTTTTTTTTTTTAAAGGTCCTGAGTCTCCTTGTGCGGATTTAATTCCTGCAAAGGTTAAGATCATGTCTGAACTACCTAAGGTCCCCCCTATCCCTGTCCAGGGAATTGATTTATCTAGGTCTGATTCTTTTCCTGGCCAGGGTGGTCCTTCCTCTGCACAAATTTCAGGGATCACAGGCTGTGATTTACCAGCTCCTGTCACACAGATAGGTCTCTCTCCCATTTTGCAAACAGGTTCTGAGTTGGGTGGTATCCACCTTCAAGACTGTTCTGTTTGCATAGTCTTACATGCAGATCCTTTAGCAGGTTCGGCTCCACAGGAGTATGCAGAAGTTCATGACGAGGTCAGGGGGTCCTCTGACATACGCCGCAGGTGTCCAAGGGCCACGGTAAGGCCAGTATCCTCCTGAGTCTTTTCGGAGGTCAGACTCGCTTTTTGTGGTTATAGACAGACCAAGAAAAGGGCTTGGTGCTTCTTTGGCTACCATCTCCAGATGGATCAGACAGATGGTGACTCAGGCCTATTCCATTAAAGGTCAGGTTCCACCTTTCCCTGTCACGGCGCATTCTACTCGGGCACTGAGTGCTTCTCGGGCCTTCCGTCATCAGGCTTCAATATCGCAAGTTTGCAAGTCAGCCACTTTGCATACCTTTAGAAAATTCTATAAGGTAGATACTCTGGCATCTGCGGATGCTTCTTTTGGCTGCAAAGTTTTGCAGGCTGCTGTTTAAAAGGGGCTTTTCCCTCTTTAGGGGTGTTTTTTTTTTTTAAACCTTTATTTTTTAGACTGGGCTCCTGTGACCCGGTTAAGGCTCCTGTGTCCTGGTTAAGGGCTCTTTTGTTTAGCCTTGGGTTATTTTCCCCACCCCTCATTTTCCTTTTGGCACTGCTTTTGGAGGTCCCAGTAGTTATGATTTATGGAGCTCTGTGTCAGTCAATGAACGAAAGAGAAAAGGGATTTTTGGACGTACCGTAAAATCCATTTCTCGGAGTTCGACAGACACAGCACCCACCCCTCTATGGAGTTCTGATACTCCTAATACTGCTTGCTACTAAACTAATTACCTAGAGCAGAGAGGGGGGTTATATACCAGCTGAGGACCGCCCATGGGCATAGCCAGGTGTTTTTGGTTCAGTCTAGTCCTACTCCTGGAGGAGGCAATATAACCCACTAGTTATGATTTATGGAGCGCTGTGTCTGTCTAACTCCGAGAAATGGATTTTACGTTATGTACTAAAATCCCATTTTTTTTTTTTTTAACCTGATGCAGAGGATGAACCCCTCAGGTTCCACAGTGAGTATACCAAGCATGCTTTACTGCAAATAAACACTGATTTACTGTTGTGTGTTTTAATAACACTTTAACAGTCACCAGAGGCTGCTGCCATTGGATCCAGGTAACTATGCATCTATAGAGGGGTGGGTTAGTTTAGGTAAGGGCAAAGGAGCCAAAAATAGAAGTGCACTTATCCCTAAAAATGGCCATAACAGATTTATAGAGGAAAATGTACAGATGGTTACTGTGTAGTTCAATTCGCTGTATAATTCACTGTAGTATTGCATTTTGGAATGGATAAAATAGCCTAATATTGAAGCACTTATAGCCTATTGTACTGGGGTTTTATTTATTTTTTTTTATAGTCTGTACTGGCACACGTGTTCTTGTTGTGAGCTTGAAAATTGGTTAAAAAAAAAAAAAAAGTTTAAGTTAAAGAAAGCTGGCAACAATGTCCTCAAAAGTTACACCCTCCCAGAGTATGGTAGGAAACAGATCTTCAATTCTGCTCTGCTCTAGACTCGCTGGCACACTGAATCCTCTGCCACCGTGCGTGACAAGGCTGTGTGTAATGACGGACGTCACTGGGAAAGCATCATCATGACAGGCTTGCATTTGTAGGCACGCAAAGTGGGATGTTGCCGAGTTTGAATGAAAAATCCTTCAGATGTTTTCAAGAGAGGCCATGTAGGGTGGGCGTGACTGCACTGGCAGGCCTTGTTCTGCAAGAATAAGGCTGACAATTGTTGTGTATATAGAAAGGATTTGCTTGTCTTGTTCATTCATAGACGTCACACACAGTATTGTGACGAGTGTTTTGCAGTTCTCATCACTGGCTTATGGCATAGCCAGTTTCCAAGATTCTTACATCTTATACAGCAGAGAGTACACCGCATCTTGACCAGTGTAACTCCACATTCTTGTGTCCTTTAAATGACAGCTATACTGTTATCTCACATAAACAAATGTGCGTGTGGTCAACTCTTGAATCTTATCAATACCAGTTAGGCTCCGTTCACATCTAGGCATTTTGGGGCGTTTTTGGGGCGTTTTTCTGCTCTAGGATCAGCTCTCAAAACGCCCAACAAGACAAATCCTATTCATTTCAATGGCCCCTGTTCACATCTGAGCGTTTTGAAGCTGTATACAAAACGCCCAACGCTCAAAAAAGTACATGAGCTTCTTTTTGGGCAGATTACAGGCGTTTTCCATTGATCTCTATTCAATCTAAAAACGCCTGCACAAAAATCGCGGTAAAAATCGCGGTAAAATCGCGGTAAAAAACGCCGCAAAAATCGCGGTAAAATCGCGGTAAAAAACGCGCGAAAAACGCTACGCTCAGGTGTGAATGTAGCCTTAATGTTTTTAATATATTTTGTGTATAGTTTTGCAATTATATACATTTATTGGGGCAGCATTTTTTTTACTATGCTTCAGGACAGGTCTGAATTGAATGTATAGACTACCTAAAAGGCAAAGTTTATTTCAATGTAGTTTACATTTTTGTTTTTAAGCTGTACTCTAGGCAAATGGCTAAATACACGTGTGAAGTCCATATGTGGGAATTAATACACGTGTGAAGTCCATATGTGGGAATTGTTTCACTTGCTAAGGTTCTTGTATATTATTTTTTCAAGTCCCAAGATTTACACAGCTCCATCACACGGCACAGCCAGGTAGACAACACTACTTTTATTTCCAGCCTGCTGACTGGACAGTAAAAAAGCAGCAGCAGGCTGATGAGGTCATTTCTCTGCTTACTACTTTCCTATTTCAGCATCATGTCAACACATTTGAGCAGCACATCTCATTTAGGCATGGTGCAGCATCAGGGGGCCTGTCCCACTTGCAGAGGTGGGCTTGGGCACAGTTCAGTTGGATTCGAGGACTTTTGTGTAAGGCAGAGGAGATGACAGAAACATGCATAGTATATTGTGAGCACAAGCCAGTGGAGGGGTTTGGGGGTTCAGTTTTGTTTGAGAATGGTACAAGGCAACCATGCCTTGTTGAGTATGTCCAAATCCTGAACACTCCAAATTCCACACATGCCCCCTCCCTGCTGATCATATACTCCTCCTTATGTACTGTAAACTCTTAGGCTGCATTCACACTTGGCATTTCCTAAACATGCAACAAAATGCACAGGAAGCGCACTGCAAACATGCATCACACTTGCAGTGCCATTAATTGTTGATGGCAACCCAAACACGGTTAGCAGGTTTCCACGCACTTTGTTGTACCGCAAACTTGCTACAAATGCATGCAACACTCCATGCTTCTTTGGTGCACGTAGGACACTCAAGTGGGCTGTCCTATGCGCTGCATGTGGAAATGCGTAAAAAGCAATTGAGAACATGCATTCCTCCTCCTCAAAAAGTGCGTTTTTATTGCATATTCAGGAAATGAGTGCGACTACTGCCTTATAGAATTGAATAATCAAGTGCAATGTTCCATTCAAGTCTATAGAATGTTACTGCGCAGGGCTGGGCAGCTTGTCCCTAGATTTTTACTGGCTGGGTCACAGCCTTCAGAGGTTTCATGCAGTAATTGCTCTTACTAGTTTGTATAGTTTTTGGCTGTTTGTTATGTAAAGCTGGTTCTTCTGTACACGTGTTTGGCATTGCTTATAATTGCATTGTATTTGCATGTTAAATCAGAACTCCAGGAATTATCTTTTTCTCTAGCGCTCATCGACAGACGTAGTCCTCGGTGATACACCACCTTCGGGTTATGTTACCTCCGCAGGAGCAGGACTAGACAGGAAATTAAAAAGCTCTGGCCACACCCTAGGGGCAGTCCCAGAGGGTATATCCTCTCTCTCTCTGCCTCAGCAAATCAGTTATTTTCTGTCTAGTTAGGAGTAAGGACCTAGACACCTTGCTGGGATCTTAGGTCCTGGCAAGAATTTTTTCTTAAAGGATTTTTTTAGACAGCTTTTTTCTCCAGTGTTCCTGTGAGATCTTCAAGCAAGAAAGCTGAACTGGGCGACGGGCTGGATGTTGAGATCCGGTGGTCACCCCAGTTCAGCCTACGAGCGCGTGCAGGCCATAGCTCCGCGCTGGGTCGGCCGCGACAAAGTCCCATTAAAGGACTGTCCACGCGAGTTAAACGTCTCGCCGAAACGCCAAAGACCATGAGTCACGGCGTCCGTATCGGTCGACAGCCCTCCCGCCCCGGTGGAGAGGGGTACTGTCAGGAGTTGGTGCCCGCCTGGTTCCGGTATGGTGAGTAGTATGTTCCCCCTTTTTCCCTGACGGGTTTTGTGGTGAACGCGGGCCCCTCTCTGTATGGTAAGAAAGAGTCCTTTCTATCCTATAACATGTCACAAATCCTCCTACTTTGAGTGTGATTTATGTGTGCAAAAGCCAGGAGGCTTGGCTTGGGAGCTAACAATCTATTGTATACATGTTTTAAAAATGTAATCTGTGGCATTCTGGGAATCTTATGGGTTAAGTATAAGCTACCTACCAGTCAGAAGCCACGGACATGTAGACTGCCTTCCAAATCAGATCTCCAGCTATTAGCAGGCCTCCCGAACGGCCACGCGGTCCGCCAGGGCCGGTACCGCCAACCACGCCATATCCCCATGCAGAGAGAGTGTTGTGTGCCCTGCAGCACACCGCTATTCAGTTTAGGCCGCCGCCATTTTTTTTGCTGGATCGCACGAGCCGCCATTTTGGCGTAGCCTCGTGTCTCCAGCATGGGGGCGGCCATGTTTGAGGTGATCCTACACCTCGTGGAGCTTGGGGGAGGCGCCGGAAGGCGTGCAGAGGGGCGGAGCCGCCTCCTTTCTTCCTGGGCAGCCAGCCAAAAGACTTCCTGTTTGTCAAGACAGCGCTGTAAGCTGTTGCAGTTTAACTCTGAGCATCAAGTGGTGAGCCTGGGGGTCTATCTCTCTCTCTCTCGATCGATAGGGATCCCTAAGCAGGTAACACTAAGGGGCTTTTTTTGTGGCGCTGGGGGTCAAAAAAAAAAAAAAAAAAAAAAAGTTTTTTTCTTTACTTTGAATTATATCATCCAGGAAGTAACTGGAGTTATTATGGACCCTGCCACACATATTCCCCCACCTGTTTCCCTCGAGGGGGCCTCGGGACCCGCCGGTGCACAGAGTATAGAGTCATTTACAGCAATTTTGGAGTCTATGGTGGCTCGGGTGGAGGCCGCCTGTCAGGGACGGGGGTCAAGGAAGCGACCCCCGCCTACCCCTATACCATCTGACACCTCTGACTCAGATTCAGAGATGGTCACGGCAGTTGCAGGTTCCTCTGCAAGGGCTGTTATCCCAGGTAAAGCCCCCTCAGACAGTGAGGAGGACGCTTCTTCTCTTGCTATAATTCAGGAAGAAGCATTGGTGGACGCACTAGTTGTGGCAGTGCAAGAAACCTTAAAACTTGAGGCTTTACCGGCAGAGGCAACTGAAACAGAGAGGCCTTTTGGGACTAATAAGCCCATCAAGACGGCGAAGGCTTTTCCTGTACCTAAATGTTTTGGTAATCAGATTAAAGGAGAATGGGAGCATTCTAAACGTACCTTTACTATTTCCAAGCGTATTGCTAGACGCTATCCGTTTGAGGAATCCATCATTAAGAAATGGACGGTACCACCAGTCGTGGATCCGCCTATTTCCAGGCTGAATAAAGCCACGGTTATTCCAGTGGAGGACACTTCGTCCTTTAAGGATCCGGTGGATCGAAAGATAGAAGCAGAGTCCCGCACTATCTTTTCTCTGATAGGGTCAGCATTTAGACCAGTAATCGTTATTGGTCTAGTTTCCCAGACACTTACGGAATGGGCGAAGATGGTACGCCAAGATCTTAGGGGAAAAGATATTCCCCAGGAGACATCTGATTTGATGGAACAGATCATACAAGGGCTACGGTTTATCTGTGACGCAGCCTTGGACACTACTCCCCTATTAGGGCATGCATCTAAGTTAGCAGTGATCCTCAGACGTGTGCTGTGGTTAAAATGCTGGTCAGCTGACCTAGGTTCCAAAAAGACCTTGACCAATCTCCCCTTTCAGGGGAATCGTCTATTTGGAGCCAACCTAGATGAAATCATTAAGGATGCCACTGGGGGCAAGAGCACTTTTTTGCCACAGGCTGCAAAAGCTAAGGGACCTCGCAACAAGCGAGGACCTTTCTTTACCGCCCATAAAGGGCGCCCGGCTGGTACTAGCGGGAAAGGCAAGACTCCTCCAGGAGGGTTCAAGAAGGGGACCAACCCAGCCAAACCCGAAGCAAAGGAGTACACAGCCTGAAGGTGCGCCCCCACCCGGTTTCAGGGTGGGGGGACGTTTTCACCGGTATTCAGGACATTAGATCGAGCATCAACCACTACTACCGGTGCGATTCTTCCCTTCCAACATTTAAGTACCACAGGAAGCGGTAGTTACCGTTCCCTGAAAAGATCTTTTTCTTTACCTTTTCCTAAGATTAGTCCCGATACCTCACAGGAATCGGATCTGGTTGACCAGATAGGCCAAGTAGCCTCTAGTCGGGTGACTTCGGTCCCTGAGGTTCAACCAGAAAAGATCACCTTTCCTGATAACTATCAGGTATCTGATAAATGTGTGGGAACAGAAAACGACCAGACTTTCTCGGATGGTCGGGGCCAGATAGCTCTAGGGACGCCTGGTTCAGATCCAATCAGCGCCAGTGGTCCTAGAAATTCTAGGCTGGCCTCCTCAAGCCGGCCTGGCCGACTTGGACATGTTAGTCGCAGACGTTCCGTGGGAACTTCGTCTCAGGGAGTGTCTGTGGTCTCAAGGACCAATTTACCTTCGTGCTTTACAGTCGCTGGTTTTAATGGCCTGGCCATTGAGACCCAAGTACTGAAGGACAGAGGTTTGTCTACTTCAGTCATTCCTACCCTTATTAAAGCAAGGAAAGCGACTTCCAGCAAAGTCTATTATCACACATGGAAGACTTATATTGCGTGGTGCGAATCTTTAGGATTTCCTCCACGTACCTATTCGGTGACTCGAATATTGGCCTTTTTGCAACAAGGGGTTGAGCAGAAGCTAGCCTTGAGCACCATCAAGGGTCAAGTTTCAGCATTAGCAATCTTCTTTCAGAAGCCTTTAGCTACCAAATCCTTGGTGCGGAATTTCATCCAGGGGGTGCGGCACCTGGCTCCTCCAGTCCGCGCGCCCTTACCGCCCTGGGATCTTAATTTGGTTTTGTCGGTTCTACAGAAACCTCCCTTTGAAAACATCAGGGAGATTCCCTTGCTTACTCTATCCCAGAAGGTGGCCTTCTTGGTGGCTATTACTTCTGCTCGCAGGGTGTCAGAACTGGCTGCATTATCATGCCAGTCACCATACCTAGTGATTCATAGGGATAAGGTAGTACTTCATCCTAAGCCATCTTTTCTTCCCAAGGTGGTTTCAGATTTTCATCTGAATGAAGATATTGTACTACCTTCCTTGTGTCCTCAGCCCAAGCATCATCGGGAACATGCGTTGCATTCCTTAGATGTGGTTCGGGCAATCAGGGTATACCTGAAAGCTACGGAATCATTCCGTAAGACGGATTCACTTTTTGTGATCACGGATGGCCCCAGAAAGGGTTTGCCTGCATCTGCCGCGACCATTGCCAAATGGATTAGACAAACGGTGGTACAGGCTTATTCTATTAAGGGTCAGAGTCCTCCGTTCCCTGTTAGGGCGCACTCCACTCGAGCGCTCAGTGCTTCCTGGGCCTTTCGCCATCAGGCGTCAGTGGTCCAGGTATGTAAGGCGGCCACCTGGTCGTCGGTACATACCTTTACAAAATTCTATAAAATTGATGTGACGGCATCGGCGGATGCCTCATTTGGCCGCAAGGTTTTGCAGGCCGCAATTTGAGGAGACCGGTGGTCTACCTCGAGGGTTTTTTTCTGTTTGAAAAAAAAAAAAAAAATTGTTTTCTCTTTTTTGGTTGAGTCTCATCATTAAGGATGAGCATTGTAAACTTCTAGTTGGCACCGGTTGGGCCTTCTAGATTGGGATTTGATTTCCATTTTCCCACCCCTCAGTTGTGATACTGCTCTGGGACGTCCCGAAGGTGGTGTATCACCGAGGACTACGTCTGTCGATGAGCGCTAGAGAAAAATGGATTTTTGTAAAATCTTACCGTAAAATCCTTTTCTCTTAGCTCATCGACAGACGTAGTCCCCGCCCCTCTGTTTTGGAGTTGGGTTGGGTTAAATTCTCTAAGCACTGCTTTTTCACATAACTGATTTGCTGAGGCAGAGAGAGAGAGGATATACCCTCTGGGACTGCCCCTAGGGTGTGGCCAGAGCTTTTTAATTTCCGGTCTAGTCCTGCTCCTGCGGAGGTAACATAACCCGAAGGTGGTGTATCACCGAGGACTACGTCTGTCGATGAGCTAAGAGAAAAGGATTTTACGGTAAGATTTTACAAAAATCCATTTATTGCCAATTTTTACATTGGTTCAGCTTGACACGATGTAACCATCCATATCGTATATCTGGAAAGCCACTGGGAATGCTGAAAACCCACTTTAATAGGCCGCACTACATATTGCAGTCTTAGTAGTTCTGCTTGAATAGCTTCCCCTCTGTGCACTGGATACACGGGGTCGCTCTCTCTGCACTGATGCCATTTAGTGTGGGCCTTATATTTTTGCAAAAAAGGATTTAAGACTTTGGTCTCTGAGAGGAAGAGTGGATAATTTCAAAATCCTACCTTTTTAAAAGGTCCAATCGGAACACCTTTTTATTTATTGAAAAAAATACTCACTCTGCACCACGATTTAAAAACCAGCGGGACCCTTGACTGTACTGTTCAAGTTTTTTTATTACCATGTTTCCCCGAAAAGAAGACCGGGTCTTATATTAATTTTGGCTTCAAAAAAATGCATTCGGGCTTATTTTCAGGGGATGTCTTATTTATCCCCTGTCTTCTCTCCCCCTCTCTCTCCCTGTCAGCTCAGGAGTCAGCATCTCTGTAATCCCCAAAATAAAACCCTAGTTAGTCCTTGGAAAATAATTTAATCTGCTCTGTAAATGGATTATATATTGTCCAGTGTGGGCCTTTATGTAACATTGTAGAAAATACCTTAATTACAGTGCCGCTGGGCGCTCACATGATCTGCCGGAGCTCTTCTTCCCCATTCTGAGCACTGCTGAGGGAGATTCCGAGATCCCTGCTGACATCAGCCCTACTCCGAGCACTGCAGAGGGAGGGGCTGCTGACATCAGCCCTACTCCGAGCACTGCAGAGGGAGGGGCTGCTGACATCAGCCCTACTCCGAGCACTGCAGAGGGAGGGGCCGCTGACATCAGCCCTACTCCGAGCAATGCAGAGGGAGGGGCCGCTGACATCAGTCCTACTCCGAGCAATGCAGAGGGAGGGGCCGCTGACATCAGCCCTACTCCGAGCAATGCAGCGGGAGGGGCCGCTGACATCAGCCTTACTCCGAGCAATGCAGAGGGAGGGGCCGCGGACATCAGTCCTACTCCGAGCAATGCAGCGGGAGGGGCCGCTGACATCAGCCTTACTCCGAGCAATGCAGAGGGAGGGGCCGCGGACATCAGTCCTACTCCAAGCACTGCAGAGGGAGGGGCCGCTGACATCAGTCCTACTCCAAGCAATGCAGAGGGAGGGGCCGCTGACAGCCAGGAAGGGAGGAGGAAAGCTTTGGGTCACATGAACGCCCAGTGGCACTGTAAATAAGGTATTAAACTATGGTGTATTTTCAGGGTAGGGCTTATATTGCAGCCATCTTAGAAAACTGACATAGTTTTTTTTTTTAAATGAAGGTCTTAATTTCTGGGGAAACACGGTATTAAGGTAAACTAACCCTTTAAATCTGTTACATGTAAACCTTAATTTTTTTGGGGGGGAAAAAAAAAAAAAAAAATTTTTTTTTTAGGACCTGTGTAGGTGTGAAAATCCAGTTTGCTTTCTGATACATTCATGTTGCATGCAAGGTAACTTGGTGTTGCCATTGACCTCTTTCCAAGCAACTTTTGCATTCCCATTGTCTTGTATCAAGAGGTAATTACAAAAAAAAAAAAAAATACCAATTTACTGAAGAATGTAAATAAAAGGTGATCTTGGTAAGTTAATCTATATATTATAATATAATGATAACATTAATGCAATTCCTGCCCTTTCACTGTACAGTATAGGAAAGTATTTGTATACCGAGCGCTATCTGTATGTACAATATCTTTCACCATAGTGGTCCTTTCACATTTTCTGCGGCTGCTGTGTACAGTCACGTCTTCCTGCTCTTATTCATACCATAGTGTCCGGTCATTTCTCTCAAGCTTTTGTTAAGGAAAATATCCCTTTTGTAAAACAGGTGCCCCTGGGGTGATGTCAGTGAGCGTTGGAGATCATGTTACAGTCATGTCGGTTTATATGGGGCCTGTTCGCCTTTTAACAGACACAGCTATTTGCCAAAACACTGCTACTGTCCAGAGACTCTCTTCACACTGCAAATGCTTGGTGTGTCTCCACCACCTACCTTTCTTTCAGAAAGCGTTTTCTGGTTTCTCCCAGAAAGTTATGTGTTCTCTTCCCCTGCTGTTGCTGTACATGAAGCCCAACTCAATGAAATGTAACACGATGCCTTGCCTTGCAATGTGGCTGTGCTCCAACTGCAAGGGTTAACTGCTCGTTTTGTTTAGGGGAGAGGAGAAACCCCTTTACTTACCTGATCCCTCCGCTCCCTGACAGATGGTTCTCCCCCCCCCCCCCCCCCCCCCACACTCCTGTGATGGACTGTCTCTTGGCGTTAACATTTTGAATGTAGGGCTATAGACCCTGCTTTGGTCTTGATAATGTCAGGATTCTAAATCACTAAAGCTTGGGGGAGAAAAGGCTGCAGGGGTGCAGTCTAGCAGCAGAGAATTGAGGAATTGTGTAAGTAAATCTTTTGGTTCCCTAGACCTAAACAAGCACTGAACCCTTGCAGTGAAGGCACAGCCCCATTGTAGACCATAATTGAAGTCGTCTAGAGTTGGGCCCTAAAACTATTTTGTTATAAAATGTGACCTTCTCTCTATCTCCCAACCCAGTAATATCCATTATGGATCATCTCCACCGTTAAAGCGGAGTTCCAGCCACAAAATCGACATAATAGATTTTGTGGCCATCCGCTTGCTTTTCTTCACCTGGAAAGGAATTGGATAGTTAAGATATTTTTTTTTTTTTTTTTTTTTTTTTTACTTACCTTGTAATTGTAGAAAGAAATGCTCACCTTTCTTCCACTTCCGCGGCCCGCACCATCACTTCCGGTTTGAATGATTCCTGGGAGCTGAACGTCCTCACTCCCAGGAATCAATGCGACTGCACCGGCCCCGCTCGTCACTTCAGGTGCGAAGCCGCATTCCCTGCTAAACAGCTTCTGGGCATGCCCAGAAGCTGTGGAGGAATGCGGCGCCACACCGGAAGTGACGATCTGGGCCGGTGCAGGCGCATTCTGGGAGAAGAAGATGCGGAAGAGGATCGCGCTGGCTTCAGCTGCCCAAAACAGAGATGGCAATGCTGGAGAAGAAATTTTAAAAGTGAGTATTTCTTCTTGCAGGTAAGTGCGAACCGGTGTTCCGTAAAAAAAAAAAAAAACCTACCCGTGAGAAATGCCTACCCTAGTCACTTCCGATGCACAGAGCCGAGGGCCGCTTTTATATTTACTAGCCAAGATCAGGGTAGTGACAGGGACAGGTGCGGAGATGACTCGTATTGCAGCACAGCTGTTTAAATGTAACCGCCGCGTTACACAGACTGCCGTGATAATTTCATACCCTCCGTGCATGCGCACTAGTCGGCTCCTCAGCCGTTCCATTACGTATCCGGGGCTGTCAGCATGCGTACTGCTACGCTGCGCAGCTGTTCCTCACAGGAAGTGACAATGGTAGGCATTTCTCACGGGGTAGGTTATTCTCACGGAACACCGGGACAGATCAGAGGCTAGCCATTGTGGAATGTACTAGCCCTGACTGTCCCGGGGGTATGTTCATTGAATTTTTTTTTTTTTGTGGCTGGAACTCCGCTTGGAAGATGGAAAGGTGGGATTTCTTTCTATTCCTAAATCAGAGGATCTTTAACACAAAAGTGTTACTCTAAAATTAATTATTTTCTCTTATTTATAGAATCTGTTTTAGCGGTAGTATACTCTGCTTTTTAACTTTTACCTACAGGAAAGCCTATGATGAGGCTTACTGTAGGTAAAAGTAATATCTCCCAACCTGCACAGTGTAGGAGAGATAGAAGCTATATAATAGGAGTTTCACTTTTTAAATTGAATTACTGAAACAAACTTTTTGATCTATTTTTTTTTTAGATGCACCTGTATAAGGCCTCTCCTTCACATGGGCAACTGGGGGAGCAGTAAAACAAGACAGTTGATTACTGCTTACTCAAAGCCTTCCATACAGCAGTAAGTGTCTGTTCATATGCTGCAATGTTATGCACCGCAGTAAATTTAAAGCAATAGCACACCCATCAAACACAGCTGTTCAGTCAGTGGGGCCGTGCTAAACCACAAACCAAAGACTTGGCCCTTGTTGATGGTGCTTTAGTCCCATTTTATGTGGTAAAAAAAAAAAAAAAACAGGTATTCAAGGAGGTGACATGATCGCCTCCTGAACCCCCTTACAGTGGCTGCTTAGTATCACTCTAAAACAGGGGTTTTCAAACTATGGCCCTCCAGTTGTTTAGGAACTACAATTCCCATCATGCCTAGTCATGTCTGTGAATGTCGGAGTTTTACAATGCCTCATGGTACGTGTAGTTCAGCAACAGCTGGAGGGCTGTAGTTTGAGGATCCCTGCTCTAAAACATGATCCACTGCAGATTGCTTTTCAGGGAATATAGAAGTGTGAACTTGTATCTGAGGGGGAGTAAGTGACCCTTTTTGATGTGATTTTTTTTTTTTCTTTTTTTTCTTTGACTCCCTGTCCTTAATACCCATAGGTAGAGTGGTCACTGGGACAGAGAAAGCATAGAAGGTGATTGGAACCTTGAACTTCTAACCCTTCCTAATTCTAATAAGTGTGTACTGTGTCCTCTGGGACACAAATGGTAAAAGACTGGGGAATAAAGGGGAAATCAGGTTCAATTCCTGTTCCCAATGTTTTTTTTTTTTCTGAATTATGAATCGTTAGTGGGTCAAATTGAAGTTCGTTTTTGATGACTGTGGTGAGAAAATGTTGAGGTACAGGATGAAAATTTGGCGGTGAATGTGTTTTTTTTTTTTTATTTTTTTATAGGAAATGACATTCATTCCAAAATTGAATGTTAAAAGGAAACAAAATTTTGAAGTGTTTCGAACTTTCAAATGTATTGTGAGAATTTTTCATCTTAATGGTTACACGAAAATCTACCAGTATACACGAAAATCTACCAATATATCACTAGCTTTATATTGCCATCATTGTGCAGTAGAGCCCTATTGGCTCACAGTGCTACCTGCCTTTCTGCTAATCTTGTTTCCCGCTATACAAGAACTGCAAGAGTCTATTATAAGGCCCCTTTCACACAACGTCAGTTGTCATCCGTTTTTTGTCAGTTGTTATCCGTTTTTCGTCAGTTATTATCCGTCTTTCATCCGTTGTCATCCGTTTTTACATAGAGATGCATTGATGTCCGTTTTTCATCCCTCAACGGATGGATGAAAAAACGGACAAACGGACAGCATGTGTGAAAGGGGCCTAAAGGTATTTTTTTCCCTAGAAATTTCCAGCTGTATTTGATGGCAGTCTGTTAAATTTGTTTGCAACTTATTTAAAATGTGCAGAAACGTAGCTTGGAGTTGCTCTTTAGAGCCCGTTCAAACCTCTAGGTTGTGAAAACACTCGTAAAGTGTTTTTTGAGTGGCACATAAGGCACCCCCACAATGCACCTGCGTTGCAGCATACTCCCCCCTTGGAGTATTGTGTATTTGTCTATACACCAAGTGTATCTGCCCTGCTGGTCTGATGGCTGGTTCTTTGATTTGGTCATTGAAGCATATGGCTGTACAGGTGAAACAGTATAAATGTCTCTATCTCATTTGCTGTGGTCTCAACTAATGTGATGTCTGATCTCTGCTGGTAAATATTGATTGGCTAGCTGGGTTTGTTGTAGCCCCAGTTATCAGAAGATTGTTTTACTGAACAAATTAGCCAGTTGAATCGGGACAGGACTTTGAATGAAAGGGAAAATGTCTCCTAGATTTCCATGGGACTTCCAGACCATGTAGTGCTACATAATTCTCTTCTGTGACTATTTGATTCTTTATGTTGTCAATATCTTATATTTTTTGGAAAGGCATGGATAATAGAACTGGTCACAGTTTAATGCAAACACTGACAGATTTGCAAGTAGGATAGCTGGGCTGGTTGTAAAAGTTTTACACCTACAAAAAAATTGTTGCAGATTTGTTCCAAAATGTCCTTTCTCTTTCGTTCATTGATGGGGATAGCTCCTGATCTTCATGACAATTGGGTTATACTGCCCCCTACAGGAGTAGGACACTAGGCAGAAAAAAAATCTGGCTATGCCTATAGGCAGTCCCTGGGGGTATACTCCCCCTCTGCTATAGTTAATCAATTTTTTTTCTGCCTAGTCAGGAGTAAGGACCCAGTTCCTTACTTGGGATCTCTGGTCCTGGCCTTTTTATTTCTTTTTAGATAGAAATGTTTGTCCTGGTTTTTTCCTGTGAGATCTGCAGTCAACTGCAGGACTGGGCGACCGGCTGGATAATCTAGATCCAGTGGTCACCCCAGTCTGGCCAGAGAGTACGCGCACACCTCAGCTCCGTGCTAGGTCGGCCGCGACATAGCCCCACTGGACTTCTTACTTCTGACTGTGGTATGTTTTGGTATGTTTTCAGGGTTTTTACTCAAACCTGTTTACAGTTCCCAGGAAGGGGTTCCAAGGCGCTGAACTGCATTGTGCGGATGCAGACGTTCAGGATGGAGTCCAGTCGCATGGTGGTGGCATCCCTGCATCTGGGATTTTCTTTTCTTTCTCGACATCAAGCATGCTTACCTTCACATTCCAATATGTGCTGAGCACCAGCGCTTCCTCTGCTTTGTCATGGGAGAGGAGCATTATCAGTTTGTGGCATTACTCTTTGGTCTCGCCTCTGCTCCTTGGGTCTTTACAAAAGTGTTAGCCCCAGCACTAGCATTCTTACACCAATGGGGGACTGCGGTACTAGGCGACTTGGACAACCTCCTTCTGCGAGAGGAATCTCTTACTGCTCTGGTGGAAAACCTGGAAATCACCATGGGAACTCTGAGGGAGTTAGGCTGGATTCTGAATTTTCAGAAGTCTGCTCTGGTTCTGTCCACAAAGCTGGACTATCTGTGTCTGACTCTGGACTTGGCCTTAGCCAGAGTGCTCCTTCCTCTGGACAAACTCCAGAAATTACAGGCTGCGATTCGTCTCCTGCTGTCCAGCAGATGGTCATCCCTTCGCACTTGCATGCGGGTGCTGAGCCCGATGGTGTCTACCTTTTTTGAGGCGGTTCCATACGAGGCCCCTGCAAAGGGAGATTCTAGCCAAATGGGACAAGACTACACAGTCTCTGGACAATCGGATCCAGCTGAGCCGGGGGGAACTAAGAAGTCCCTGAAGTGGTGGCTTCGCTTTCCGTCACTTCAGCTGGGCAAATCTTTCCTCCCCTTGTATTGGACAGTGGTCCCCATGGATGCCAGCCTGTCCGGCTGGGGAGGGATCCTCAGCAAAAATTCTGCTCAGGGTATCTGGACACTGGAAGAGTCCAGATTACCGATCAATGTCTTGGAACTCCAAGCAAACAAGTATGCCTGGACCATTGGACAGATCGTCTTCAGGAATCGGACAACGCCACGACCCTGGCCATATGTCAATCATCAGGGGGGCATAAAAAGGGTCTTAGCGGCTCTGGAAGGTTGCTGGCATTCGAAGGTGGGCAAAACGGTTCGTTCCAGCCCACTTCGGCGTACATATTCCCAGGGTGGAAAACTGGCAGGTGGATTACCTGATTTCATCAGTTGTGTTTCTGGTGGGACATCACCAAGGTGGATCTGTTTGCATCTTGTCTCAACAAAGGCGCAGAGGCTCCAGACTGGCCTCGCTGGGCTTGGTATGCAGATCTGGTGCGGCTGGTCGACAACATTCCTTGGAAGCTTTCTCTCAGGGAGGATCTGCTGTCCCAAGGACCAATCTTTCATCCTGCTTTACAGTCGCTGGCTTTGACGGCTTGGGTTTTGAACGCCAGGTGCTGATGGATAGAGGTTTATCTGAGTGGGTGATTCCAACACTGTTAAAAGCTAGGAAATTTATTTCCAGGAAGATCTGCCATCGTACGTGGAAGACGTACATTGCGTTGTGTGAGTCTCTTGAGGTTTATCCTTGCTCTTTCATGGTGGCTCGGATCTCGTCCTTCAACGGGGGTTGAACAGAAATTTGCCTCGAGTACCATTAGGGCCAGGTGTCGGCTTTGGCGGTCTTCTTCCAATGACCCTTGGCCACACACTCTTTGGTGCATACTTTTCTTCTTGGTAACTTCACTGCGGTCTCTGTTGCCGCCTTGGGACCTCAATTTGGTGCTTTCGGTGCTCCAGAAACCTCCCTTTGAGAAACTTTGGTAGATTCCCTTGCTTATGCTGTCTCAGAAGGTGGCTTTTTTGGTTGCTATCACCTCTGTGCAGGGTGTTGGAACTGGCAGAGTTATCCTGTAATTCACCTTACTTGGTGATTCAGAGATGAGGGGGTTCTTCATCCCTAGTCGTCGTTCCTCCCAAAGATTGTCTCTGAATTTCATTTGAATGAAGACGACGTGTTGCCTTCCCTGTGTCCCAGGCCTAAACATCCAAAGGAAATTGCCTTGCATGCCTTGGCTGTGGTCTGGGCAATTAGGGTGTGACTGGCAGCTATGGAGTCTTGTAGGACGTCAGACTCACTATTTTTGCTCACGGATGGGCCTCGGAAAGGGTTGTCCACTTCCTCTGCGACCAAATTCCAGATGGATTAGACAGAGGGTTATTCAGGCCTATTACATCAAGGCTCAGGTTCCTCCTTTACCGGTCTAGGCACACTCTACTGAGGCACTTAGTGCCTCCTGAGCCTTCCGTCATCAGGCGTCAGTGACGCAGGTTTGCAAGGCTATGTCACCTGGTCGTGGATGCACACTTTCACAAACTTCTATAAAGTGGATGTGTTGGCATCTGCGGGTGCTTATTTTGGGTTTATTTTAAGGTTTTGCTGGCTGCCGTTTTGAGGACCTGATCCTCTTTGTGGGTTTTTTTTCAGGTTGGCCCCAGCTGTTTAGTTAAGCTCCTGTTGCCTGGTTGGCTACTGTTTAGCCTAGGGAATCTTTTTTTTTTTTTCTGTTCCCACCCCTCATTTTTAACACTGCTTTGGGACGTCCCAATTGTCATGAAGATCAGGAGCAGTGTCCGTCAATGAACGAGAGCAAAAATGGGGATTTTTGACTTACCGTAAAACCCATTTCTCTGATGTTCATTGAGAAACACCGCACCCACTCCTCTGTGGAGTTATAATTCTTCTGACACTGCTTGTTACAAAACTGAGTACCTATAGCAAAGTGAGGGAGTATACCCCCTGGATCTGCCCATAGGCATAGCCAGATTCTTTTTCTGCCTAGTGTGGGGGCAGTATAACCCAATGGTCATGAAGATCAGGAGCTGTGTCCGTCAATGAACATCAGAGAAATGGATTTTACGGCAAGTCAAAAATCCCATTCTTTTGCCCTTCTGTATTGTGTACGGGGATAGTTTTATTGTAAACCTGTATTGCAGGCGGTAGTATCTTGTGCTGTATTGCTGGATGAATACAATTTTTAAAGTGTAAAAACAAAGTTTTACAGTATACTTGCCTGCTCTGTGCAATGGAATTACACAAAGCAACAACAATGCTTTTGCGAAGTCTATCATCTTTATCAACAGCAATGTCAGTCTTGCTTTGAGCTGCAAGTTTGTCAATGCAAAAAGAGCTTTGTTTAAAAAAAAAAAAAAAAAAAAAAAAAACTTTCTGTAACCTTCTGTAGTAACTAGGTAAACAGAGGTAATTTTGGTTACATAGAACCAAACTGAAGTTGTTGGCTGTGGTGTCAGATGAAGTTCTTTCCTGTTGAATAAAGCAGCTGTGGACCTCTCTAGTAGGCTCTTGCACACTGTTCTCCGATGGAGAGGAGTTTGGTTGCTCACAGCTTTGAGCCGACCAAGCATTACTTTGCAAATTAATGGAAGGCTGCAGGAATGCATTGTTTCGTGTTTGTGTGGGTGGGGGAGAAGCAGATTTCACCAAGCAGAACAATGTTTGAAGAGTGAACACTCCTGCTGGGCTGAGTACGCCTACCTCTTAGTGTGGAAGGGGTTAACTGGCAACTTTGTGCTCCCCCCTCCCCTTCTCTTCTGTCTAAAAAGCACATTCTGCAATAAGAAGATATCCAAGATAAGTGTACAGTTTCCTCTGCACTACTTCTAAGATATACATGAGTAGTATCTGCTGAATCAGTGTCACCTAATGTATTAAACCCTCAGTGATTTTTACCTTAACACATTAAAGTAATTGTAAAGCCTTTTTAAAAAAATGTTTTTTTTATAAATAACAAACCTGTTATACTTACCTGCTCTGCGCAGTTGGCTTTGCGCAGAGTGGCCCCGATCCTCCTCCTCGGGTCCCTCTTCGGCGCTCCTGGCCCCTCCCTCCTGTTGTGTCCCCAAAGCAAGCAGCTTACGGTGGGGTTTTCCTGTTTCCAGTCGGACACAGAGCTTTGACTCGGCCCCCTCTCTTTACTGATTGACTGACTGACTTTGACAGCAGTGGCAGTCAATCGCGCCGCGGTCTCCACCAATGAAGAGGGGAGTCCTGGGCAGTTGAGAAACTCCTGCAACAGCTCAGGTAAGTATGAGGGGGGGTGCTGCACACAGTTTTTTTTTTTTAGAGATTGCATTAAGAAAAAAAACTCTTTACAATCCATTTAAGCACAATAAAAAAAAAACAAAAAAAAAAAAACTCCCCAGTAACCTGTTTGTTAGGCCCTGGGATCTGCCCACGGTCCCAAATTGCCAGATGTAAACAGGGCTTGAAAATTCCTACCTCCTCACTTAGTTTACAGCTTTCAATGCTGCTGGCCTTTGTTCTCTCCTCTTGCTGCTTCCCTTGCTATCTTCCTGAACTTTGAGTCATAGGAAAGAGTTACCAGTGGACAGTGCAGTTTAAAGCCAGTCTGTTTGATTGGAAAAGGGAGGGGTTGTGGGGAGTAGGGTAATGCCTTGTCCTCCTAGGCTACAGGATGTGTTTCTATTGATGCACACAGTGCAGGGAGACCTAGCCCTGGTCTCTGCATGTTAGGGTTACTCCATAGGATGCTGCAAAAGGAAGAAGCCACCTACATACAGAAAACTTGGGACAGCAGTCATGTCACCAGCTTAAACAGGAATATAGGCAAGGTTTGAAAAATGAGGAGGCTTCATACACAGTAAGATTTTAAATTAGCTGCTTTAAGTGCTTTGAAAAACTTAAGGGTTTTATATCACTTTTGGGGAAAACTATAATTTTTTTTTTTTTTTTTGAATACGTGTTAAAAATACATCTGCAGAATATGCTTTTTGCTTAGTTGTGCTCTGTGAAACTACCCGAGCAATATTTAATGTTCATCGAATCAGGACGAAGTAACCTGTTTATTTAAAGAGTAAGACCAGCCCTATATTATGCAGTTTTGTTTCCCTCAACCACGGAAAGATTGCTAGATTCCCCCATCAACACAGTCAATGTTGATGGGGGAATCCCTCCCACAGCGCTATTGTGTTCTGCCGGCGGGAGCCTTCCCCCCATCGACTGATTACAATGATCTGGCGAAACCAGGCTGGTTTTGCTTCTATCAATCGATGAGTCGACTTTACTACAATCGGCCTGCCCATAGATGGGCTTAACTTTTTGTTGAGAAAAAACACAATCACATCTGGGTGAAAGGAAAGAATAGCTCTTTGCTTGATTATGCACAGTGAATCTAAATGGGAATTTACTTTTTTTATTATTAATCAGCTGATGCACTTGCTGTGTTCTAATGAGGAAAGTTAGTGTCTGCATCCCTTTAGCAGAAATGAACCCTGACTTGTGTCTTAGTGCACAGTTCTGGGAAAATCAGTGAGCCAATCACACAAGAAGGAAATGACTTTTCTGGTGAAGTTGTGTACGCCAACTGTGCACAATATAACTTGTTTAGTGATTTTGTATATTGTTTTGTTTTTCCCAAGTTGAGTTACTCTTTAAGTCCCTATTCACACTAGCGCGACTTGTCAGGCGACTTGGTCGCCTGACAAGTCACGGTGGGTCGCCTGCCATTGATTAGCACAGGACCCGTTCTAATAGGAGCGACACAAGTCGCTCCGACTTAGAAAAAGGGTCCTGTACTACTTTGGGGCGACCTGGAGGCGATTTGCATTGACTTCAATGATATGAAGTCCGTGCAAGTCGCGCCGAGGTCGCGGTGCACAGAGTGGCCCCAGCAAGTAGCGTTGCCCCTGTCTGAACGGGGTCTAACTGTCAACCTCCCCAGATGTGCATATTTACATTTTCTTTATTTGGCATTTGCCTGCTGCAAGGAAAATGGTAGAAGCACTGCTGCAACTTGGAACTTTCCCCCATGAATGCAGCCATTCAGGTACAATCAGCCTTCCCATACACTGCTGAACCAGCTGAATTGCGATCCATGTATGTCTGGCTTCAGTTGGGGACTAAAGCTGGCCTTCTCCATCATGGCAGGTGAGGAGGAAAATTGTATGTTGCACCAATTTTTCAATATTTAGTAAATCTTTTTAAATCCCCAGGTATACGATCTTTGGGCTCCATTCACTGATGGTGCTGCGGAGCATGCTCTGTTTTTGCTCAACAAAGGACAATCTATTAATCTCAATGTGAAGCCCTAAGCGTGAGAAACGTGCAAAAGTGGTGCCTTGACCCATTTTAACCACTTCAATACCAGGCACTCTTACCCCATTCCTGCCCAGGCCAATTTCAGCTTTCAGTGCTGTCACACTTGGAATCACAGTTGTGTGGTCATACAACACTGTACTCAAATGAAATTTATCGGTATATCATTTTGCTCTCACAAATAGAACTTTCTTTTGGTGGTATTTAATCATCGTTTTTTTTTTTTTTTGCTAAATAAACGAGACCAAAAATGTTGGGGGGGGGGGCATATTTTCTTTGGTTTCTGTTGATTATTTGCAATTTTTTTTTCATAAATTCAGGTCTAAATGTATTCTGCAACTTTTGTTTTGTAAAAACCCAATTGCGTATATATTATTTAGTCTGTGTGAAAGTTAGAGTCCACAAACTATGGTGTCTATATCTGAAAATGAATCAGTCCTGGTGTACTGATGCCCGTCTCATTTGAGGCGCAAAAATGCCAGGACATTACAAATTTCTCCTAAATTAGCCCTTTTTGGAAATTAGACAGTCCAAGGTATTTAGTAAGAGACCCGGCAAGCTTTTTGTGGTTGTCATTTGTTTTTTTTACGTGCAGTCACTAGTTCAATACAGCATCACCATATAACTGGTGTGATGGTAATCGGGGACACTGATGGATAAAATAAATGTATTCACTGTGTTGTTATGATTGGCCACAGCTAATCACATGGTACAGATGGGCTGTGATTGGCCCTGTCTGTACCATGTGATCACTGTGGCCAATTACAGCGAGCAACACAATTGTACACAAAGAATGCCATGAATGGAAACCATCCATTGTGTAAAATTGTCATGTAATCTGCTGTGATTGTTCACAGCAATCACATGGTACCTGGCAGTGGCTCGGTACAGTTACCGGTCATTGGCTGTATCTGGTGTACATAGTGGGTTACAGATCCTGCCACATTATGTCATATAACGTCCACCCAGAAAGGCGAATGTCCCGGCTGGCCGTCTTTTGTACACCAACAATTTGTGTTTGCAAAATGCATTTTGTGCATTTACAGAAAAGTGCACTGGTGTGGACAGTCTTTAATGTCATGCTGTCTGTAACATCTGCCCTTCCAGAATTAGTGGAGCAAACAGAGGTTTGCTTGCTGTTTAAAATACTTGTAATTGCAGAGTAGTCTTTTTTTTTTTTTTCCCACACGGTTTTTATTGTAGTATTGAAGTGTAGTATTGAAGTTGAAGGCTTTCTCATCTCACCTCCCTAGTTAAATGTTCAGTGGAATACATTTACAACAATCATACACGTGGCTGCATGTGCTAATCTAATGCTGGTTTTCCAGCAGGACCTTTTGAAAGAAGCCCATCATTAATTTGCTTCTGTTGAAAAGACAGCTGTACACATGTACTGAAATTCAGCTGGTTCCTGTGGCAAGTACCAATAGTTGTCCGAATTTACCACTGAAGCACATAGTGGACAGCCTAAATGGTCAGCACGTAATGTTATCTGATTTTTTTTTTTTTTACACCCCAGCTTCATACCAGCCCTGAAAGAGCTGTTGTACACTAGATGTACAGCTGTACAGAGTAAAAAAAATGCCTCTTGTGGTGCCTGGGGGTCAGTTGCTGTGTATTTTTGCTTTTTGAGATGCATTAAAGAAAATACTGTGCATGTGCCTGAAATGTTATTATTACATTGGTTGTGCTGTCAACTAGGCCTGCACGATATTGGATAAAAAATATATTGCGATATTTTTTTTCCAACTATATATTGCGATATTGTGGGACCCGTCCTTTATATGGAGAAATATAAAGGAGGTTGGCTGCAGCCCACTTCAGAATATAACCCTGGAAGGGGTTATATAATAGATTATAAAAAGGAAGAGGAAGTGATTGGTGCTGCCAGTATATATGTGAAATACAATAAATAACCTATATTGACATGGTGTGTATAAAAAAAGGGAAAAGTAGATGTATGTATGTATGTATATGTAGAGGAAAATAAATTATTAATATATAAATATATAAATCACCTCTGAATTATTAATAATTTATTTTCCTCTACATATACATACATACATACATCTACTTTTCCCTTTTTTTATACACACCATGTCAATATAGATTATTTATTGTATTTCACATATATACTGCTACTGGCAGTGGTGGTAGGAGGCTGGAGCGGTGGATTAGAAAGGAGCACAGTCGCATGCCATACATTACATTACTCACTCGTCTCGTGCAGGCTGCAGCCCGCCCCACACGTTCAGTGAGTCTCACTCTCCGCCCTAGTTTTCTCAATGGCACATTCAGGCAACCAATCACGCCGTGAGTAGCGGCACAGCAAACCAATCAGGTGTGCAGGCACGCGTGATTGGTTAGCTGTGCAGCTGCTCACGGCGTGATTGGTTGCCTGAATGTGCCATTGAAAAAACTAGGGCGGAGAGTGAGACTCACTGAACGTGTGGGGCGGGCTGCAGCCTGCAGTGGATTGGATGTGTGAGTTCTCCTCCGACCTAACACGCCTAAAACGGAAGTCTGCGAGTCCTCCTGTCCTCCTCCGAGTCCCTCCCCCTGCCTATGCAAATATCGTGACCTTGGCGATATGAATATCGCCTACGGCCACAGAACGATAGTCGATATCATATCGACTATCGTTCAGCCCTACTGTCAACCAAACTGTCAAAACCTCAAATAGCTGGTGTCATAACTGATCACATTTGCAGCGTCATGGCAGTTGAAGATCAAACAGAGGCCAAGATGGCAGTTTCCTTGGCTGACAACAAGTGGGTTTAGTTCCACTTTAAAGCGGAGTTCCACCCATTTCACTCACCTGTCCAACGGTCCAGCGATGCGGCCGCCCGAAGCCTTGATCCTCTCCCTTGGCGCCGACATCACTGCTGTGGGCACCCTGCTGTGACAGTATGCGGCTTCACAGCCGGGTACGCACTGCGCATGTGCGAGTTGCGCTACGCGCCGTGATTGGCCGGCAATCTTCTGGGACCTTTGACATGTCCCAGAAGATTGCAGGGAGGGAGGGGGAGAGGAGAACTTCCGCTCAGGGCGCCGCGGCGCTCCGAGCGGAAGTGGGAGCGGGTACCTGTCAAAACTAGGTACCCGCTCCCCCCCCCCCCCCCCCCAAAAAAAAATGACATGCCAAATGTGGCAGGTCAGGGGGTTAGGACCACCTAAAGCGGAAGTTCCACGGCGGGGGGCAGAAGGAGGGGGGCTTTACTTCCAAAGGGACGGAGCCTTCGCCTGAAAGTGGAAAAGAAGGGTACATGTTTAAAACAGATACCTGTTCCCCCCTGAAAGGTGCCAAATGTGTCACCCGAGGGGGGGGGGGGGAGGAAGCGGATCAGTGGAAGTTTCACTTTTGGGTGGAACTCCGCTTTAAGTAGGTTATGTTGTTTGTTTTTCCAGTCCTCTTAAGGACAGCAGGCTGTAAGGGGATTGGTTACACCCTGTATAGGAAACTGAACACTGGAACACTCCTCCCCATCCCTATCTCCCCCCCCCCCATCCCTATCTCTCCCCCCCCCCCCCATCCCTATTCCCCCCCCCCCCCCAATCCCTAAGTGTAAATTGAGTTTCCTGCTGTCCTGGAGCAGCACGTTGCATATTGTTTTCTACTGGTGGCTGTTAAGTCAGTCTTCTGAGGGGAACCTCTCTATTCCTGTGGCACCTGAACTTCCTGCCACATCAAAGGAGCACCCCCTGTTCCAAGATCTTGGACACCTAGTTATATAGGAGCTGACTCTTTAAGCCCCCTAAGCAGGTGTTCTGTCCTCCGGTCCACTTCTCCCTCCCCACCTTTAGGGCATTGCGATTGGTTCCATATGATCTATGATGGCGGTTGCTGGCCATAGACAACATGATTTTCTTTTCTTCCACCGTTGGTGGAAGGAAATAAAATCGCTTGATTCTCCCATCAACACTGTTATGGTTGATGGGGGGAATGCCTCCTACTGCGCTATTGTATTCTACCAGTGGGAAGCATTCACGGCTGGCAGAATACAATGGTTACTGCTAGCAGCTGTACTACTATGTAGGTACTATCCCCTGTGTTTTAAAAGAAAATAAACAGGCTTGAACTAACTAAGTTGTCACGTGGCCCTCTGCAACAGGTCTTCATTTTGTGTCCACCTCTGCAATCCAGACTTGCTGCCAACTGATGTCTCTGTTACTGTCTCTTGCTATAGTGTCATTACATTTCCCCCTGGAATTTTAAGGACACTACAAGAACCCTGCAGCCGGACAATCAATGTAGCATCACCAGGTGGCAGTGTGGTCACCAGTGTAAGGGCCCTTCCGCCCCAGAATGAGGCATATTTATTATGGATTTAGGTGGCTATCTGGCCTTTAGCTTAGTTTAACTACTATTGGTGGAAAAGGTAGGGTTTTGGCTGCAGCGGGAGCTATAACTTCAGAAATGTCAGGTCACCAAATACAAATCATTTGACAGGTAGAACAGCTCGTATATGCTTTTGTATATCATCTGTATGTTTAGTGGTTTACATGGAGTTCACTTTTTAGGTAAGTGGGCCTGGTGTAAACTCCATAAAGCAAAGTGATCACTATATGTATTGCATTTGTTCAGCGTGTACAGAACTCCTGCTGGTAAATTTAATAACTTAATATTTTTCTTGTTTTGTTGTGTTTTTTTATTCATTTTGTTTGCTCCAAACTGCCATCATCTCGCAACATTATTTACATAGGGGAGCTTACATTTTAATATTTTGGCCTTCCCCTGGGAGCAGGAGAGAAAATCAATGACTTGTGCTCCTGCAAATGTAACATCTTGTAGCAATTACACTCTAAAATGTTATAATCTAGGAAACTGTTCAAGATTCTCCAGCAGCCTGTGCACAGACAAGCTGAAATAGTTTACAAGGACAAGCTGTGTGTGGTGCGGGGGGGGGGGGGGGGGAGGAGGAGTCTTGTAGCCTTGCGGCCACAGATGTACTCCCTCTTCCTTCCCCCTTAGTGTGCACATTTCTGCTTTGACCCCTTATACCATTTGTGAATGACCAGCTGGTCTGTGCCTGACAGGCTTGCTCCAGCAGGTGAGGGGTTAACCTGGGCCTCCGTTGCTAAAGCAACAACTCAGCATTCTTCAGAGCCCCACAGACAAAGGAGAGTATTAAGGCTTTAGTGTCATTCATGTTGGAACAAATAGCTTGTAGCTGCAGCCTGCCTGTGTTTTGCTGCCTGTTTCCACTGATACCGAAACAAAACAGAGTACATCTTGGTATTTGCATCCAAGTGGATGGGAAAGTGGGCACGAGAATGCATGTGTTTCTAGGGCACAGCTTTATACAACCATGTTAGTAGCTAAGAATCAAGGCAAGTCGAGGTACAAGGAGCTGGTTTTCCAATGTGCTGTGTCTGATTTAAAGCTGATTGTTTAGGACATAAAATGAATTTTAGTTGTGACATTGGTAAACTGTCCTGCTAACCAAACTTTGCTGTGGTTTATTCTAAAGTAAACCTGCCCTCTACATACTGTGGAACCAAAGATTTTATACTGATATCCAACGTTTAATATTTTTGTCAGTAATGGCACGAGCTCCCCTCCCCCCCCACCCCCCTCCAAAAAAAAAAAAAATTATCCCTTTTATGGCAAAGTGAGACTCTTATGACAACCCATCCGTTGATATTCACATTTGCTGCTCTCCTTTTATGAGGATAGTACTTGGCCCTGAGCAGCCAGTCGCCATGACTGAACACTCATGTGGGCAAGGGGAGACTATAACTAGCCCTGTATGTGCTCTGACACAAGGAGTAGACTCTGAGGCCCAACAAACAAGGAGTAGACTCTGAGGCCCAACAAACAAGGAGTAGACTCTGAGGCCCAACAAACAAGGAGTAGACTCTGAGGCCCAACAAACGAGGAGTAGACTCTGAGGCCCAACAAACGAGGAGTAGACTCTGAGTCCCAACAAACGAGGAGTAGACTCTGAGGCCCAGCAAACGAGGAGTAGACTCTGAGGCCCAACAGAGTAGTCGAGGAGCACACCTGAGATAAGCATTGGTTAATGGCCTTTTAAGAGAACCTGTCCCTGCTGTTAGGCCGGCCATACACGGTGCAATCTTCTCATCAGATTTTGTATTTATTTAAATCAACTTTTTTTTTTTTTGTCAAATTTTTTTGTTATTTATCAAATTTCATTTAATAGATTTTTACTCCGAAAGCAGTTTATATAAAGATAGTTTTCTATTTAAGTTCACATCATGCATGCAGGTGGTAGGTGTAAACTAATTATCAGTATTTTTGGGACTATACAACAGTGTCTTCAAATATGAAAAGTATTTTTACTAAACGAATAGTGCATAAAACCATTACATTGTCTTTTAAGGATTATATCACTTCCTCATTTTTTGCTTTTTCTCAGCCAAATGTCTAGATAAGTGCTGTTTTTACTAGTACTTTTATCCAGCCATGCAGACTTTGTCTAATTACATTATATAACCAGTCAGTGCTAATATACAGTATATTTTATTTGTCCCTCTTGCTGTTTCAAGCCATTGCTTCACTGTGACATTACAGGTATTCCGTTACTGTTAAAATCTCGCAGAGCTAAAAGAAATTTACTCTAGGAAAAACCAATATAACCTGGCTATTGGAGATGTCACCTCACCCATTCAAGGCAAGGTGACGGAAAACAACTTGAACCCCAATCTATATTTAAAAAAACCAAGAGGGGAACGTTTGAAGCAGAAAATAGCACAAAGTGCATCTGCAGTCTTCTTACCATTTGTCCTCAGTCCGGCTCTAGCAGATGGAGAAGACAGGACTGGGAGAAAAAGCTGCAGCCACCCATCCGGAGTGTCCACAGTCCGGCTCCAGCAGACGGAGTGGACCGGACTGGGAGAAAAAGCTGCAGCCACACATCAGGATTGAATCCTGAGACCGCAAACCTTTAACCAACAGTGAGTTTTCCAACCGATCCATGCTTCAAAACTTACATGGACCTCCAGCACTGAGATTTCAAACAGATTTACGGATCGGCATATGCTTAAACTACATCTCATCTACATTGTAAGAAAAATTGACCAAACCTCAATTAAACGGTGAGTGAGTGCCTGAAGAGATCCTCACATTAAAATACATACGGACTCTCAGAACGAAGTTTTTTTAAGCATATTTACCGATCGGCACATGCTTGAGCAATATCTCATTTATAACAAAAGAAATATTGATCAAATTACTGTATCCCAATCAGACACCGATATTTATCCACAACTCTTTTTAGATCAAAACGTTCCTCCCCCCCCCCCCCCCCCCACCATCCCCTGGGACATACAGCCGGAGGGAAAGTACAGTTGACAGAAGTACCATTGCAGCCAAGGAATCAACTGCTGCAACAAAGTAAATATACTCATAACATATACTTACGTTCAAACTAATAATGGAATTAGAAAAAAATCAATTATACATGTCACCTACCTGTTGGTGCTGACAAAAACACATCTCCAATCTTGTTGCCTCCTATCAGGAGGTCTAAGAACACACCACTACCACATGATCTGCATGGGAGCAGCTAGAGTTCCTGCTGCAATCTAGTAACACTGGAAAAAGGCATGCAAACACAGATGGAATGGACTCAAAATAAGATGTATGTAACACATCAGAATCTTTACTATATTATTTTCTTAGTATTGTATATTTTATCAATACTAATACTATGTTGATTAATGTCATTCATAGAACTGGTGACTAATCCTTGAAAAAGGCCATAATTGACCGAAACGCGTAGGATAACACCACAGACCTCTCTCTGACTATAGTTCCCAACACACGGAACGACAGAGAGAACAAAAAGTCTGACACAGTCACCCTTTTTCACCTGTCACTACCTTCTATACTTTCCTCTCTCACCAAAGCACCCTGGGCCTTAAACCCATATCACTACAATGCAAACGTATGGGTTAATTCCCAAATCACTGTAAATATCTGTACTATATTGTAAATAATCAAAATAAAGTGTATTTTCGACAAAACTGTCACCTTGCCCTTAAAGTCCCAACCTCTGGGTTTGAGGTACCCTACAAACTTCAATATCGTACCCCGGGACGGCGGCAAACGACGACTATTGGGCCATACAGAGACAAAAACCCCCCTTTTTCCATATCCAAACCAAAATTCTGAGACTCCAAAGTCCAGTTATTTTAATTCTTTTGGTTTGGCACTTTAATAGACTGGACTACAGGTGGATAGTGAATTAAAGTGGATATGTCACCCACAGCTGCTTGAATATCCAAACACTGACTACATCTGGTAGGATACAGTCACTGTTTGGCAGAGAATTTTCAGTCTCGCTTTCGGGGTTTCCAATAAAATTGCATATGGCCAGCTTTACTGTTTTTTCCTATTGTAGCTCAAGTGTAAAATGATAGGTTGTATCCATGTATGTTTATCTGGTAATAACCTGTTATTGTAGTGAAATAAGTGGAAAACAGGGAGAGGTGTATTGCAGTGACATAGACAATACTCTTTGCTGCTGGTTTTTAATCTTGTTTTTCTGGTTCTGTGCACAGTTGGT
The DNA here is from genome assembly GCF_965119305.1 of Pelophylax lessonae. Taxonomy (NCBI): domain Eukaryota; kingdom Metazoa; phylum Chordata; class Amphibia; order Anura; family Ranidae; genus Pelophylax; species Pelophylax lessonae. The sequence continues at coordinate 444,103,486 of NC_138771.1, forward strand.
AGCTGGAAATGTGAATACCATTGTTTAAAGACGTTTTCCCACTTTTTAGTCAGACCATTTGGTTCCTCCAGACTTTTCTTTCTGTAACCTTTACATCAAAACAATTCATTGGAGACCTAATTGCCAGCTTTTCTCAAAGGAGTTCTTATATAAAGTTTCAGTGAGCGGTGTAAGATAGTTTATGTAAAACCTGGATAGATCCTTTTAAAAGGGCAGTGACTACCTGAAAACTGGGCAAAGTTTTGTAATGCTTTTTACATTTAACATCTGTGAACAGATTTTTTTTTAGATAGTGTGAATACAATCCTATAGGATCCTTGCTTTCTGTGTGGAAGCAGCAAGCGCTCTACGGAGTTCTGGCAAACCCCCTACTGAGTCAATTCGCCAAAGGTCCTGCTTTTTTTTTTTTTTTTTTTTTGAGCTGTTTTGCTAGCTTAAGACTTATATCTTTTGTTTTTATGCACAAAGATTGTTATTAAGATTTAAAACTGTTCCTTTTTAAAATTTTCCTTACTGTCTGCACAGTAATGATAAATGGTAACCCCCATCAGCCAACCAGATTTCACTTTAGTGACTGCAGGTCGGGAAACCATTTCTTGTTTTACTGTTGGCCCACTGAGTGTAGGTGTACAAGTAAATTTGCTTACAGTACTTGTGTTGCCTGATAACGAATTTAGGTATTTAGACACAAGCTTACAAAGCTTGCACATAGCTGGTTAACGACTTGTCTCTAAATTGTTTTCTTCCTTGAAAGCCAATCCCAGATCTCTACTTCTCAGCCAGTAGTGAAACAAGTTCTTCTAGTTTGCAGATCAGATTGGGTTTCTTGGGGTAAGCTTGGAGAAGAAGTGACTGACGAGTGCTTATTCATCGACCGCATTGAGCAGTAGTATCAGAGCTCCCATGAGCCTTAGAGGCTGCAGTCTGTTTGTGGGAAAGCAGAATGCAGATGTTTAAATGCTTGTTTTAAAGTCTTTTTAAAGCATTCATTAGGTATGTTTTGAGATTTACTCCCCTTTAGCAAGATGTTCAGGGCTTGTGACTTGATTTGTAAGACCACTTCTGTGTTACCATGCTCTGCCACTGTTCCACTAGCGGATGTATCCCATGACTTTATGTCCTGGGGCTTAAGAGGAGTTGGCTGCTGGCTATCCTCGATCTCTTATTGTTCCTTTATATTCTAGAACAGGGATCTTCAAACGACGGCCCTCCAGCTGTTGCGAAACTACACATCCCATAAAGTGGGGTACACACTAGTAGAAAATCTGCCGAAAATTCCCGTCCGAGGTAAAATCGTACAATTTTCTGCTAGTGTGTACACAACTTTCAGCAGCCGATGCCGACATTTTCAACGGAAAAAAAACGGAGGGACAAACACCAAAATTTTTATCGCCTGTCCCCAGCACGACCAATTTTCATTTAATGTGTATGCAGTACCTCCGCAAAAAATCGTATACGAAAAACTGCGCATGATCTGAAGTTGCTGACGACCCGGAAGTCTAGGAACAAACATCCCAAAGAAAAAAAAAAAAAATCGGATGAGAAATTTTGTGAACATTATGCACTTTCAACTAAAAACAGTTATGACCGCTGAGCATGAGAGAGAAAAATCAGAGGATATTTTGTCCGATTTTGGTAAAGTGTGTACGAGTCTTAAGGCATTGTGAAACTCTGACATTTACAGACATGGTTAGGCATGATGGGAATTGTAGTTCCTGAACAACTGTAGGGCTATTGTTTGGAGACACCGGTTTTAGAAGTATGTATTTTACCAATAGTTTATGCCTGGAGCATATTCTGATTCTCATTCTACTTTTGAAATCAAGCAAGGCGTGGCTTGTGAATGCTAATAAATGTTTGTAAACATTCATACAGGCAATAAATATAAGTGCCCATTCAGACTGGCGTGACACGACTTGCTGGGGCGACCTGTGAAGTGTGCACCGCGACCTCGGCACGACTTGCAGGGACTTCATATAATTGAAGTCAATGCAAGTCGCCTCCAGGTCGCCCCAAAGTAGTACAGGACCCTTTTTCTAAGTCGGAGCGACTTGTGTCGCTCCTATTTGAACGGGTCCTGTACTATTCAATGGCGAGCGACCAACCGCGACTTGTCAGGCGACCAAGTCGCCTGACAAGTCGCGCTAGTGTGAATGGACCCTAAATCTGCACGTTTGCAAAGTGTGTGTTTTTTTTTTTTTTTTTTTTATGTATCAAGCAAAATTTAATTATTCACTTTAGGCTACCTTCACATCTAGGCGTTGCTATTTTTACAGGCGTTTGACAGGTGTTTTTTTGCAGGCGTTTTTAGGTTGACGGGTGTTTTTTGTGCAGGCGTTTTTAGGTTGACAAGTGACCATTGGAAAAAAATAAATAAAAATGCCAAATAAGAAGCTCATATACTTTTTTTGAGCGATGGTCGTTATGCTTAAGGCGACCGAAGGCTCAGATGTGAACAGGAGCCATTGAAATTAATAGGATTTGTCTTGTTGGGTGTTTTTAGAGCTAAAGGCTTAGAGCAGAAAATCGTCCGTAAACGCCTAGATGTGAACAGAGCCTTAATGTCATCAGAGGACAAGGGGGCTCTCTATCTCTGGTTTAATCTCCGAATAGGAAAAGGCTTCTTCACAGTAAGAGCTATGAAAATGTGGAATAGACTGCCTCAAGAGCTGGTTCTGGCCAGCTCAGTAGATTGCTTTAAAAAAGGCCTGGATTCTTTCTTAAATGTACATAATATAACTGGATATTAACATTTAATAGCAGGGAATATCCAATTTGCCTCTTGGGGGATCAGGAAGGAATTTTCCCCTCTGCTGGAGCAAATTGGATCATGCTTTGCTGGGCTTCCTCTGGATCAATTGAGGGTATAGGATTGTGTACGCAAGATTGAAAAAAAGTGTTTTTTCTTTCCTTTTATTGGTTGAACTGGATGGACTTTTCTTTTTTTTCTTTTTTTTTTCTTCAACCAGAATTACTATGCAACGCCCTGATTAAGCCTTGTTTCACACTGTAATGGGTCCAGGAACCTTTTTTCATGCATTCTCTGACCCGAGGGGTTATGACATTCCCCCACACATTGGAATGGATGCGGCACGGTTTTGGGAGCTGGAAACCATACGACCGAGTTTAAAAAAGAAAAACAAAAAAAGGGTGCGGTGCTTTTCACCTGCATTTTCTGCAGGTACAGAAGCCCATTCAAATGAAAAGGCTGCTGTACCTTCGCAAAAGCGGCACGCAGGACCTGCTACTGTGCGAGCACTGGGTAATCCTAGTGATTTCAGCTTGTACACACAGCTCCAAAAGGAATTTCTAGGAATGCCTCAAATATAATTTACTGAAGAAGAGTACACAGAATGGCTTTGAAAATCTGGCATATTTTTGGTGCAGCATTGGGCCTAAAATAACGTTGCATGCCTTTATTTGATGTTGAGGAGACTTCCCATTTAAGTTTTGAATTGCCTAGCTCAGGGGTCTTCAAACTACGGCCCTCCAGCTGTTCAGGAACTACAATTCCCATCATGCCTAGTCATGTCTGTGAATGTCAGAGTTTTACATGTCTCATGAGATGTGTAGTTCCACAACAGCTGGAGGGCCGTAGTTTGAGGATCCCTGGCCTAGCTCATTGGTAATGAGCAATCGTTTGTACATTGCCTTAGGATGGCCATTTCAACCAGACATGTCAACAGCAGTGTTATATAGAGTAGTGCAAGGGTAGGAAAACTTCAGCCCTCCAGCTGTTGCTGAAAGTCCCATGAGACATAACAGAGCTGTCAGCCACAAGCATGGCTCTGAGGCAGATGCGTGATAGGAATTGGTAGTTAAGGAACAGCTAGAAGGCCAAAGTTTGCCTACCTTTGCCATAGTGGGACACTTTGAACTGAAGAATCAGTCTGTATGTGTAGTCTTAGAGCACAGTCTCCGCACCATGCATGTGTTGATACTATAACATGTTTGTGGTGCAATGCATCTCTGTGTCTTATTTGTTTTTTTACGATTCATAGCTTATTTTTTTTATCTAACATGCCTTGTGGTGTAATGAAATACTTTCTCGTTTTTAACTGACACAATGGAAACCAGGGCCTTGTGCCTTGTCTTTGCATTGGGAGTGTGTTGATAAATACAGACCAACACCTGTGGTGTGATCCTGAGCTCTCTAAGACTCCATTCACACTACCGCGACTTGCCAGGCGACTGGTCAGCCTGACAAGTCGCGGTCCATTGTGTGCTACGGGAACCGTTTCTAATAGGAGCGACTCAAGTCGCTCCGACTTAGAAAAAGGTTCCTGTACTACTTTGGGGCGACATCGGAGCGACTTGCATAGACATTCATTATATGAAGTCCGTGCAAGTCGTGCCGAAGTCGCGGTGCACGCGACTTCACAGGTCGCCCCCACAAGTCATGCCACGTTAGTGTGAACCGGCACTTACCCATCTGTAGCCTTCCTTATACACAATAGAATATGAGGATATGTTCAACAAAAAATTGTATGATATGACAACATTGATCCACCAAGTGAGAAGACTTCTAAATCTGCCCCCAAAAGATTTTACAAACTAGTATAAAAGGTTTACTAGTGTGGACTCGAGTTGCACAGAATCGCATGACAGAAATCACATTTTCAGTTCACATCTACCAAATTCAGCCTGGAGCGATTTTTGGAAAAGGTTCCTGGACTACTTTGTTGTGATTCCAGTGTGATTATGGCCCCATTGAATATGCAAGCCCCACCAAGTGGCAACACATAATCTAACAAAGTTGGATTAAAATCTGATTGTAGCAGTGTAAACCTAGCCTTCGATGAAATGACCAGCGATAACCTCTGTGATTGGACCCTTATTTGGTAGGCCATACGCGGCTTGTAAGGAGTTAACGCTAGCCTCCCCTTTTTTTTCCACCAAGCTGCTTCTTTCTCCTTTTTTATGAAAGGACATACTTAACAGCACTTGTCCTGGGAGTGGTAACATCTTGGCTGGTTATTGTACACCCTGAGCAGAATTGGAGCAGCTTGAGGGGTCCAGCTTACAGGTCTCAGGTGTGAACAGGGAGTAAGTGTTAAATTTGGTGTTATCGCTCTTACTGGTCACTGGAAGTTCAACATGGCACCTCATGGCAAAGAACTCTGAGGATCTGAAAAAAAGAATTGTTGCTCTATATAAAGATGGCCTAGGTTAAAAGATTGCCAAGACCCTGAAACTGAGCGGAAGCACGGTGGCCAAGACCGTACAGTGGTTTAACAGGACAGGTTCCACACAGAACATGGTCGCCATGGTCGACCAAAGTAGTTAAGTGCACATGCTCAGCATCATTTCCAGAGGTCGTTTTTGAGAAATCAACGTATGAGTGCTGGCAGCATTGCTGCAGAGGTTGAGGTGGTGGGGGGGGGGGGGGATCAGCCTGTCAGTGCTTAGACCATATGCCGCACACTGCAAAAAAAAAATTGGTCTGTATGGCTGTCGTCCCAAAAGGAAGCTTCTTCTAAAGATGATGCACAAGAAAGCTCGCAAACAGTTTGCTGGAGACAAGCAGACTAAGGACATGGATTGCTGAAACCATGTCCTGTGGTCTGATGAGACGAAGATAAACCTATTTAGTTCAGATGGTGTCAAGCGTGTGTGGTGGCACCCAGGTGAGGAGTACAAAGACAAGTGTGTTGCCTACAGTGAAGCATGGTGGTGGGAGTGTCATGGCCTGGGGCTGCATGAGTGCTGCCGGCACTGGGGAGCTACAGTTCATTGAGGGAACCATGAATCCCAACATGTACTTTGACATACTGAAGCAGAGCACGATCCCTTCGGAGACTGGGCCGCAGGGCAGTACGCCAACATGAACGACCCCAAACACACCTCCAAGAGACCACTGCCTTGCTAAAGAAGCTGGAGGTAATGGTGATGGACTGGCCAAACATGTCCAAGACCTAAACCCAATTGAGCATCTGTGTGGCATCCTCAAATGGAAGGCAGAGGAGCGCAATGTCTCTTAACATCCACCAGCTCCTTGATGTCATGGAGGAGTGAAAGAGGACTCCAGTGGCAACCTGTGAAGCTCTGGTGAACTCCATGCCCAAGAGGGTTAAGGCAGTGCTGGAAAATAATGGTGGCCAGACACAATATTGACACTTTGGGCCCAATTTGGACATCTTGACTTAGGGGTGTACTCCTTTTTGTTGCCAGCGGTTTAGACATTAATGGCTGTGTGCTGAGTTATTTTGAGGGGACAGCAAATTTTCTCTGTTATAAAAGCTGTACACTCACTACTTTACATTGTAGGAAAGTGTAATTTCTTCAGTGTTTTCACATGAAAAGACATAATAAAATATTTACAAAAATGTGAGGGGTGTACTCACTTTTGTGAGATACTGTATATGAGGTGCCTCTTGCAAGCAGCTTCAACTGTCCAGAAAATTAGCAATATCAATTGTTCTGTAACCATACGTTCCTAATATACAGGATCATATATTTACGTCGGCAGACTTTGCGGTAGTATACCGGATGATGTCTCTAGCTAGAGACACCATCCCGGTACCGTGGTTTAGAGCCAATGGTCGGCTTTCCGTCGGTAACGACCGATGCGGGAGCCGCTCGATCGTTACCCGGGTGAGCGTGAGGGGACGTCCCCCCCCCCCCTCCCGCCGCTTTCCGTGACTTTGCTCGATCACCCAGCGGGCACGTCCGACGGTTGGATGGAGTCCCGATCAAAGCCGGAAACGGCTTTGATCCGGTCTACGATGATGTAACACGGAGGCGGTGTCCATGACGTCACTTCCGGGTTACTGTGCTGCAAAAGGCGGCAAATTAAAAAAACATCTGTATGCAAAAACGCCGTTTTTGGCGTTTTGCATACATGGAAGTGTAGTGGAGGGGTCTAGGGTCTTTTAGACCCTTGATCCCTCCATAAAGAGTACCTGTCACTAGGGATGCACCGAAATTTCGGCCACCAAAATTTTCGGCCGAAAATGAACCTATCCCATTTCGGCCGAAAATGGGTTAAAAATGCCGAAATGAATGGCCACCGCGAGGAAGAAGGAGGGCGCAGCGCAGGTTTGAAAAGTCCCGCCTCTGGCCGGCCGCCCGCCTATCAATGATGTCCCTACTACGATCTGTGTATGAATGAACTGACCTGACATTGGGCGGCCGCTAATGGCTGTAGCTATGTGAGAGCTTCACTTCCCTGTCAGCGGGACTATGTGTGTGAATGAACTGACCTGACACCGGGCGGGAGGGTGGGCGAGTGGCCGCTAATAGCTATAACTATGTGAGCGCTTCACTTCCGGTCATGCGGGTATCTCCTCTGACAGGGAAGTGAAGCGCTCACATAGTTATAGCTATTAGGGGCCGCTTGCCCGCCCTCCCGCCCGGTGTCAGGTCAGTTCATTCATGCACAATTGCACAGATCGTAGTAGCAGTAGTGACATCACAGGGAGGCGGGCCGCGGCCAGAGGCGGGACTTTTGAAAGGAAGGACAGTGACCGGAGGAGCAGAGTGAGTAAGGAGATCGCATCCTTGGGATGGGGGGGGGAAGGTGAGGCGGGGGAGCTGAGGCGAGCTTACCAATGGTATTAGTATTATGCAGCATGAGGGGGTTAATATATTGCCACTGCTGGTCACTGATGCATTAGTGACCGACCAGTGGCAGTTAAAATCCATTCAGGAGTCACCCAACTGTTAAAAACTGCACATTTATCTGTTAGCATTATTAAACCCTCATTATTTAAAAAAAAAAAAAAAAAACCCGCCCATACTTATCTGCTCTGTACAATGGTTTTGCCCAAAGCAATCCCAATCCTCTTCCTCTGGGGTTCCCCCGACGTCACTCCAGGCCCCTCCCCTTTTTGTCAGCGGGGGCTCTGCTCTGCCCCCCCCCCCCCCCCCGCTCCTGTGTCACCGGATTTGATTGGCCGCAGCAGGAGCAATTTCACACAGTGGGAGCTATTAAATGCGATAAGGTGAAAAACCTTAGGGCCCCTTTCCCACATGCTGTCCGTTATTTCATCCATCCGTTGACTGATGAAAAATGGACATCAATGCATCCCTATTGAAAAACGGATGTAAATTGATGATCATCCATTTACATAGTTTACATCCGCATCCGTCTTTCTCAATTTTTTTAAACTGATCAAAGCTCTTTTTTTCTTCCGTTTTTAAAAAAACAGATCAAACGAAAAAACGGATGTAAACTGACAAACGGTCAGTTTTTCATCTCCGTATGTGTGAAAGGGGCCTTAGGCTTTAGAACCACTTTTAACAGGGAGTGTTTTGCAGGTACCTAAAGGAGCATGTTGAGAAGGAGGAGAGTTGGGTTGCACAATACCAAAGCATTTTCAGATAGAAGCAATGTGCTTTCATTCTTCGCAAACTTGTTGCGAGAAGCTTCCCTTGTCAATATAGTGACAATTTGGGAAAGAAAAATCTTCTGCAGCTTTCTCCATAACTGCCTCAAGATCCTCCTTGGTCCATTCTATATCTATGCCCTCTAGGACTGGCATACCTGGATCTGGCTTTGGTTGAGAAACGAGTTGAAGAGGTGTTTTTGGGCCCTGGAAAATGATGGCTGTAATCTGTAGGCGAAAATGTGACATGGATGCAGAGAATTCGGAGTTAGCAAATAGGCCATTTGCTGCATGCCTGATATAGAGATAGAAAGTTTTTATGCTGGGGCCTGTTACATCCTATGGAGCTGCATGGAGCTTCTGATCAGGTCTACCTGAAAAACGGACAAATTGGAAATTCCGTGTGAAAGGGCTCTTATGGCTTTGTCGGTTTACCTCTCAATACATTGAGACTCTCATCTGATTGGCAAGATCTGGTCTTTGTAAAAATGGGGACAATTTTGAGCTAAACATCCATGAATGTAATCTACTCATGTATGATCCTCGGAGATGATGGACCTGTTTGTTATCTAGCGCAATTTCCATACATTTCAAAATCTTTTTGTAGGCCATAGTAAATTATCCTGTCACCTTTTGTACAGGCAGGAGCTGTTTGAACTGTTTTCTATTGCTAAACAAATTTCATTTAGAGAGTATAGTTTAGTAGTGGTGAGAAAAGCCTGGCTGACTTGTTTCCAGTGGTGTTTGCTCTGTAATTTGAGAACATTGGATGTAACAAAGTAGCTGAATTGTCTTGTGTGAGATACGAGTCTCCACATGCCTGAGGGTAGACTATTCACAGTACAGACTTTCCCACCCCCTCCTCACTCCCAGGTCTGCCTGCCGTATGACTGCTCATGGTTCCGAAGTGACACCATCTTGTGGTGAGTTGTTTTTTGCCCTGACCATCCCATGCAAGCGATTGTAGTGTAAAAAATCATATACTTTAGCCTTTCACTGGTGAATTTTCTTATGTGATTGATGTGGAGATGGAGGAAAAAAGTGCTGTAGTATGCCAAGCCTTTTGTGAAGCAGATTTGGGGCACATCATTAAAGGATTGCCGTCTTTTGTCAGAAAACTTGGTATATAAAAGGGTTGCAGAAAAGTCATCTGTAAATTTCAGTGCTGATTGAAAGACCCAATTCTGAAATGACTAAATTAAAACAATGTATTTGCTGTCCTGTTAGCTACATTTATTTCAGCAGTAAGTGTAAGTTCACACTATGGCGATCCGACTTCGGGGGCGACCTGTGAAGTCACGTGCACCACGACTTGCACGGACTTCACATAATGGAAGTCAATGCAAGTCGCTCCAATGTCACCCCAAAGTAGTACAGGAACTATTTTCTAAGTCGGAGCGACTTGAGTCGCTCCTATTAGAACTGGTTTCTGTAGCACAGAATGGACCGCGACCGGTCAGGCTGACAAGTCGCAGTAATGTGAACCGGGACTTAGCGTTGCCCTGCACATTGTCTACTAAGCAAATGACCATCAGATTGAGCAATTCCACATTTATATGAAGGCTAATCATACAAAGCCAGCTTGTGGGGCTGTGCTAAGAGAAACTCAAAGAATCTGCACTGCAGGCTTTTGTGATCAGACAACCACGGCTCCCAGAGTACCTGAACAGTTACTGCAATTGATATGATACAGCCACTGTTCGGCCAACAATTTTCCACCTGGCTCAGTGGCTTTAATTTATTTTTTAATCTCAGGCACATGTTGAGGTATTACTGTAAAAGAGCCACACATCTGTAGGATTAGTGGAACAATCGTATTAACAAAATGTGATCCCATAGGACCAGGCATAGGCCAAAATCCTGAAGAAGTACAAAGGATACGCAAAGGCATCACCTATGTGTTACCGAATTTTAAATTGCGTACAGCGAAAAACGGTTTGCTTTTTGAAATCATTAAGCAGGGTGGAGCTGACAGGGCCACCCATGACTTGAATTTTGTCTGGGTCAGCAGAAATTCTAGTCATGTATTGTAGCACATGTATTGTTGCACATTAGAATAGTAATCCTTTTGGGGTTCACCTCTGCTCCTTTTTGGTGACTCGAAGTTTGGCTTTCCTCCAACGACGTGTTGAGCAGCGTCTGGCCTCGGTTATCATCAAGGGCCAGGTTCGGCCTTGGCGGTTTTCTTTCAATGTGCTTTTTGGCTACGCATTTTTTGGTTTGCACCTTTTTTTAGGGGGTTCGCCACTTGGCTCCCCTATTGCGGTCTCCATTGCCCTTGTGGGATTTCAACTTGGTGCTGTCGGTTCTTCAATAACCGTCGTTGGTAAATATTTGCGAGATTCCTGTGTTTACATTTGTCCCAAAAAGTAGCCTTCTTGGTGGCTTTTTCTTCTGCATGTAGGGTGTCGGAGCTGGCAGCTTTGCCTTTCACCCAACTTGGTAGCTCACGGAGATAAAGTGGTGCTTCGTCCCTGCCAGTCATTCCTTCCTAAGGTCGTCTCTGGTTTCCATTTAAATGAAGACCTTGTGTTGCCTGCCTTGTGCCCTAAGCCTAAGCACCATAAAGAGATTGCCTGAACCACATCCAAAGAATGTAAGGCATTCAGGGTGTACTTGGTGGCAACTGAGTCGTTCCAAAAATCCGATTCCTGGTTTGTCCTTGTGGATGGACCCTGTGGGGGCTGACTGCGTCAGCTGCGACCTTTTTCAGATGTATCAGGCAGACTGTGTTGCAGGCCTATTCCATTAGGGTCAGGCACCTCTTTTCCTGTTGAGGTGCATTCTACGATCGCGCTTAGTGCCTCTTGGGCCTTCCGTCATCAGGCATCAGTGGTGCAGGATGCAAGGTGGCCACCTGGTTCACTTAAAATGATATGGTGGATGTGTTGGCATCTGCGGATGCTGCCTTTGGTGGCAAGGTTTTGCAGGCCACTGTTGGGAGGATTAGTCCTCTTTGAGGGTGTCTTTTTTTTGTCAGGTGAGCTCTAGTTTCCTGCTTGAGCTCCCGTTTTACCTGGTTGGCTATGCTTAGCCGTTTTACCTGGTTGGCTATGCTTATCCTTTGGGAAGTAATGTTTGTTACTGTGTTCTTCCCACCCCTCATGTTGACACTGCTTTGGGACAAGAAGATATGGAGCTGTGTTCGTCAATAAACGAAAGAGAAAACTGGATTTTTGTCTTACCCTAAAATCCTTTTCTCTGTTGTTCATTGACGGACACAGCACCCGCTCCTCTATTGAGTTGGGTTATATGTTCTTCTGACACTGCTTGTTACAAAACTGAAGACCTATAGCAGGAAGTGGGAGTATATACGCCCTGGGACTGCCCTATAGGCAAAGTCCCAACTTTTTTCCGCCTAGTATCCTACTCTGTAGGGGGCAGCATAAACCCTAAGGGTCAAGATGATATGGAGCGGTGTCCGTCAATGAACATCAGAGAAAAGGATTTTACAGTAAGACCTAAATCCAGTTTTTCCTGATCGCTACCGTTTACCATGTTTAATCTCGTAGCTGCTTCGTTAAAAATCCTTTTGTATACACAGTTAAACCTTAAGTTAAATTCACAGCTCCGTCATCTTCCCCCCTGCCCTTTATGCTCGTTCCTAATTTCAGTAGTGAAAGGAAAAAGCTACTGCTATAAGGGATTTCTCCTTTCCTAGTCAAGAGACCATGATCACAAGATGTCAAGCGAGGGAAAGTATTTTAGGAACATAGCAGTAAAACATTTTTTAATGGAGTGGTGAGTGTTGGAACCCCTGTTAAGCAGATTCTATTCTCTTCTTGTTCTGGAAATAGTGGTCAGCAGGACAGGAAGTGGCTACACAAATGGTAAGAGAAGTCCTAACCCTACCCACATTCTATTTAAAACAAAGGTTTGGCTGAAGTTGCAGTGAAAGTGCAGTAACCAAGTTGCAGTGGAAATGGTATCACTGGAAGCGGAATCCTGATAACATGTTATGTTATGGTTTACCACCCTGTGCACATTGTTCCTTGTATCATAACAAGATGAGTTGTCCCAACAACTGCTTGTCATTTTGCGAAGACACTACGCTTTCTGACTGGTGTGCTGTATTTAATTATGTTTACTATATACACCATTGCTATTTGGATTTTGATCAAATAAAAAAGCCTGACCATGTAGGTTTTGTGTATTCCTCTTCAAATACACAATTGTTTAGTGGATGGTCACAAGGGCTTGTTTACACCACAATTTCTGCCTTCCAAATTAATGTTTGCTTACACCTTTACATGGATTTTTGATGCCTTTTTCAATTTGTGCAGATTTCATTTTTTTTTTTTTTTTTTTTTTACATTTGAAAAATCCATGTTTTCTTTCAGGACAATGTGCATTTTGGCGCTTTTATGAGTGTTTGATGCATTCCAGACTACAAAAAATTAGTCATACAGTGCATTTTTTTTATACTGCATCCAGAATGCATTCACATTTGTCATGTATTCCATTAGCCCTACTTCATACAGTTCATTCAGTTCCAGTGCTTTCAACAAAAGTACAACCTGCTGCAAAACACCGGAATGCGCAATGTCCTAAATTAAAATTAAAATGCATCTGAAACGCAGAAACTGTGAAGTGAACAAGCCCTAAAGGGAATGCAAGCAGTCGGGAAAACATATAAAACTTTAAAACTATACAAAAAACTTATTTCAGGTTGGATAATGTAAGGGAGTGTTAAAACCCTGGTAAAGCTTATTTCTGCTCCCTTTGTCTCATTGTGGAGATTTATCTTCATCTTCAACAGGAAGTGAGATGAAATGCCTCCAAATGAAGCGAATTCCTCGGGGACCCCCAGGTCACCAGAACTAATGTCCCAATTGGAATGCGATCCCATTCTGGAGTGGACAAAAAAAAGGGTCCTGCACGAGTTTGATCCGTATGCGATGCAAATTCAGCCATACAGTTTGTATGGCTGAATTCGCATCCCACAGACCTCACATGTGATCTGCACAGCAATCAGCGGTGCGAATCACATGTGAATGTCCGGCATCGCACCAGTGTGAACCAGCCCTTCATTATACTTTAAGGCCTCATGCACATTCAATGTTTTTACAGCTGCTGTTTGGCTTCAGGTGTTTTTTTTTTTTTTTTTTTGCAGCCAGTAAACTCCCCAACATGTTATCCTATGTGTCCATGCACACACAGGCTTTTATCTGCGTTTTTTTTATCTCAATGCAGATGTTTGGCATTTGAGCATTTTTGAGCCATAAGCTTTTCTGGTAGTATAGTTTTGCTAAAAATGCAAAAGCTAAATGCTAAAAAAAATGCTGCAAAACTCATTCTACAGCTAAGTCCCCGTTCACACAGGTCGCCGTAGGTCGCCTTCCATAGGGAAGCTGCGGACCCGTTCTAATAGGAGCGACACAAGTAAAAAGGGTCCGGAGCTTCTTTGGGGCGACCCGGAGCGACCGTCATAGACTTCAATGTTATGAAGTCCGTGCCGGCCGCTCTGAGGTCGCGGCGCGCTGCTCGCACCGACTGGGAAGTCGGATCGCCCCAGTGTGAACGGGGCCTTACACTTCCAACGTTTTTATAACGTCCAGTGTGCATGAGACCTCAGGCATAGAATTACATTCTTAAAGTGCAATTACAGTTTAAGATATCTGCTTCTCTCCAGTGATCAAACAATTGGAGAAGTCCATCAAATCCAGACATGTTGACAGTGTTTTTTTCTCTAGCGCTCATCGACAGACGTAGTCCTCGGTGATACACCACCTTCGGGTTATGTTACCTCCGCAGGAGCAGGACTAGACAGGAAATTAAAAAGCTCTGGCCACACCCTAGGGGCAGTCCCAGAGGGTATATCCTCTCTCTCTCTGCCTCAGCAAATCAGTTATTTTCTGTCTAGTTAGGAGTAAGGACCTAGACACCTTGCTGGGATCTTAGGTCCTGGCAAGAATTTTTTCTTAAAGGATTTTTTTAGACAGCTTTTTCTCCAGTGTTCCTGTGAGATCTTCAAGCAAGAAAGCTGAATTGGGCGACGGGCTGGATGTTGAGATCCGGTGGTCACCCCAGTTCAGCCTACGAGCGCGTGCAGGCCATAGCTCCGCGCTGGGTCGGCCGCGACAAAGTCCCATTAAAAGGACTGAACCCGCGAGTTAAACGTCTCGCTGAAACGCCAAAGACCATGAGTCACGGCGTTCGTATCGGTCGACAGCCCTCCCGCCCCGGTGGAGAGGGGTACTGTCAGGAGTTGGTGCCCGCCTGGTTCCGGTATGGTGAGTAGTATGTTCCCCCTTTCCCCCTGACGGGTTTTGTGGTGAACGCGGGCCCCTCTCTGTATGGCAAGGGCTACGGTTTATCTGTGACGCAGCCTTGGACACTACTCCCCTATTAGGGCATGCATCTAAGTTAGCAGTGATCCTCAGACGTGTGCTGTGTTTAAAATGCTGGTCAGCTGACCTAGGTTCCAAAAAGACCTTGACCAATCTCCCTTTTCAGGGGAATCGTCTATTTGGAGCCAACCTAGATGAAATCATTAAGGATGCCACTGGGGGCAAGAGCACTTTTTTGCCACAGGCTGCAAAAGCTAAGGGACCTCGCAACAAGCGAGGACCTTTCTTTACCGCCCATAAAGGGCGCCCGGCTGGTACTAGCGGGAAAGGCAAGACTCCTCCAGGAGGGTTCAAGAAGGGCAGGTCGGACAAGCAGAGGACCAACCCAGCCAAACCCGAAGTAAAGGAGTACACAGCCTGAAGGTGCGCCCCCACCCGGTTTCAGGGTGGGGGGACGTTTTCACCGGTATTCAGGACATTAGATCGAGCATCAACCACTACTACCGGTGCGATTCTTCCCTTCCAACATTTAAGTACCACAGGAAGCGGTAGTTACCGTTCCCTGAAAAGATCTTTTCCTTTTCCTTTTCCTAAGATTAATCCCGATACCTCACAGGAATCGGATCTGGTTGACCAGATAGGCCAAGTAGCCTCTAGTCGGGTGACTTCGGTCCCTGAGGTTCAACCAGAAAAGATCACCTTTCCTGATAACTATCAGGTATCTGATAAATGTGTGGGAACAGAAAACGACCAGACTTTCTCGGATGGTCGGGGCCAGATAGCTCTAGGGACGCCTGGTTCAGATCCAATCAGCGCCAGTGGTCCTAGAAATTCTAGGCTGGCCTCCTCAAGCCGGCCTGGCCGACTTGGACATGTTAGTCGCAGACGTTCCGTGGGAACTTCGTCTCAGGGAGTGTCTGTGGTCTCTAGGACCAATTTACCTTCGTGCTTTACAGTCGCTGGTTTTAATGGCCTGGCCATTGAGACCCAAGTACTGAAGGATAGAGGTTTGTCTACTTCAGTCATTCCTACCCTTATTAAAGCAAGGAAAGCGACTTCCAGCAAAGTCTATTATCACACATGGAAGACTTATATTGCGTGGTGCGAATCTTTAGGATTTCCTCCACGTACCTATTCGGTGACTCGTATATTGGCCTTTTTGCAACAAGGGGTTGAGCAGAAGCTAGCCTTGAGCACCATCAAGGGTCAAGTTTCAGCATTAGCAATCTTCTTTCAGAAGCCTTTAGCTACCAAATCCTTGGTGCGGAATTTCATCCAGGGGGTGCGGCACCTGGCTCCTCCAGTCCGCGCGCCCTTACCGCCCTGGGATCTTAATTTGGTTTTGTCGGTTCTACAGAAACCTCCCTTTGAAAACATCAGGGAGATTCCCTTGCTTACTCTATCCCAGAAGGTGGCCTTCTTGGTGGCTATTACTTCTGCTCGCAGGGTGTCAGAACTGGCTGCATTATCATGCCAGTCACCATACCTAGTGATTCATAGGGATAAGGTAGTACTTCATCCTAAGCCATCTTTTCTTCCCAAGGTGGTTTCAGATTTTCATCTGAATGAAGATATTGTACTACCTTCCTTGTGTCCTCAGCCCAAGCATCATCGGGAACATGCGTTGCATTCCTTAGATGTGGTTCGGGCAATCAGGGTATACCTGAAAGCTACGGAATCATTCCGTAAGACGGATTCACTTTTTGTGATCACGGATGGCCCCAGAAAGGGTTTGCCTGCATCTGCCGCGACCATTGCCAAATGGATTAGACAAACGGTGGTACAGGCTTATTCTATTAAGGGTCAGAGTCCTCCGTTCCCTGTTAGGGCGCACTCCACTCGAGCGCTCAGTACTTCCTGGGCCTTTCGCCATCAGGCGTCAGTGGTCCAGGTATGTAAGGCGGCCACCTGGTCGTCGGTACATACCTTTACAAAATTCTATAAAATTGATGTGACGGCATCGGCGGATGCCTCATTTGGCCGCAAGGTTTTGCAGGCCGCAATTTGAGGAGACCGGTGGTCTACCTCGAGGGTTTTTTTCTGTTTGAAAAAAAAAAAAAATTGTTTTCTCCTTTTTTGTTGAGTCTCATCATTAAGGATGAGCATTGTAAACTTCTAGTTGGCACCGGTTGGGCCTTCTAGATTGGGATTTGATTTCCATTTTCCCACCCCTCAGTTGTGATACTGCTCTGGGACGTCCCGAAGGTGGTGTATCACCGAGGACTACGTCTGTCGATGAGCGCTAGAGAAAAATGGATTTTTGTAAAATCTTACCGTAAAATCCTTTTCTCTTAGCTCATCGACAGACGTAGTCCCCGCCCCTCTGTTTTGGAGTTGGGTTGGGTTAAATTCTCTAAGCACTGCTTTTTCACATAACTGATTTGCTGAGGCAGAGAGAGAGAGGATATACCCTCTGGGACTGCCCCTAGGGTGTGGCCAGAGCTTTTTAATTTCCTGTCTAGTCCTGCTCCTGCGGAGGTAACATAACCCGAAGGTGGTGTATCACCGAGGACTACGTCTGTCGATGAGCTAAGAGAAAAGGATTTTACGGTAAGATTTTACAAAAATCCATTTTTGCTGCTCACAAGTGCTCAGTGACTGACCCCTACTGTATGTTGTTCAGTTATTGCAAGCATTATGTGGTATCATCACTTTTAATAAATATTAGGCTGTACTGTATGCTTATGTGCTCCATGGGCTGGTTTCCCATTAGTCGTTTTCCCCAGTAACTAATCTACCAGAACTGTCCAGTTTGGCTATTCACATGCTGAACCAGAATTACTATACCAGAATGTGTGTGTGGTCAGCTTGGGCTATGCCTGCATGTTCCTGAGCTGAATGACTGTAATTGGATGTGACAGTAATAACATCACATGCTCACTCTGCAAGCTTCTTTCTGGGTACACTGATGCATGCAGAGAGTGTGGTCTCAGCACGCTGATCTCTGTAGAGAATGAACAGGATAATATAAGGTAAGCTATAGAGAACTGAAACAAAATGGGTAAAATCAGGCGCTGACAGCAAATGGTGACCTGAACACAAATCCAGCAATCTTTAATCTGAAGATTGTAAACTACTCAAACCTGTGTGGAGTAGTTGGTTGCAGCACAATATCAGAAACTGCTTTTTTTTTTTCTTTAAAGTCCTTGTAAAATCTTCATTTGAACTTGGTAACAGGCTGAATGTTCCTAGGGTTATGGCTTGTAGCGCATCACCTTCTCTTTACTGCAAATGCGTTCTGTTAAAACACTTTTTTTTTTTCTTCATTTTGCATCATATGTATTAGAGTTTTAAAGAGAGAAATATGTTTGTTAAAAGGAACAGGCATGGTTGTCAGGGGAAAGTTGGTTTAATAAGTACATAAAAAGTGGAATGCTCAGGCAGGGACTGCACGTTTATCTGAAAAGGTCACCGTAACCACAGTGGAATTTATTTGGCTGACACTTTGAGTGGAGCTTCTGTTCACTGTAGCTGTGAACTAAAGGCATCGTTAAAATCTTTTCATACACTGCCTTCTGGTGGTCATTTGGAAAAGTGTTTTTTTTTTTTTTTTTTTTCCCTCCCCAGGTTAACTCCTTCACTTTGTTATACATTGTCTCAAGTAGGAGAGATTTGCAGGTGACTTCAACTAGGCTGTGTAGAATGTGAAAAAAACCCAGTAGAATTGAAATCAAATCGAAAGCTTTTGATGAAGTTATTTTGTTCTGGATGTATTTTTTGATCTTAAGATGTACAGTTTTTTAAAACCTTATCATGGCTTATCTTCTGCATTTTCTCTTTCTTTCAGCAGCTTCATGAAACGGTTAAAAGGAAGCTGGACAGTGCAGCTTCACCTCAAAATGGGGATCAACAAAATGGCTATGGAGACATGTTTTCTGTTTCCAAGAAGCTTCGACGTGAAGATGGACTAACAGGAGGGATTGGGTCATCTAATGGGATGCCCCCAGTTTCTCCATTGCATCAACTGGATAGCAAACCTCCGAGTGGAGATTCTTTGCAGTTAAACGGAGGCCATTCAATTGGACTGGATAGTGTCAAGAAGTGTCTTCCAGATGCAGGCCTACAACTGAATGCTAATGGAGATAATGATGTGTTTTCACTTTGCAAAGAAATGAAGCAGGAACCTGTGGATGACTTGCCCTGCATGTTATCAGGTGTGGGTGGTTCCATGTCTCAAAACAATTTGATGCCTGACTTAAACTTGAATGAGCAAGAATGGAAGGAACTCATAGAGGAACTAAATAAATCTGTACCGGATGAAGACATGAAGGATCTATTCAGTGATGACTTTGAGGATAAAAAAGACAATGACGCTTCAAATTCAGCAACACAGACATCTTTGACCCAAGATACTCGTGTAAAGGCCGAGTTGTCTCCTGCAGCTTTTGAGCAGGAGTCTCTTGGGTCTCCACAAGTAAGGTCTACATCATGTGGACCTTTTGTTGGGGCTCCTTCAGTGCCTGCTAGCAGCTCCTCTCCAGTAGTAGGTGGTTCTCAGCCTGTGTTCCAGCCATCTTCCCAGGCTGTGACGGACAGTTCCAATCAGACAGCTTTGCAGCCGTCAAATCAACCTCAAAATGTGCCCAGACCATTACCCAATGTATTAATGTCTGGACAGAGTACTGGAACTACCAAAGAGATGTCTTCAGCCCACCAACTTCAGCAGATTGCAGCAAAGCAAAAGAGAGACCAGTTGCTGCAAAACCAACAGCAGCCTCAGCAAGTACACCAGTCAAATCAGATGACCAACTGGCCACAGTCTCGAACTTCACAAAGTCCCTTGGGTGTTCCTGCTTATGGTTTGGAGAAATCTACCAGCCCTTCTGTTTACCAGCAACAAGAGTTTAATAACCAGAAATTAATGATGCCTAATATGAACAAGAGTTCTCCTCGTGGTGGAAGCGGCTATATGCAGCCCAATCATGTTAACATGATTCATAAACCTTCAAACAATTTAAACCCTAACCAAGCTGCAGGTCCCAATCCAATGCTGGACTATGGCAACACAATACCTCTGTCACACTATGAAGCTGACTGTGGTCCTGGGGTGGTAGCTCAAAACAAGAACGCAATGATGTTGTATCTTCAGCGAAGGCAGCAGCAACAACAGCAGCAACAACAGCAGCAACAACAGCAGCAGCAGCAGCAGCAGCAGCAGCAGCAGCAGCAGCAAATGCCTCAAATGACTGAGGAGCAAAGTCAGATGTTCTTGATGAAACAAAAGGCTGGAATTCCTTACAGGCCGCTCGTGTCACACGGACAGGTAAGGTGGTTAGAATATAATGTATTTGAATGTTTAATGTATTTACATCTTTTCAGACTGTTGGTGATTTTCTAAAGCATAGTACTTTTTTTCAGCTTGTTGTAGTGCTGAAAGTACTCCTATTTTTCTTCACTTAATTCATTAAAAGGTGGGGGGGCTTTTATTAACAGCAATAGGAGATTGCCTCGATTTTTATATATAGATCTTTTGCCACTCTGTTTTTGGGTCATGTGACCTATAGGATACTGTTGCAGGACATTAGTTGCCTAACATCAACAAAGTTTGAATTGTAACTTGGACGTCCTGCTGTGAAGTTTGGCTTTAGGGCTCTTTCACACGGGCGATCCGATCAGATCCGCCTGTCAGTTTTTTAGGCAGATTTGGTCGGATCCTCCATGCAGCTCTATGGGGCAGCGGATGTCAGCGGAGACACCTCCGCTGACACCCGCTGCCATCCGTATCCAATCCTGTCCGTGAAATCTGGACGGATGGAAACCCTATTTTTCCATCCGTTCAAGGATCGGATGAGAGCGGACAGGCAGTCCGCTCTCATCCGATCCCCCATAGAGAGCAGCGGGAGCTGTGACACCTCCCTCTCCGCACTGCAAGCGGAGACGGAGCTGTCATCCGCCGGCTCAGCAGGGATCAGCGGATCGTTCCCCGCTGAGCAGCACTGATCTGCCTACGGAGGCGGACCGTGTGAAAGAGCGAATGTGTAATAATGACCTGGTACAGTATAGAATTCTGTATTGGGTCTAGAGAACTAGCATTTTCAGAAAGAGGTAAGCAAAGGCTTCCATATTTTTTTTACTGATAATTTAGGGAATTGGGAACACAATGATTATCAGACGAATGATCGGTTTTTTTTTGGCATGCTAATCTTCTAACGAATAAGTTACTAGAGTTCAGGAAATTCTCGTAAGACCGAATACAATTTCTTGCAATGATTTGTTGTAACCTATTCTTTCGGTGTTCCTTCGTTTCCAAACATGCGCGACCTTGGTCTTGATTTATTAAAACAGTGTTTGTCCGAGAAGCATGCAGTTTTCTCTTACAGTAGGTATGTGGTTTTATTCTCTCCAGTATTTAACCTTCTGTTAAATATTAGTAGGATAAAGCCAGCATTGGTCATTCTTAGTACTATCACTTTCAAATAGCCAAATTATGTATTCTCCTCTCAGTGGGCAGGTGCTTCTGTGTGCAGTTTACTGTACCAATGACCCCTGCTCTATGTGCATGTCTGCCTGTTGTATTGGAGAGGATGGGCACAATGCATACACCAGATGCACCGCTTGGCATACATGCTCTGTCTGAAGACACAGAAATTTGGCCATGTACATCCTTATTTAATATAGTACAGTCACCAAACAGCTATATGATCAGTCTTATAACAAAGGTTGGTTTACATTCATTGAGTTAGAAGCTTACATTATAATACAGCTGGCCTCATTAAACAGAAGTAAAAGTGACATTGTGGACATGATCTTATGACGTAAAAAGTATTGTTCCTTTACTTTAATCTCTTTACGGTGCCTCCATGTCTGCTATGTTAGTGCTCTTGCAGACATTCCAAGGTGGTGCCAGCCATTCCCTGCTTCATATTTTTTTTTCTCCACTTTTTCACAAGAAATTTACTAAGCTTTAGAAAAACATTAACACTTAACAGTATGTAAAATGTCAGTCTCCTAATGAAGTTCCACTTTCAGATTTCCCTTCCTGTATCACAATCTGGACTATCCCTTCTCTGCTGTATGCCCTGCCTGGCCCTCTTTCCTTTCTTCTTCTCCTCTTCCCTTTCTTCTCCTCTTCCCCACATCTTCTTCCTTTACCTTCTTCTGTTTGTTCCCTATCCCATACCCAGTACCCCCCTCTTCGTTCGCGTCCCCCGTCCCGTCAAGCTCTAGTCCACATTGTATACTTTATCCTTTCTGACTACCCCCCTTGTCTTTTTGTTTTCTTTTTCACATTGTTTAAAATGAGCATTCTCAGAGTTGAGAGCTGACAGTACTACACTTTAGGTGACTTAATGTCCTGACCTCTACACTCCAGTATGTCAGTATCTCACAAACCTGAATGGTATTCACCTCCCACACATGCCTATTAGATACTTTGAACTAGTTTTTGACCGTATTGATATGTAGCTCTTTCTGTGAGAGCTTGGTATAAAAAAAAAAATCTCTCAAATTTATCAATATTGTTACAAGTGAGTGATTAAGGTGTATATACTATTTTTTAAATTTTTTCCTGCATAGTGCTGCTAACACAGCTCCAGGACATGGAAGTATATGGAAGCCATAAAATGTGGCTTTGTATACACCATTGTATCTGATAAAAGAATACATTTACTTTCAGCACTTCATTTTTTTTTTTTTTTTTTTTTACATTCCAAGCAGCTTGTTTAGGGAATTCAATTGCAAGGGGTACCTAATCTGCTGATGAACAGAAGTAAGTCACTGCTTGGAAGCTTTGTGTTTACATCATTCTCCTTTTGCAGCAGCTTCTTCTGGCCACCACTAGAGGAAGCTTGAGAGAAGAGAGATAAACTTTGTATTGGAATACTCCCTCCAATAGTGGCTGACTGTAGGTCCCGCAGAAAGAAAATTGTGAGCATACTGCTTCCAGAGTCTTGTCCTAAAATTTCGCATACCAGTAAAATGGGTACCCCTTGCAACTGAATCTTTCACAGCCTGCAAGACGTAAGAGGAACTGAGTACTGAAAGCACATTCAACAGACACTGACATGACCACTTTCAACCTTGCATACCTGATTTAATAATATGTTTTCTGGGTGTTTTATTTTATTAATAGGAGCAGAACCCACAGCCAAATGTGGCCCGTGTTCCTGTGTCTGTGGGAGGAGCCGGTGTTGTATCACAGCCACCACCAGTGTCTATGGCGGGTAATCATGCAAATGCAGCTTATCTGAACAGCCAACAGCATGCTGTCCTGAAGCAGCAACAGCAGCAAATGCTTCTAGAACAGCAGAAACAGAGAGAGCAAAAGCAGCAGTTACTTCTGGAGCAACAGAAACAGTATCTATATGGAAAGCAGCTACAACAGCAGCAGCTCCTGGCAGAACAGGTACACTACTCTCCAACTCAGGTTTGTGACTGCCGTTCAATATAGGCAGTAATATAAAATAGTTACTCAAACACAAAAACTAGGTTTTGCTAAGGAACGGACTAGTTATAGGAAGTCCGCTGAGCAACTCATAAAGCCCCGTACACATGTACCGAATGTCGGCCGAATGATCGGCCGTGTTTTGTCTGGTGCTGTCCTGTCGGCTGAAAAGTGCTAAAGACTGCACACGAATTTTGTCGGCCAACAACAGCCGACTGCAGAAGTGATGTCATGTGATGGTTAACTTTCCGTGTGTTTTTTCTTTTCTGAGCATGCCCAGTCTTGCTAATCTTCTGTTTATTGGCCAAATTCTGTACTGACTGGCGAACAATCGGCCGTTCTGGTGCCTGCCAACAAATATTTTAAAGTCTGCACGACAGATTCTTTTCGGCCGAAAATCGCTACGTGTGTACGGGCCTTTAGAACTGATTGCTTGTTTGCAAAAGCAGATCTGTATTCAGTTTTCATACAGCCATTGTAACAGTCTTCCCAGGGTGAATAAATATAGAAGTAGCTAAAGTACTCACCTTTCCTGCAAAAAGTTTACTTTAGGTTTTCTTTACAGTGCTGCTTATACAAACAAATGCTGTGGTACTTGGTTTGTGACATCCAAATTAGGGACCAGACTTCAGATTGGCTAGCCCCCTCTCAGCTGAGATGATGTGACTGAAAGTGATTGCTAACTGTTTTTAAATAACATACATGTTATACTCGCCTACTTAGTACAAAGGTTTTACACAGCAGCCCCAATCCTTCTCTTATGGGGTCCTCCAGTGGCGCTCCAGGCTCCTCCACCTCCGTGCGGGCTTGATCCTGAGTTGCTCTGTCTGCGCCTCTAGACACAGACAGTGCAGCTCAGCCCTGACAGCACACACTCCGCAGGATTTGTTTGAAAGCAGCAGGAGCCATTGAATTCTACTGCTTTTAATCTGCCCTGTGAGGAGAGAGAGGGCGGAGAAAGCTGTTGCTCTCATGCACAGCGCTGGATTAAGACCGAGCTCATAAGTATAAGGGGGGCTGGGTGGAGCTGCACACAGGTTTTTAATCTTAATGCATTAAGGCATAAAATATTCTACTTTTACAATCACTCCAAAGCATTGAGAGTTGAATTGCACTTATTCCTTAACCACTTGCAGCCCATATAACTTATAAGGCGGCAAGGTGGCACTGCTGCGCCGAATCACGTACCTAGTATGTGATATGGCATGTCCAAGTCTGGGACGCACATGTGTGCTGCCGGTGACCCGCTTCCGCTGTGATTATACATAACGGAGCTGATCTGTGGGTACCGCAGACTCCATGTCTGCTGGCATCTGCTGATCATCCAGCACAGAGGCAGAAGTTCTGTCAGTAGGGAAGGCAAATAAAAATATCCTATAGTTTGTAGATGCTTCGACTTTTGTGCAGACCAATCAATATACACTTCTTTTTATTTTATTTTTTTTCTTTACCAAAAATATGTAGCAGAATACATTGGCCTAAATTGATGATGACGTTTGATTTTTTTCAATTTTTCTAGTGGATGTTTTACAGCAGAAAGTAAAAAATATTCCATTTTTTTTTTTTTTTTCTTTAAATTGTCTATTTCTCTATCGTTCATTGACAGACGCAGCTCCGTTTTCTTCTTGACCATTGGGTTATGGTGCCCCGTACCGAAGTAGGACACTAGGCAGGAAAAATCTTTTCCACGCCTAAGGGGCAGTCCCTGTCACTCTGCTATAGGATTCAGTTTGTTTCTGCCTAGTATAGGAGTAGGACCTAGTTCCCGGCTGGGACTTCTATCTTAGCTTGTCATTTTTTATTATAAAGGGAACCTTTGGTTAGAAAATATAATTTTTGTGCTAGCTTCGTTCCTAAGAGAACTGCAATCAACAGCTGGACTGGGTTTTGGACTGGATATTGTTCTTGATCCTTAAGGTCTCCCAATCCAGCCAGTAAGCGTGTGCAGGTTATAGTCCAGCGCTAGACCTTGCCAGGACAGAGCCCCAATGGACGGGGGCTGGCCCGCGAGTAAAACACCTCACCGGGACGCACACGACCTGGTTCGGCGTGAGTTGCAGTGTACCCCTTGGCTGGTAGCACCCCCACCCCGAGTTGAGAGGTAGTCTTTCTGGAGTGGCGCCTACCTGATGCCGTTGGTATGGAGAGTAGTGTCCCCCCATAGCTCATGCCGTCTCGGGGAGGACATGGACCCCTCCCTGGGAAGGTCAGTCCCTCGGGTACCCCTCATTCCCCCTGGCCTCTCAGTATGTACCAGGCTCCCCCAAGGCCTCCCTCCCCACCATCATAGATGTCCCTACCTTAGTCAGTGACGGTGTCCTCAGGGGTGGACACGCTGATGCCGTTATAGCGGATCCGCTGGGGGTCCCTGCCGGGAAATCATCCCGATGCCACTAATCATTTGGACCTCGTAGGGAGTCCTAGAGACCGCATGGCGCGCCAATGGGGGCCGCTATTTTACTGTAGTATCGCTCAGCCTTATTTTGCAGAAGTTCCTATTGAAATGCATGGGCGACCATGTTTTTGTGGCTTCCCCATAGTAATGCATTGGGCGGCCATTTTCTCGGAGTCCGCGAATGCTGGCCAGCAGGGAGCAGCTAGACCTTTACTCTAGTGATGACCCAGGTACTTCCTCTTCCTGTGAAGATCGCTTTCTCTGCACAGCAGACTGATCCTGTTCTCCTCAATATCGAATGGTGGTATGTCTATAGAGGTCCCTGTTGGTCTCTCTCTCTCACCCTGCTATCTGCAGTACTAGTGGCTGGGACTTGTAGTACCGCTGGTGCAGTGGTGTGGGTCCATTTTTCACAGGGTTTATATGGAGTCCCAAGAGCAAATTTCACCTACAGATCCCCTCCTTGCGGTTGCGGGGACCTCCGGGTCACAACCCCTGTCTGCCTAACAGCAATTTTGGAAAACCTGTTGTCAAAAGTGGGTTTGGTTTTAAAAAATTCCATCAGTAAAAAGCGCCCTATGCCCTCCCCTGCCTCTCCTGTATCCTCAGATTCTGTGGTAGATATGGCTGCCGCAGTCGCATTTCACCCTGGGGGTTCTGTGTCATCGCACTCGGATGGCGAGGATGACATATCCTCGTCTGCAGCCGCACGGGGAAGCGTGCTGGTGGAGGCACTTAGTGTCAGTGCGGGAAACTCTCTAAAAATGGCGGAAGATTCTGCAGCATCAGGGACGCAGGTGTCATTTGACATTCGCAAATCCCAGAAGTGGGGCAAAGTTTTCCCTTGTCCGGAACTTTTTCACAAAATTATCTCTGATCAATAAGGGCACCTCAAACAGATGTTAGTGGTGCCGAAGTGTTTTAAGAGGCGCTATCCATTCACGGACGCGGTATCCGCAAAATGAACCGTTCACCGAAGGTGGACACTCTGGTCTCCAGACTGAACAAATCTACTGTGGTCCCGATGGATGACAGACCCCGTGGATAGAAAAGTCTCTGTCCCGCTACTTACATGTGATAGCGGGCTCAATACTTAAACCAATCTTTGAGATCTCTCTTGTTTCCCAGACCATAACGGAATGGGCAAAGTTACTAAAAAGTGACCTAGAAACAGAACGGCTCCCTCCGGCTCTGGCAGAGCTAACGGATCAAATGATCCGAGCCCTACTATTTATATGTGAGGTGTCGCTAGATGCTGTGGCGGGTATCAGACACCTGTTCTTCTCATCCAACTCGTGACCAAAGACCAAGCAATCTCACACCCTGCCGTTACTTGCGTAACAATGCCACTCTCCGCTTCACCCGGCACACAGATTGTCCAGCTTGCGGGACCACAATCTAGATGCCAGCAGACTGAGAGCAATTGTCACTGGGCTAATTAACAATTAACCCTTTCTCTGCCACCACCTCTACGTTATAATGAGCCCAGAGGACGCTCGTAATTTTAGAAATACCAATTATGACTTTAGAATAACCATCTGTAACACACTGTCACCTCAGACAGGAATGTTCAGATGATTTATCCTAAACGGTAGCACTCTGTTAGGAGGCAGGTTCTTTGGGTCAGTTTGGCGTTTAAGAGCTTAGAGACAAAATTAACACTTTTCAAAATAAGGTTTAATTATAAGAAAGGTTAAGATTGGTGCAAATAAAAATATTTACAGAAAAATGGGTTACAAAGAAAGAGACACAATTCAGCAATTTAGTAGAATAGATAAGAATTAGAAATGAAATACTTGCATTCAAAAAGTCCTTGTATTATCCGAGTTCCAGAAGCTGAACATGTGTGATCGGTCTCCAATGGATAGATGTTCCTTTCCTTGATGTTACATGAGACTGAGAGCTCCATCAGCTCCTGTCTTTTTTTTCTCTGAGATCAAAGGGGCGATGACGGACACCCCTGACCAATTACAACAGAGTGGCAAAAGGGCTGTCCAGTGGTTTACGACCATTTCAAATGTACTTTTGTGGACAGTCATACCACTCTTAATATCTGGAAATATGTAAGGGTTACATTCTTGAAACTGATATTTTTTAACTAAGCATGTCATTTGCTTTCAAACAATATCAAACATGAATATCTTTTATCACGGAGGGAATATCTTATCGCTCGTTCCAATTCCCTGTATGACAGGGTGACCATGTGTGGTCTTGTTACGTCCAGTATGCTATTCGGCATTCAAATATTTACTTTTTGTTAATATGTTATGTTCAGGTAAAAAGTTATGAATTTTGTGTGTAACTGTGGTCATTTTCCTAATGATCAATTTGGCTTGTGGAATTCCACACAGCCTGGTCAGCCATAGTGAACATCTGTGCTTATAAGGGTTGCTTCGTTTATGACCCGACCGGAATGTGTTAAGATAAGGCTGCTTTGAGGCTTGCATACTAATGTTCGGTGACCCCGGGAGTTAATTAACACTGCCAAAAGGAGCTGGGGTGAGGGGAGGGTAAAGGAATGACCTTTTTGGTTCTGAAAACGGTCGGCTGCGCTCTGAAACACAAAATGGTTGCTTGCGACAGCTGTAAATGAAATGGCTGCCTGAAAAACTGGGGTCCCAACGCACGATACCATTACAGATGCGGCCCCTCTTGTAGCCAGAGTATCCGAAGTGTTGGCTCCGGTATTGGCATTACTGCAACAATGGGGGTTTACAGTACTGGGGTACCTGGACGATCTCCTACAGTCACTGTACAGACTCTGCAGGAATTTGGGTGGAACATCAATTTAAAAAATCTGCTCTGGTACCATCTTCAAAACTGGATTATCTGGGCCTGGCTCTGGAATCTGCTTCGGCGAGGGTGTTTCTTCCCCCGGAAAAGCTGCAGAAGTTAGAGGGCGATTCGCTTGCTGTTATTTAGCAACATGTCCTCTCTGCGGACTTGCATTCGAGCCTTAGGTCTGATGGCGTTGAGCTTCGAGGCAGTTCCGTTTGCTCAGTTCCACACGAGACCCTTACAAAGGGAAATTCTTGTCAAGTGGAACGAAGATCCAAAATCCTTGGACAATATGATTCAGTTGAGTCACAGCACAAAGAGTGCTCTTCTGTGGTCTCTTCGCTCGTTGGCCCTTCGCCAGGGCAAGTCCTTCCTCCCATTGTATTGGACTGTGGTCACCACAGATGCAAGCCTGTCTGGCTGGGGAGGAGTGCTTGGGCAGCTGTGTGTCCAAAGGTCCTGGACCGTGGAGGAGTCAAGACTACCGATCAATATTCTGGAACTCTGAGCGATAATTTGCCTGAGTCACTGGACAAATCGTCTGCAGGGTTGTCCAGTTCGGATACAATTGGACATTGCCACGGCCGTGGCTTAAGTCCATCATCAAGGGGGCACCAAGAGTGTCTTGGCGCCCTGGGAGTTGGCCGAGATCCTGAAATGGGCAGAAAATCTTGTTCTAGCCCTTTCTGCTGTGCATATCCCAGGATTGGAGAACTGGCAAGCGAATTACCTGAGTCGTCAGATGTTGGATCAGGGGGAATGGTCCCTGCACCCAGAGGTGTTTCACCTGCTGTGTGTCCGGTGGGGGACACCCCACGTCGACCTGTTAGCCTCTTGACTCAACAAGAAGGTACAGAGGTCTTGGTATCCTCTGGCCGACGCCACAGATGCACTGGAGGCTCCTTGGGGTCAGTATCAGCTGATCTATGCGGTCTCTCCGCTGAAACTCCTGCTAAGGCTTCTGCGCAGAATAGAGGTGGAAGGGATTCTGGACTGGTGGCCCCAGACTGGCCTTGCCAGTCTTGGTACGCAGGTCTGGTAAGGTTGGTAGCCGGTGCTCCTTTTGAGACTTCCTCTCAGGGAAGATCTGCTGTCTCAGGGGCCGATCTTCCATCCTGCTTTACAGTCTCTGGCTTTAACCGCGTGGCTGTAGAAAGCCAGGTATTGAAGCACATTGGTCTTTCTGATTCCTACACTGTTGAAGGCTAGAAAATCTACCTCCAGGAAGATCTATTATCGTAGATGGAAATCGTACATCATATGGTGTGAACCATTGAAGGAGCATCCTTGCCTTTTTTCGGTGGCTAGAATTTTGACCTTTTTCCAAAGACAGGTTGAACAGCGGTTGGCCTTGGGTACTATTTAAGGCCAAGTGTCGGTTTTGGCTGTGTTTTTCCAATGCTTTTTAGCTACGCATGGTTTGATTCACACTTTTATTCAAGGGGGTCGCCATATCGATCCTCCGATACGATCCCCGTTACCTCTGTGGGATCTTAATTTGGTATGGTCTGTCCTTCAAAAACCTCCCTTTGAGAACATTGGAGAGATTCTTCTGCTTACACTGTCAGAAGGTAGCCTTTTTGGTGGCTATTACCTCTGTTCGCAGAGTATCTGAATTGGCGGCGCTATCCTGCCGTTCACCTTATCTAGTGGTCCACATAGATGAGGTGGTACTTCGACCTAATCAGTCGTTTCTTCCTAAGGTGGTTTCTGATTTCCATTTGAATGAAGACCTAGTGCTGCCTTCACTCTGTCCTAAGTCCAAGCATCCCAAGGAAATTGCCTTGCATTCTTTTGAATGTGGTACACACAATTCGGGTTTAAATGGCGGCTATTGAATATTTCAGGAAATCCGACTTTGTCCTCACAGAAGGACCTCGAAATGGATTGGCTGTGTCTGCCGCAATCCTATCCAGATGGATTAGGCAGGCGGTGGGGTGGTAAAGGCCTATTCACCGAAGGGTCAGGTTCCACCTTTTTCCTGTGAAGGCGCATTCTACTAGGGCGCTGAGTGCCTCTTGGGGTTTTCGCCATCAGGCGTCGGTAATGCAGGTTTGCAAGGTGGTAACCTGGTTGTCTGGGTACACGTTACAAAATTTTTCAAAGTAGATGTGTTGGCATCCTTGGGTGCTTCTTTTGGTTGCAAGGTTTTGCAGGCTGCTGTTTGAAAGAAAAAATATTCTCTTTGAGGGTATATGTTTTCTAGGTGAGCTCCAGTTGTTCCGGGTTGAGCTCCATGTTCACTGGTTAGCTAACTTTAGCCTTTGGGGAATTACGTTCTTTTCTGCGTTATTTTCCCACCCCTCATGCAAATACAGTACTGCTTTGGGACATCCCAATGGTCAAGAAGAATATGGAGCTGCGTTTGTCTATGAACGATAGAGAAAACTGGATTTTTGACTTATCGTAAAATCCTTTTCTCTGAAGTTCACGCAGCACCCGCCCTTCTAGTTCTGAGTGGGATGGGGTTTTTTCTTCTAAACACTGCTTGCAACAAAACTGAATCCTATAGCAGAGTGAGTGGGTGTATGCCTGCAGGGACTGCCCCTGTAGGGGGCAGCATAACCCAATGGTCAAGAAGTATATGGAGCTGCGTCTGTCAATGAACTTCAGAGAAAAGGATTTTACGGTAAGTCAAAAATCCTGTTTTTTTTTTTTGTTGTTGAGATTACAAAAAATAACCGCAGAGGTGATTAAAAACCACCAAAAGAAAGCTTGATTTGTGGGAAAAGTACATAAATTTTATTTGGGTACTGCGTCACACAACTGCACATTTGTCAATGTAATGCAGTGCCACATTGCAAACAAATGGCCTGGTCATGAAGGGGTGTAAATTTTCCGCAGGTCATGTGGTTAAACACAGACAATAAAAGTTAAGTGGTTGTTTGAGAGAATTATTTAATTAAGGACCTTGATGGAAAGTGCTGCATGTTTTCTTAAACACAGATTGGTTAGCCGGTTTATGAGACTTTACTTTATTTTCAACAGGAGAAGCAGCGACACCAACAGGAACAGCTCCAGCGGCACCTTACCAGGCCTCCTCCACAGTACCAGGATCAGTCACAGAATTCTTATCCTCAGCAGCCAGTTGGTCCATTTCCAGGTGGGGCATTAAACTAGTCTTTAGGATATTGATATTTGAAATCTTTATGTATTTTTTTTTATTCTGAATTTGCTAGCTGTGTTCAGTGCTATAAGAAAAAGTTGAAAAAAAAAAAAGATTCTAGCATGTTCCACATCCCACAACTTTCTGTCAACTTTGGTCCAAATAAATCACATTTCCCCATCCCCTTTCTTGACAGCTGATGCCAGGAGGACTAAAGTTTTCATAGTCGTACATTACAGGACACTGCCTTCCACTGGATTATGCTGCTGTCTGTAGGGGAACTGGAGAAAGCTGTAAGGATAGCCTTGTATAACTTCTCCTGCTCTCAGCATGCCTTTTTGTTTTTGTTTTTTTGACATCCTTAAAACAGACATCTGCCATGCCAGAAAGATGATGTGGGCTCAGCCTGTAATACCACCTTCTAGGGCGGTTTTCTTAGAAAGGTGGTGCAGTGTGTTGAGTTAACTGCAGAATGCTCTACAAGTTCAGGGCTGAGGTACACCTGCCTGCTGGAACCCATTCAACAAAGACCCCTTAGGGGGTATTCCTGCTGGATGCTCAAAGGCTGCTGAACGTGGCTTGTCCCCAGCATATTCTAATTACGGGGAGCCATAGGATGGAAGACAAGTGCAGTAAATAAAGGCTCTTAATAAAGCGGTAATAAACCCTAAACCAAAAACGTAATATCTTGCAGCTTACCAGGATATGGTTGCTACATTAGTTTTCTTTTTTAAGCCTATTTTCCCCTCTGTTTTCACCTGATGATTTGGCAAGTAATGCACCTCCTGTTTTTAGAGTGCCCCCCATTCTGGACAAATGAGCATAGGGAACACCTTTGGACGACAGCATTGTTAATCTGGGGGGAGTGGAAAGGGTTGTTGAATGGAGCTATCAAATTTAGAAACACTAACAAATTGAAGCCAAACTCCAGCTCACGCTGCAATTACACAGGCGGTTACAGAAACAGTTTTTTCCTTTTTGAGATCAAGTTTTTACATATAAGCTGAACATTGTAAGCACCGCTGTCAGTGTTAATGGTTTCAATCTCCACTCTTCTAACTGGCACATCTGCAAGAGCGCTTGTTTTGAAACAGACTTGCTGGCCAGATCAAAAGGTGAAAATTTAAATTAAAAAAAAAAAAAAGCCTAAAGAAAATCAATCCAGCCATCACATCTACGAATTGGTAAGCTGAAATGTTTCCTTTTGCGTTTAATACTACTTGAAATGGCATCGTGGAGTTTCCTGTTTAAGTCAGGTGGCAATTACGCTCCCTGCCCTGCAATGTATTGTGACCCCTAAGAGAGTTCACGCATACCTACCATGGGGAAAATCATTATTTGATCCCTGCAGATTTTGTAAGTTTGCCCACTTACAAAGAAACAAAACAGTCTATAATTATCATAGGTGTGTTTTAAATGATACAGACAGAATATCAACCAAAAATCCAGAGAAACCTCATGATACAAATGTTAAAAATTGAGTTGCGTTTCAGTGAGTAAAAAGTATTTGATCCCCAAGCAAAACATGACTTTGTGCTTGCCAACAAGGGTTTTTCCAAGTACTAGGGTAAGACGGTTCTTGTAGTTGGTTACCAGGTTTGCACACATCTCAGGAGGGATTTTGGTCCACTCTTACAGGGTACTTACAGAGGCAAGCACTTCAACAAGTGCAGGTGAATAGCAGGCTAACGGTGTGCAGGCAAGACCTTCCTAGGTCTGACGTCTAGCGAGTAGGCTCCTCCCCTGTACACGTTGCGTCATGTGACTTCGCCAGCAGGGGGTCCTCTTTTCTCTATCAAGGCGCACTCTACTGGGGTGCTTAGTGCCTCCTGGGCCTTCTGTCCTCAGGCGTCAGTGACGCAGGTTTGCAAGGCGGCCACCCGGTTGTCGGTGCACACTTTCACAAAGTTTTATAAAGTGGATGTGTTGGCATCTGCAGATGCTTTTTTTGGCTGCAAGGTTTTGCAGGTTTTGCTGTTGAGAGGACCTGATCCTCTTTAAGGGTTTATTTTATTTTTTTTTCAGGTGGGCTCCATTTACCTGTTTTTGGTTGAGCTCCTGTTACCTGTTTAGCCTTAAGAATTTTTTTGCTGTTCCTACCCCTCATGTTTAATACTGCTTTGGGACATCCCAATGGTTAAGAATATCAGGAGCTGTGTCCGTCAGTGAACGAAAGAAAACGGTTTTGTCTTACCGTAAAATCCATTTCTCTGATGTTCATTGACGGACACAGCACCCACCCCTCTGTGGAGTTGTATTTCTTCTGACATTGCTTGTAACCAAACGGAGTACCTATAGCAGAGAGAGGGCGTATGGCCCCTGGCACTGCCCATAGGCGTAGTCAGACTTTTTTTTTTTTTTTTTTTCCTGCCTAGTGTCCTACTTCTGTAGGGGGCAGTATAACCCAATGGTTAAGAAGATCAGGAGTTGTGTCAGACTATGAACATCAGAGAAATCGATTTTACGGTAAGTCAAAAATCCGTTTTTCCCAGTTGTTCACTTTTTCGATACAATTTGTTGAATAAAGATATAGACGTGTAAGTTTATATTCCTAAAGATCAAATTACCTTTAGAAAGGCATCCGTACAGAAGACCATAAAATGATTTCTGCGCTTTTCACGTGAGCCTAGCCTTAAGCAGACCCTCACTCTAAAATTAGTCTTTCCCTTCAACCCGGCCCCACCTCCCACCGTCATTCTCGCTGAGACGAGATGGTGTCCCTGCTCCTGTGATATTCTTGTCATATATCCCAGGAAGCTGCAGAGCTGCTGGAGGGTGGAGCAGTGTGCAACTTCAGAGACCAGTTACCTAAACCTGAATAGACACCTAAAAAGATAGTGCCAATTGCGGTGTGTGGCATTGGATTGCGTAAGGACGACACTAGGCCACATATGAGTTGAGGGCAAAGCTGCATAACGGTTAAGATGGGGATAAAAAGTAGAGGGGTAATGAAGTCTCCTGTCAAAGTGTATGCATTGTTAGTTGTCTTTACATGCACTTTAGTGACTGGCATCATACCAATGGTTTGGTTTAAAACCAATATGGTGCCCATATTTAAAAAGGATCAAAGTCTTTACCAAGTACCAACAGACCTGTTCATATAATTGCTATAGTAGGGAAGATACCTAAGTGTTTGAAAAGACCACGATAGCACATATTCATGAGAGACTCTGCCTGCTTTCTTTTTATGAGGAAGCAAGCAAAAAACATAGAAAAATGGCTGTGGGTATAGCATACTTGTATATAACCCCCCCCCCCCCCCCCCCCCCCGTTTTTGAAAATGCAATCCTTTGCTTTGACCGCATTGTAACCACCTTGTCTAATTTTTACCAGGAACACATTTGTTTTATTCATACAGGGCATAGGCTGAATATAGGTTCGTACCTTCAGGTGATTGAACACTGGCAAAACCTGGGTGTCTCCCTTATAATCTAGCACACTTCCTCAGCTTTTTGCTACTGTCCTAAGGTGATGAACCTTTTTTCCCTTAGGGAGATAAAACGTACCTTAACCAGTTTATTTTTAAAACCTTGAACTGTACCTGGACTCCACACTTTGGGGGCAGCTTGTAATTTTGCTTTGAGAATTGGATCCTGCATAGGCACTAAGCTCGGCATGTGTAGCATGTGTAGTTAGCCAAAGGGTACTATTATACGTCCAGGGCTGTTGGCCATCCCAGACCCTGAAGACCCTTTTTGGGGGTATGCCCACCTTGATGGGTGAAGCATGGACCCTATATAGGGACCAGAGTCATGGACAGGTAATACAGAGTCATCCTCCTTCCTGACATGCTTACCTTTTTTACGCAATCTACTCCATAAGTACCCCACAGAGAATTACCCCCACCCATAGCATTGGCAAAATGGAGCCTCAGCAACAGCCATCCCTGACCAGAGCTCAGAAACACTGAGACTCTTTATTCCCACCATCTTGACCCAAGTCAGATCCAATATACATATTCAAAAGGAGACCGATATTGAAGGGGAATAGAGGACCTCCCCCGTAGGCCCCTATCCACTCAAAGATTCTGCAGATAGTAAGGCTGGCCATACACTCTACAATTTTCTTGTTCAACTTTCCTTTAGATTTACCAAAACCATGTAATATAGGGTCAAACCTAAACACTTTCAATTTGTATGCAGTCAGGCAGGCCCTTGCACTACATAGTTTAAGGTAAATCTAAAGGAAATGGAATAAGAAAATTGTATAGTGTATGGCCAGCCTTAGTTTGAGATGCTCTTAAAGCTCTTTCTACACTTGCAGGCCCGTCTCTGGAACTAGCTATTGCTGGGAATACCTGGCATCCTTAAACCTCTAAAACGCCCGCAAAAAAATCTGCATATCCACTTCCATCAGCGTTTTCTGCACTTTGCAGTCCCTTTCCTAGGCATGGTCAACTGGAAAGCAGATTACTTCAGCCGTCACCACCTGAATCAAGGGAAATGGGCCTTTCGCCCCAACATCTTTAACAAGAATGGTTAACTCTGGATATATTGTATTCAAGATTCAACAACTACCTTTTTGTGCCCAGGTCCAAAAGATCCTCAAGCAATAGCATCAGATGCTTTGATAATCCCTTGGTCTCAGTTCAAGCTAATCTATGCCTTTCCTCTCCAGTGCATACTCTACTACTTCTGCTCCACAAACAGAGACTAGAAGCCAGTGATTCCCATTGTAAAAAATCCAACTTGATACACAGACCTACTTGGACTACTCAGTGACCACCCAGAGCCTGTTCCCAACATTACTAAAACTGCTGTCCCAGGTTTCTCTGCTCCATCCTACTTCTCAGTCACTAGCTTTAATGACATGATTGTTGAAGCCGAGGTTCTAAGACAGAGTCTTAGTGTCCTGAGTGTGTCATCCCTAACTTGCTAAAAGCCGAAAGAGGCCACTTCCAGAAAGATTTATTATTGTACCTTGAACATTTTCTTTGCTTGATAGGAACACATGCACTTCAATCCCAGAGATTTCTTAGGCTTCACATTCTTGCCTTCCTCCAATCAAGAGTTGACCAGAACTTAGTCTTAAGCATCCTTGAAAGTACCAGTTTTGATGTTATCCATTCTTTTTATGAACCGCTGGCTTCAATCGCATTGTCAAAACCTTTATACAAGGTATTTCTTGGATCAGAACCCCCTTACAGCACCCTCTGCTTCCTTGGGACCTCAATCTGACTTTCTGCCCTGCTGAAACCTCTTTGAACCCATCAAGGATTTTCCCTTAGACGGCCTCTCCCTCAGGGTAACTCTTTTGGTCGCTCTCCCTTACCAAGAGCCACTCCTCATCCTTCATAATAAGGTATTACTACACCCAAGGCCACCCTTCCTTCCTAAGGTGGTAAACTTCTATCCCAATGGAGATATTATTCCATCTTTTTGCTATGCTCCAAAGCACCCCAAAATTTATTTATTTTTTTTTAATTGCCTGCAGGTAGTCAGAACTCTGCGTGTAAAGCAAAGCAATAGGTTCCATCAGGAAGACTTAAGTTAAATATTGTTCTCTTGATCAGGCAGCTGATCGCTTAAGCTTACACTCTAAAAGACCAAACTCCTGTGCTTTTATGTGTCCACTCTACCAGATCGATAGGTGTTTCCTGGGCATTTTTGGCACCAGCAGCTGTAGTTTATTTTGTGAGGCAGTCACTTGGTCTTCAGTTTCTAGCTTTTCAAGTTTGATCAGATGGATGTAGACTCTTCTACAGTTGCAGCCAAAGTTCTTGCAGCGGCACTCTAAATTGCATTTGTTGACCTTTTTGTTGTTGGACCTGTTGGCATAGTTCCATTTGTTGTTGCCCATCCTCCATTGATTGCTTCATGATGTCCCAGGGTCTGTGAATACTTGGCCCGTGTTCTGTACTGTGCAATTAATGAGTAATTTTGACTTGCCTTTAAACTCCATATCTTGATGTACAGTACAGGATATCAGCCACCTTCCCCTCTATTGCTTGGTAACTCACACTGTATTGCTTTCTACAAAACTGTGGACTCACTGAGCATGTTAGGGTTATGGGAAAGCGCCCAAATGGCATGTCCTCAAAAGTTTTTCCAGTGTCCGATCTCCTGATGGTAGTTGACCTATAACCCAGGATTTATGAATTCTCAGCCTGTGTCTTGTACACTACACCAAGTTATGAGATTCACAAATAAGTCAACATTTTTTTTCATACATGTGCATGATGTAATTTGCTTCCAGCTTCTGTTTTTGTAAAAGTATTCTGTACTTTCTGTCTTTTGCCACTATTAGTTCCTGTTTATTGCAAGTAAACAAACTAAACTCTAATAATTTTGCTTTTTTTTTTCAGGGTCCTCTTCAGTCATGCCTGGTGTAAATAGTATGAACCCTTCAAATTCTGGAAGTCCACGCATGTTTCCACAGTCACAGCCTATGCTTCACATGGGAGGTGGTCACGCATCTGTTCCAACTTTGTCTTCTGTTTCAACGTCTCAAGAGCGAGCAGTCTCTCAGTATCCCAACATTCAGACAGTGCAGCGGGGAGGAATGTACAACATGGGATCAGGTCTCTCACAGATGGTCTCAAATCATACACCACAGGGTAACATGCCCAATGGTCAGCCTCCAATGCAGAGGCAGCCAAGCTTGGGTCAAGGGAACCCTCTCCCCACTGGTTATGGACCAAATCCAATGGCAAATCCAGCCTTAGCAGCACAACACAGTAAAGGGGGTATGAACCCTGCATTGGCCAAGGCCCCGATGCCAAGAAATCCATCACAAAACCCAGGGTGGCAGCATCAAAGCATGCAAAACATAAACAATCAGACCCAAGGAAATAATGGCCTGGGTCCCTTCAATTCTGCCAGTGCCAGCTTTCATCTCCAGCAAAATCATCACAAAATGTCTAACCAACAGTTTGCCCAGGGCATGCCACAAGTCGGTCTAGGAGCTAGTCGACCTATGACCTCATTAAACAGTTCCGTCTCTACCCAGATAATGCCAAACATAACTTCACATCAAAGGACAAATCCTACCAGTCAACAGCCAGCACCAAATCAGCAGGTTCTACCAGTGATGACCCAGGCAGTGCCAGATCTGTCAGCATTTAGCCAAAACCCTGGTCAGCAAATGGCCAACAGGGCTGGCCTTCACTGTAATCAAAATTACCAGGTGAGATCAACAGGTCAGGACTTGCCCTTTGGGTACAGTGGACAATCTGGCAACAGTGGCTTACAAAATTTGTCAGGTGAACCTGATCTGCTGGACTCCTTACTAAAAAATAGGACTTCGGAAGAGTGGATGAATGACTTGGATGAGCTATTGGGGAACCATTGATACCAAGCTGGTTTCTTTTTTTTTTTTTTTATATATACACAATGGTTTTAAGAACCTTTTTAGTACATTTTTATTGAAAAAATTTGAAAAACTAAAATGTAAATTACATTTGGACCAAAAAAACCTGTGCCATTTGAGATGCTATTGTCAATGAGGCTGGAACATTATATGTCCTGCTGGTCTCTCCCTACCCTCTGTAGACCGCTAATAATGCCTGGAGCATGATTCGGTCTCTGCTCACCACTGCCTGCCTCTGTCAAATATGATGACTGGGCCCCTCTTCCTATCTCAAAAAATGCCTTATTTTATCAGCACTGTGTGAAAAATGATGGGTCCTTTGCAGCGAAGAACCAATTCAATTGTTACCATTTTCATTTGTCCATTTTCTTTTTTTAAACCATTGCTTTAATGTCAGTGTCATTATGTTGTTTACCCCTGGTAGGTGTCAGTTCATTGGAGTGTGAATCTCTTGTAACTCATCTGGCTATATGATGTCCTGCAGTATTTGCTCTTGTAAAGCAGGTGACTGAGGTACATTAATTGAAGTCCAAGCAACAGGTGGTTGAAGTTTTATCCAATATTTTTTTTTCCTTAATTTGCCATCGATCACTTTGATTTTGTTAGGTTCAGAAAATATAGAAAGCGATAGGTTTCTATGGACAACACAATGGCATTACAGTTTCAAAGGGTTCCTTTAAAGAGTTTTCCATAAACTTGAAATTTCTCTTAAAGAAACAACTCTATATAGCAATAGTTTGAGCCTAAACTTACAGACTTTACCTGTATCACCACTTGTCTGGTTTTGCACTACAACTTTAAATATAGTGGTTGTAGTAAAAGCCATTGTGTAGTGTTCATGGAATTGGTCCTCCAGGCAATACAACCAGTGGAAGTGACCACCTATCTGTATTACTTCTGCAATCCA
Organism: Pelophylax lessonae; assembly: GCF_965119305.1. Lineage (NCBI taxonomy): Eukaryota > Metazoa > Chordata > Amphibia > Anura > Ranidae > Pelophylax > Pelophylax lessonae. The sequence continues at coordinate 444,142,980 of NC_138771.1, forward strand.
GAGCTTACACAGGGTTCATCATTTTTGTGGAAATCTTCCATTACGTTCCTGAATACTAGTTTGAAATGACCATACCCCACCTTTAATCAGAGCCAACTTTATGCAAGTGATGCAAGCAAAAACAGGTGATCATAGAAGTATGGTCATGTTTCAAAATTGAATCAATTGATTATGGTGTGTAATTTTTTTTTCCTTCATTAAAAAATGTACTTTGTTTAAATTACTAAACAAATGGTCCCAGTTAATGTAACAGCTTTTTGATAAAAAAAAGCTCATCATGCATGTTAGCAAGCAGTATGTTCCCATCCAGTCCTCGTTGATCATTGCAATTCGTGTTTTCCAGATCTCCTCAGAGTCACAGGCGAAATGATTCGTTTTTCTTTTATGTATTGTTAGAAGTAAAGAAAACATGACCTGTTAATAGCTCATAAAGACTGGAATTGGAGGACACGGTTACAACCAATCCTGGTTTTTGATAAGAATCTGCAGGGGATATTGAAAATGTTAGTACTCCTAGACCTGGCGTAAGCAGCATTTTAACTCCAGTGCCCATGCACATTCCTGTCAAGAGAAGAGGTTGCATGTAAATAAGTTCTTGACATTAAAGCTGAACTCCAGGCAAACATGAAAACTGAAAGAAGAAAGGACTGCGGCCTATCACCAACTCTGAATGCCTCTGTGGGCTTTCTAATAACACAGGCTAGCTTTTCTTCTTTTTTTGTTTTCTGTCTACATTAAAGCAGAACTGATATTGGGTGCTTAAACCTGTTTAAGAAATGCATTTAAAATAAAATATATTTATTACATTTTTGTATGAATATATAATTGCTTTAAGTGGTGTTTTTGTGTACCTGCCTCAAAGTTCAGCTTTACTGAGTACTTATAACAAAATTTAAAGTTGAAAGAAAATTGTGGTCAGGTGTAAACAAGGTAAGCCATAACTGTCATGGATCTCTTTGTCCTATTGGTACCCTAACCCATGCACAAGTCCATGATTATATACTGAGGCTAGATAACTATGCAAAAATTGAGTATTGTAGGGTTCTGTATCTCATTTGTAATATAAAGAACCAAGTGTTTGAAGGCTGCCCCCAATAAGATAACATTGTACGACTTAGAACACAGGTGCTGGTATGTCACTTGTTAGCAATTCATTTACTTTTATGTCTACATTATTTTATGTTTTTTTTTTTTTTTTTTGCAAAAGGAGGAGAGGATACTATTTGTACTGGCTGAAGAGCAGCTGATCAATTCCTTAGGTTGCTAGAAGCATTGGCACAGCATGATTCTAATGTATTGACCAATTTTGGGGTTAGCCCAGACAAGTACCCCTTAATGTGTAGGTCACAGGCACAATTTCAGAATTGATAGGTCTGCCATACCTCTATTCGTTTTAGGCTGCAGTTAGTATAGCAACAAATCGTATCCATACTCTTTTTGAAAACGCTTCTTTGCTGTATCAGAGTTCTGTGGTGTTGGTAAAAAAGCTAGCCATTATTATTAAATATTTGGACATGCAAATGTGATTCAGATGTCACATTTTTGTAAAATACATCTATACACAAAAATGTTTACTTCATCTTCCTGAGGTGTATTGTTATAACTATGGATGTGTGTACAAGTCACCCTGGCTAATCTGAGTGGGAATCTACAGCATTTGTCTGAAAATCTACAACAAATCATAATTTCCCTATTGAGGATGGGGATCTGGTGCCCATGAAAATTGTAACTTGATTTGGCCAAAGCCAGGTAATTGTTATCTCTGTGAATACCTTTTAAACAGAGCTATACTTGCCTTCTCTCTAGCACTTCAATGTCCTAGAGCTCCCCACTGGCCATTGACCTCTTCACCCTGGGGGCTTCGAGGTATCAATTCCTAGCTGTTTTAATTGGCTGGGTCGAGATGATATCACTCCCACGCATGTGTGGGAGTTCAGTCATCTAGGCATTGCCAAAATTCTACGCTGAGCTGCGCTCATGCTATATTATACTCTTCTGCACTAAAAATCTCTTCTGCAATAAAAATCGTGTTAGCGCTCAATTTTTTCTTTTGATAAAACTTTCACTTCAAGATACAACTAGAAAGCAATTCAGATGCTCCCCTTTCATACATGTGTATAGTATTTCTCTTATTTTAGACTTCATTTGACTTTGATTTATTTAAAACTCAGCAGCTTGGGTCAGCACCAATGGTGCCTTTGTAGTCTGAAGATCATTGTCTACGAACCTTACTTTAATTTTACTCATACCAAGTGGTGTACTGTATTATAAGGCTTTTATCAACTATGCGTAGGTGTGTCAAAGGTGGAACTGACCAGAGGAAATTAAACGTGAAGTCCAACAATGCACTTCTCATTTGCTCCCTTTTGGTCTGTTAAAAATTCCATTAAAATAGTTTTATCTGTTTTAGAAGTGCAAAAAAAAAAGAAAAACCTGATCATTTTGAAAGAAATCTTGTTGGCTAATGACCAGACCATTTTCTGCGATATGGCACTGTTACAATAACTGACAATTGCATGGTCGTGCGACACTGTCCCCAAATAAAGTTGATGTCTTTTTTTTTTCCCTCCACAAATAGAGCTTTGGTTTGGTGGTATTTGATAAGCGAAAAAGTGCGACAATTTTGAAAAAAAAAAAAAAAACAATGTTTTACTCTCTGCTATAAAACATCCAATAAAAAAATGTAAAAAATCTAATTTCTTCATCAATTTTGGCCAATATGTATTCTGCTACATATTTTTGGTTAAAAAAAATCCCAATAAGAGTATATTGATTGCTTTGTGCAAAAGTTATAGCTTCTACAAACAATGGGATATTTTTATGGAATTTTCATTTTTTTTTTTTTTTACTAGTAATGGCGGTGATCAGCGATTTTTAGCGGGACTGCGACATTGCAGCAAACAAATTGGACACCGAACTGACACTTTTGAAACTTTTTTTGGGGACCAGTGACACACACAGTGATCAGTGCTAAAAATATGCACTGTAACTGTACTAATGACACTGGCAGGGAAGGGGTTGATGTGTATCCCTAGGGGGTGCTTGCTAACTGTGGGGGGGTTATTCTGACTGTGGGGAAGACAGAGCTTGATGTTCCTGCTTAGCAGAAACGCAAGATCTCCATATTTCCTGTCAGAACAGTGATCTGCCTGGTTTCTGCTTCTCTGGGGAACAATCGCGGGTGGCCGGCAAACATCTGGTCCGCCGGACGTCCCCTATGTCCAATCAGCGTGCGATCACGCCTCCGGCAGCGCGCACACTACCCAGTGGCTAATGCGCAAGATGATGTACAGCTACGTGATTTCGCACAATAGACCCCAACTGCCACAGTAAATATGCTAGTAGGTGGTCGGCAGGTGGTTAAGCAAAATATAGGTTTTGTCCAACATGCTGATATTTCAGCATTTGTGGGTGTGGGCTGAGTAGCTAATCTGCTTCTTGTATCTCTCAGCAACATAGGCACTTTTTTCATCCTCTAAAACCCTTTTTAATTTTGCGATTTTGAGCAAACTCCTCAGTTAATTTAATTCCTTCTTAACCCCTAATGGCAACCTATGGAAGACTGTTAGACATTTTCACAGCTCTTGAGAACCAGTCCATAGCCAACCCTAAAATAACAGCTTACCATTGAATTTTTTCCATGGCCAATTTGTACAGTATATTAATATGCAATCCTATTTGCCTTAATTATACCATCTTCTGAATTGTTTCAATTTGCCAAACCCCCCACCCCCTCCAATACCGCTTATACCCTATTCGTGCAGAATAAAATAAATCATAATGGATGCATCAGGTGGGTGGAGCTGGGAATTCCAGTTCAAAGATCTTTCCACCAACATCGCCAAGAAGCTGGTGGGCGAATCTTTGGCCTATGACCTTCAAAGCAACTTTGCATATTTTCTCTTATCTTTGGGAACTTTAGATAAAAAGATCAGTACACCCTCTACAGTCTTCAGCAGATTTGAGACTCATGTGAAAATAGTGACATGAATGCATTTTATTGCAGGTTCGTGAACACTGCATAGGTAGCCGAAGCAAAAAAGTAAGAATTGATCAAGTCCTTTTAAGAGATTTGCACTGACGGTTGGCTCATTGGCTGTTAATACAGCATCATGTCTGTTTATAGGCCATATTTTATTGTCCTAGTGGTTATCTAAAAAAAAAAGCTAATGCTTCCTAAGCTGCAAAATATTTGCTCTGTATGGATTAATTTTGTCTTATTTTCAGCTAACTGATACATACATTGATCTAGACAAAGCTTTGTGTTAAAACTGTAGTACTGCATGTACAGTATGTAAAGCCCAAGCAGTCGTATTGTTTGAGGGAATTGGCTTCTTTTGAATAGCTTCATAGTTTTTAGCAGTTGTCACTGCGAAATTGGAAATGGGGTATGAGGGTTTAGAAAAAAAAAAAATTGGCTTTCCCCTTTAGAAAAAAAACTATAGCTTGAAACGGTTCTAAAATTAAAACCTTAAATTTTACTTTTCAAATGTGGCAAGGATATTAATATTTTGTTACACCCATGCTAGTAATGGTCAGCTGATGGCATCATTTGTCCCATCATGTTAACTGCAATTAGGTTGATTTTTCATTATATGGTCATAACAAGGAATATGTTAAAACATTTTTAAATAATTGCTTTTTGGGTGATTTTCCCACAAGAGATTTAAACAGTCTATTAAATGGGTCTAGTACGCTTTCCACCAATGATGTACCGTATATACTCGAGTATAAGTCGACCCGAATATAAGCCGAGGTCCCTAATTTTACCACAAAAAAATGGGAAAAATGATTGACTCGAGTATAAGCCTAGGGTGGGAAATGCAGCACTGCACCAGAGACGCACCTATGCATTACAGCACATTACATTACAGTACATTATACAGTACATTACAGCACATTACGCAGCACATTACACAGTACATTTGGCCTCCCCCCCCTTAACCCAGGTCAACCATAAAGAGAAATATTATCGTAAATAAATGACTGTAAATATAATATTAAATGTAATATTAAAAAAAGGAAACCTTGAGTTGTGGTCAGTCAGTGGTACATTACAGCACATACATTACACCTCCAACACCCCCCTCCCCTCAATCCACATTAGGCCTTCACCTCACCTCCACTCCCCCCCTCCCTTCAACTCACATTAGGCCTACACCTCCAACCCCCCTCTCAACCCAGGTCAACCATAAATATTAAATAAATAAATATATATAAATTAAACTATTAAATATAATATAAGAACCTTGGGGTGCCGGATGCTGCTGATGTGCTGAAGTGCAGGTGTTCCCTCAGTGCCTCCCAGCCCGGGCAGCTCACTTCTTCAGCAGCGCGGCTGCCAGCACTGGCTCCTCCCACAGTGTGACGTGCGGGCCACTGACTCTCCGCTGACGGTCTCCTCCGCTGCTACAGAGGAGTCAAGCTGCTATGTTATTGGCATATTACCGTATTAACGGCGGCGGATGCGGGGCGGGGGGGGTCGGGGGTGAGATTAAAAGTCATCCCCAGTCATTTCTGATCGTTCCTGGCATTTCCCCATTTAAATTTTTTTCTCACTCGAGTATAAGCCGAGGGGGTGCTTTTTCAGCATAAAAAATGTGCTGAAAAAGTCGGCTTATACTCGAGTATATACGGTATGTTAATTTGACTGAACACATGTTCCAAACACTACTTTCATTTTACATTAATTTAGCTCTTCTGTTTGATAAGGATATTATGGTATCCTGCACTCTGTCTGTTGTATCTTCTGTAGTCAGCTGGTGGCCAAAATCACTAATGTTGCTGCTGTTTATTTTTTACAGCTGATATTCTACACTGAAAGGCTTTGGTCACTAGGAAATGTGGTGCCTGTAAGCTACAATATGATCAGATGATAGTATAGCTGCACAGTTCAGTCCTCAAGGGCAGGCAAAGTTTTTTTTTTTTTTTTTTTTTTTTTAAGTGAAACTTCCATAGTCGGTTTTGCCTTTCAGAGGATCCTTAAGGGCCGGTTCTCACTAGATGCGGTGCAAATTCTCACTGCATCAAAATTGCAACCTGTTCATGAGAACTGATTGTGGAGTGTATATTAAAGACACCCCACAATCAGTTTGCAAAACTCAGTGTGATTTGCAGAATCGGATCGAATGGATGTGATCCGATTCCGGTGCGGACAAAAAGTGTACTGCGTGAGTTTGGTCCAAATGTGATGCAAATTCAGCCAGTTTGTATGGCTGAATTCGCATTGCACAGACATTGCATGTGATCTGCAAATCAATGCGATGCGAATCACATGCAATGTCTGGCATCGCTCTAGTGTGAACTGCCCCTAAAGGAAAACTTAACGTGTGCTGCAATCGTATTTATGGTGTGACATTCAGCATACAGCAGTCCCCTTCACATTCTGAGGTCCCCCTGTGACAGCAGGCAGTGATTCTTCTCTCTTACAGCAACTGTCACACAAATCGGCGTGGCTGTGTGCATGGAGACCCACCCCAGAGGGCTGGGAATTAAGAAAAAAAGTCCCGTCTGCCGCTGTGGAAGACAGCTTGTATTTCTCAATGGAATACGATCGTGCAATTCTTTGCGGGCTCCTGTGTGAAAAAAAAAAGGAATACACATTTTTTTTTATGCCTCCAAAAATGTTTTTTAATTTATTTTACAAAGGTAATCTTCTACCTTAAGACAGTCTGACTTGTAAGGACTAGAGTTTTGCTCTTGTAGTAGCTCTTGTTGTAGCTCTTACAGTATTGTAGTCAGTAGGGTGCAGTGGTTGAACCTTTTTTTTTTTTTTTTTTTTTTTTTCTTCCATTTTATTTTCTGCTGAGGGAATGACATTACTTCATCAGTGCTTATTTTCCCTGTTAAGACTCATTGATATTAGATGGTTGTGGCCTAATCTTGTTGAAGTAGCACAGACCTTGGCTTCCTTTTAGAGCAGTTGATCTTTTCCTTTTTTTTTGGGTGGGGTACATGGGTAGATGCCCCTCTATATAAGGTGATGGTAATGTCTTGTCTACTGTTTAAGGCCAGGTTCAGACACCTGTCATGATTGCAGTACTGTTTCTGCCTCTGCATAGCTAAATCTGAAATTACTGGTTGGCCTGGCTTTGGTTACTTTACAGCGGGGGTCAACAACCAGTAGATTGCGATCTACCTGTAGATCACAGCCAGGTGAATGGTAGATTGCTGTCTGGGCTTGCTGACCTGCCATTCCAGAGCATCGAACCTTGCAAGGCTCAGGGACTACTTGTAAAGTTGGAGCTGAAGCAGGGAGCGAGAGCTGCTTTAGCTCCTCTGTAGCGCTGGCTCTTGTCCCATGTGGAGTGTTACCAACTGCACTCCACCTCTTATGCCGGCTAGCTGTCTCCAGAGTGGTGCCAGCAACAGGAAAGAAAAGATCTTCAGGTCAGTGTGAAGCCATACACTGGGCATAATAGTATACGGCTGCTTTCACACTGATGTGCTGTGATTTACCGACACCGTGGGTACAGTGAATTGTACCTGCAGGTTTGCTCCGCTTAGCCATAGACTTCTATTATATCCTGCAGGTTTGGTACACTTTCTGAATGCAGGAGTTTTGATGCGCTTTCAGAAAGAGCATCCCACCTACAAAATATAATAGAAGTCTGTAGCAAAGTTCAGCTAACACAGTAAAGTCCCAGATGGACTGTGCTGCACTTACAGTGCAGGTAAATTGCAGCACATCAGTGTGAATGCAGCCTTTTAGGGGGCTCAGAACAATAAGGGTTAATTTAAATTTGTAGTTAGGGGGGTAAAACCCCATAGTAAAGATGTTTTTACCACCCCTCCAACTGCACCCCCTTTAGCTGCAGTGGCCAGGGGTGTACACATGTCGCAACCGCAGCAAGAGTTATACGCCTTGTCATGGTTGGTTGGTTTAGCACCTGCCAAGCATGGACCCATTCAAGTGCATTAGGCCATGCTGCAAATGCCCTGCCACCTTGTACAGCACCGCAAACTAGGGCTTAAAGCTGGCAGTGTTTTGCTTTCTCACCACTTGCTTTAATTCCTTGGACCCTGCAGAAGCATGCAGTTGCGGGGGCGCTTGCAGAGTGGCCATATTTACTTAAATGGGTCGCGTTTGGTAGGCGGTAGCACCCACTAAAAGCAACAGGGGGCTTAATTTCTGCCGCTGAATGTGTACATCTTTGGCTGCTGCGTCAGCACCTAAAGGGGGTAGGGATTGGGGGTGGCAAATCCACGACTCAACCACTGGGTTTTACCATCCCCCCACCTTCACGTGTGAACGAGAGCCCTAAGAGTGCCACTGCCAAATACAAATAAGGGCTCATTCACAAGTGCAGCAGGCATTGTTCCTCTAAAAAGCATTCAGAGTGTGTTTTGGCAGGTGGTGAGGAGGCAATATGTTGCCTCTTCACCTAAATGAAACCTATGATTGCTGTGCAATGCACCCAATTGCGACATGGTGCTGTGTCATCTAGAGGTTTTAATCAGGTGTGAGAAGGCGACACTGTGCCCGGTGATCTGATTTTTCCCATGTTGTTCAGGTAGCTCTCCACATCTTTAAGGTTGCCTACCCCTCCTTTACAGTCACTTACACAGAACAAGTATGCAGCTAGCAAAATGCATCTGATTTACATACTTGTGGGCTAGTGATGCGCAGTATTGATGCTAATGTGGCAGCCAAGACAGTACAACATTTCTGAATAAGGTTCAGCAATATATGGTGTGCAGAAATTGGTGAACATCATCCCTGAAAGGGTAAAAAAAAATCTGATGGAATAATTGGCTTCTTAATTTCTTGTTTTTGTTAACTGCTGGCAGCCAGACACGAGATTATAAAGTCCTAACATCTTCAGCATGGAACTGGTAATAGGTGACTGCTTGTACAGCAAAATTTGCAAGCCTTTTCACTTGGTTTTATAAGCCCCTAATAACACAATACTGGGTGCTTTGTCACAAGTGTTTTTATGTGCTATGCTACAAAAGTGATTCCCTAATCACTGTGTAATGTGATGACGGTGGAAAGTGTAATGGCTTGTGTTGTATTACTATCACATATGAATTTTTCAAGTATTTTTGTGAAAACTTTGTGTGCACCTGACTTGGGTGATCGTAAGTTCTTCTGGCACTTGCTCCATTCATTTCAATTCATACTTTCCTTATTCATGATACCTTCTAGCAATAAGAATCTATCTTGGGAGAGTTAAAATAGAAAGCAGACAGGGGTGGGGAATAGTTGGTCACTATGGAAGTGCACTGAACCCTTTCCATTGCCAGTGGAGCCGTCACGTGTCATATAACCCACCCACTGGGCAGTGTGAATATAATCTGCCTCCTAGTGGCTAACTAGCTGTGGATTCTGTTTCTCCTACAACTACACTTCCTCTGTAAATAAACGTTTACAGTTTTTATATAAAAATATTGACTTAGATTCTGACTGTATATTTTTTACTTTTTTAATAGATTTTAAAAGAAACTGTAATTCTATATATTTTCCCTGTGTGTAGAGGGGATAAATGTAACTACTTTTTTTCCTCCCCTCGATTGTAAATGGAGATGATTTTCTGGACATTGGCCTATTTTTTGTAATGTCTTTGGAAATGTGTTAAAACAGTTCTTTATTCTTGTACCACAGATATCATGGCTTACTGAAGAGAAAATCCACTTATGTTCTGCCATAAAAAAAAAAATAAAAAAAAAAAAATAAAGTATTTTGCTAGAGTACTACAGTGATGTTTTGTGTTTATTACTGGGTAAGTATTGCATGTTAAAACAAATAAGTGTGTGGTGGAACATGTGGGGGCTATAAAGTGATAAAACTTTGACACACGATCTAATTACTGCATAGTCGGTGGAATTTACCCCAAATGACACAAGGTGAAAGTCACGCATGAACTGTATGGTGGGCTTTTTTTTTTTTCCAGTAATGCTTAGTGCAGATATTTTTGTGGTATAGACGTCCTCTGACAGTCTCCGCCTGGGTAATGGTGCACTCTGCAGGAGCAGGCTAGGCAGAGAATTATCAGGTTAATACAAAAAAACGTTTGTACCTCAGCACGCCACTAGGGGGCCATCCCACAGTCATTACTCACAACCCATCTGATATTACCTCAGTTTCATTCTGCCTAGCGTCAGGAGCAGAGCTTAGGTCTTTTCCTGCTGAGACCTAGCTTCTTGGCTTTCTTATATTTTTTTCTGAATTCCAGTGTTTTTTTTTTTCTTTCCACACTAGATTTTGTTTTCTCTCACTATATGTGGAGGGGAAGGGAATAAAATTGGTAACTAAAAGGGTGTAATGGAATCGGCATATTGGGTAAGGTAATATATAAAAAATTGATATAACTCTTAAAGCCGATAACCCAGTGTTACTAATGGGAAGGGGGGGGGGAAGGGGGGGGGACTGGACTTTGTGTGGGGTGTGTATATTGTCATAATATAACATTACAAAAAATACATGATAACATGTGACAATACAGTCATAAAGACAATAAGAACATCTTAATGCTAAATCATACAGAACTCATGGGATATGCATTGGAAAGAGTCATTGATGATAGGCCTGTATAAAATCCTGATATAAAATAATTTTGGGGGATGCATCAAAGGTGAGCTCAACGCGTATTGTGGACAATTTCCACTTCATCAGGAGCAGATGTATCCCAAGTCAGTATTCAAAGGTAGGGTCAATGTAAATACGCATGTTGTGGACAGTAGTCCAAGGCCAAGAGGTCTGTGCCGGAAGCTGTAGGAACCCAAAACTGCGGCCCAGGGCATACCCAATAGGCATTCCAGGGTACATATGAGTGACCAAAGTGGTAGATAGTGGGTAGTATCACAGATATTGATCTCCAATGATTTCTATAAAGATAAATGTGTAAAGATATTAAATTAGTATAGAAGTGTACACTGGTGCTACAGTGACACTATCACTAGCTAGTCAGGGATTCCTTTCCTGGAGGACTACAAGTGACTGCTGAGCTGGGCCTCGGACTGGGTAATGGATCCTTATGGAGTCCCAGCCTGCCAACGAGCATCGCAGGTCCTGGTACGCCCAGGCCCTCCATATGGGGACGAGCCGGCTGAAGCTGCACTTGGCAGAGGATGTCTCAACCCGGATCGCCCGCGTGTTGCCAGCGTCCTTCCATGGCTGACGGCACCTCCACTTAGGGTGGGAGGTCTCCTGTTTTTTGAGCGGTGCCTGCTGTGGACTGGTCAGTACTGAACCCCCTTGTCTCTGGGGACGTTTGGGGAGTTGTGGGCCCACTCCTGTAGGATCCCTCTTCTGGCCAGGTTAAGGGCGCTGTATGGGTATGCTGTGGGGGTCTCCCTGGGGTCCCTGCTAATAGCCAGAAATGTGTTTGGTGCATTTATTTTGCAGCCGTTTGGAGCGGCCGCCACTTTAGTGTTATGCAGTTTCTCAGCTCTGTGTGAAAACATCAGCCATGTGAGAATTTCTGCTCAAAAGCAATGTGAGGTCACTTCCTCTTTCTTTACACTGTCTCCTGTGTACAGAATTTTGCTGACAGGCTGGGGATTTTTGCTCATATCTTGGCCATTATTTGACCAAATCGAATTCTGTTTTTTATCGTATAGTACAATGAGTCCTGCGCTGTCTAAACTAGGGTGATAGGGGATAAAATGGAGACCCCAGATGCTGCTAGTACCGGAACTGGTGACCATACAGTGTGAGATATATAAACGGTGGGGGGTACTGCGCTTCTGGGTAAGTGAATAATATTGAATAATAAATAAATAAAATGAACTAAAACTAGTGTATGTGACTAACACAGTGTATACACATGGGAACTAAACCATATACATAAAATTCATAATCATAGTGAACAAGGGTAAACAAACAATAACCTAAAAATCACTTAATGTGTTCTTCATTCTTTAGTGATAGATAAAGTGCTCAGGTGCATATATAAGTGTCCTCTGTGCTTCACAGAAAAATAAATCGCGGTCTGGGTGTAAATAAAGTCCAAAGACTAAAAAAATTGTGCAGGTGAATAAATATAAGTCCACAGGTGCTATTCCTTCACCAACCACCGTGCTATAAAAAATGGGGTGCTTCTCCTTCCCCTCAGGGTGTCCAAGCCTCTCACCTTAAAGACTAAGGGTAAAAGCCTTAATAGTCATCCAGGGGGCTCCTCTCCAGTTTTATGCCGTACTCCACTAGTGACAGATATCTGGGCTACTGCAGATGATAAGACTCCCTCTCCCACTCCAGGTTCTCCACAGTTCCAATGGCTCTCAAAACAGAATGCTCAAAATAGTGCAGTATGTCTGGATAATGGGTTCTTTATTAAAATTAGCTTTAAAAATACTCACATTTGTTGAGTATAAACAGCGCAAAAACAGAGGATAGCGTCGGAGTGGGATCGCAGTCCTCACTTCCGCGATGTGCGTCACTTCCGGTCCGAACGTCCCTACGCGTTACGCCACTTCCGCGTCACGTGGCTTCTTCTTGAAGTGGCGTAACGCGTAACGCGTAGGGACGTTCGGACCGGAAGTGACGCACATCGCGGAAGTGAGGACTGCGATCCCACTCCGACGCTATCCTCTGTTTTTGCGCTGTTTATACTCAACAAATGTGAGTATTTTTAAAGCTAATTTTAATAAAGAACCCATTATCCAGACATACTGCACTATTTTGAGCATTCTGTTTTGAGAGCCATTGGAACTGTGGAGAACCTGGAGTGGGAGAGGGAGTCTTATCATCTGCAGTAGCCCAGATATCTGTCACTAGTGGAGTACGGCATAAAACTGGAGAGGAGCCCCCTGGATGACTATTAAGGCTTTTACCCTTAGTCTTTAAGGTGAGAGGCTTGGACACCCTGAGGGGAAGGAGAAGCACCCCATTTTTTATAGCACGGTGGTTGGTGAAGGAATAGCACCTGTGGACTTATATTTATTCACCTGCACAATTTTTTTAGTCTTTGGACTTTATTTACACCCAGACCGCGATTTATTTTTCTGTGAAGCACAGAGGACACTTATATATGCACCTGAGCACTTTATCTATCACTAAAGAATGAAGAACACATTAAGTGATTTTTAGGTTATTGTTTGTTTACCCTTGTTCACTATGATTATGAATTTTATGTATATGGTTTAGTTCCCATGTGTATACACTGTGTTAGTCACATACACTAGTTTTAGTTCATTTTATTTATTTATTATTCAATATTATTCACTTACCCAGAAGCGCAGTACCCCCCACCGTTTATGAATTCTGTTTTTTGCTGGAGTTTTTTTCACAAAGGGCCTCACCTGTTAGTGCAGATCGCGGGGGGGGGGGGGGGGGGGGGTCCGCGGAATCGCCGATTTAAAGGGCCAGCGTACCTTTTTTTATTTTAAGGCAAAATGGACTCCCAGAAAAAGAAATTCCACACAGACCTGGTGGGGGCTTGAGGTACACCTGAATCCTCTTCCATGGCCTCCTTATCTGCTTCCCTTGCGACTTTAGTGCCCCAGGTGCATCTGCTGATGTCAGAACACTCTTCCAAAAAACGGCATGTGCCCTCCCAGTCCTCTGACTCTGAGCCAGAATTGGTTGCCACGGACGATGGTCCCCCTGAGGGGTCCCGGTCCCCTACCCTTCTGAGCGGGATGAGGAGGAGTCTTCCCCCCTCAGTAGCACGGGAACGCGCTACGATGGACGCTATCATTGGCGCCATTAAAGAAGCTCTTGTTCTTGAAGATGAGCCATCTCAGTTACATTAGGATTTCGGCTTCGACTGACCCCAGCAGTCTGGTCAGGCTTATACCTGCCTGGAGGTATTTCACGAGATTGTGAATGACCAGTGGCGGCGTATTAAGCACATGTTGGTAGTGCCTCAGCGCTTTGCCGTTCGCTATCCTTTCGCGGAGGCGGTGAAAAAACGTTGGATGGTATTCCCAAAAGTGGATCACACTGTATCGGCTGAATAAGTCCACCTTGATGCCAGTGGAGGATTCTTCCGGGATCCGGCGGATAGACGGGTGGAGGCACTCTCCCGTCACATTTATATGGTGGCGGGTTCCCTGTTGAAACCTGTTTTTGCCTCTGTGATGAACTCCCAGGTGCTCACGATATGGGGCGAGGGGCTTCGCAGCACCCTGATGGCAGAGTTGGCTTCGCCGACTGTCCTGGCAATGGTTGATCAGCTCATCAAAACATGCCGCTCATCAAAACTGGCATGTATCTGTGCAACGCGGCTTTGGACGAAGCTCCCTTGGTTGCACGGTTGTCGGCGGTGGGGATCGCGATCCGTCGCATTATCTGGTTGCAGAGCTGGTCGGCTGACCACTCGTCCAAAAAAGGACGGTGTCTGAGATTCCCTATGAGGGGGGTCGTCTTTCTGGGGAAACTCTGGACGAGTTGATTAAGGGTCTCACAGGAGGTAAGAGTACTCTGTTGCCCCAGATCACCAAGGGTAAGTCCCCCCGCGCGCGAGGGGGGACCCTCCTTCAAGACCCAACGTTCTTCCTTTCGTGCCTTCGGGACGCAAGAAAAGGGTAAACCCTTCCGACCCCCGGGTGGCCAGAAGAAACCATGGACAGGTAAGCCAGACAGTCGGGCTCGGCGGCCCAGTCCACCTCTGCCTGCACGAACACCCTCACCCGTTGTCGGGGTGGGGGAGACGTCTGCGTTGTTTTCAGGAACCCTGGTTGTCCGGCATTCAGGACAGGTGGTTCCAGAACTGATTCGTTCAGGGTACAAGATCGAATTCCGATCCCGTCCAATCTGTCTCCCGATCGTCTCAGGGATCTCATGGGGGCAGTGCACGATCTGCTTGCCAAAGGAGTCATTGTACCCGTTCCCTCACGGGAAAGTTTTTCGTGGTTTTTACTCCAACTTCTTCACAGTGCCCATGAAAGAGGGCGAGTTACGTCCGAATCTGGACCTCTGAACCGCTGTGTGCGAGTGCAGAAGTTCAAGATGGAATCCATCCGGTCGGTGGTAGCATCGTTGACATCCGGGGACTTCCTGGCTTCAATAGACTTGCAGGATGCGTATCTACACATCCCAAATTTCGAGGGTCATCAGAGATATCTCCGCTTTGCGGTGGCTGGGAGTACTATCAGTTTGTGGCGTTGCCTTTCGTCCTTGCTTCGGCTCCCAAGGTCTTCACCAAGGTGTTGGCTCCGGTTCTAGCTTCACTGCGTTTTGCAGGGCATTGCGGTCCTCGGTTACTTAGACGACTTCTTGTTAAGTTCTAACTCAAGGGTGACCGTGTCGAGCGATCTGGCAGTGACGGTTCAGACACTCCAGGAATTCGGGTGGACCATCAATTTTCAGAAGTCAGCACTGACTGCCTCAAATCGTCTTCAGTATCTGGGGATGGTCCTGGCTTCTGCTCAATCTCGGGTCTACCTTCTGCAGGAAAAACTCGGCGATCTCTCCTCTTTTGCGGATCTGCCTGCGAGTTCTGGGCCTGATGGTCTCGGCCTTCAAAGCAGTTCCATTTGCTCAATTTCATATCGGGACTCTGCAAGCAGAGATCCTGGACAGGTGGGACTGGACACCTCAGTCCTTTGAATGGAGAATTTACTTGATTTGCCTGTTGAGGGGCCAGTCTTTCCGGCCTTGGTTGTGGATGATTCTTTGTGGCCAGAACTTGCGATCCTCTGGCGGACGCCGCGGATGCGTTGGTGGGGCCTTGGCACCGCTACCGGTTGGTCTATGCCTTTCCTCAGATTCAACTGCTGTCCAGGTTCCTTTGCAGGGTGGCGTCGGAACGGTTGACGTCGTCCAGATGGTCGTCGAACCTACCTGGCGGCTTCCGCTGCGAGACGATCTTCTGTCTCAGGGACCGATCTTCCATCCTGATTTACAGTCGCTGGCCTTAACGACATGGCTGTTGAAAGCCAGGTCCTGAGGGATAGAGGCCTGCCGCAGGCGTTCACCCCTACCTTGTTAAAGGCTCGCTAAGCCGCTTCCAGGAAGAGTTATCACCGCTCCTGGAAAGCGTATATCGCTTGGTGCGAGGAAAATGGTCTTCCTCGTTACTTCTAGGTGGCGAAGGTCTTGGCCTTCCTACAGTAAAGATCAGCGTCTGGCGCTGACTATGGTCAAGGGTCAGTTGTCGGCCTTGGCCATCTTTTTTTTCAGCGACCGTTGGTGTCGCATTCTTTGATCCGCACCTTTTATTCAAGGGGTGAGGCCCTTGGCTCCCCCGAGGAGGGCTCCTTTGCCTCCCTGGGATCTGACTCTGGTTTTGTCAGTGTTACAAACCTATCCTTTCGAGAACATCCGAGAGATTCCTCTGTTGTCACAAAAAGTGGCCTTTCTGGGATGCCATTCCGTCAGCTTGCAGAGTGTCATAATCGGCGGCTTTGTCCTGCCGTTCTCCTTATCTGGTGCTTCATAGAGATGAGGTGGTTCTGCGACCGAGTCAATCTTTTCTTC